>NW_008794802.1:294846-299044 GCF_000699145.1 Aptenodytes forsteri
CAGTGCGCCCGGACGAGCGGTGCTGGGGCAAAGGCCCCCGGCAGCGGCCGCGGCCCCGGGGGCAAGCTGGGGCGAAGGCCCCCGGCCCGGCAAAAAAACCGGGGGCAAGCGGTGCCGGGGCGGGGGGCCCGGGGGCAAGCGGTGCTGGGGCGAAGGCCCCCGGCACCGGCCGCGGCCCCGGGAGAACCCGAGCCACGCTTCCCCGCTCCGCGCTGTAATGCTGCAACACTAGGGGGAAGCAAAAATCAAGCTTCTTGCCTGGAAAGAGTCTTCCCTGGGAAGCGGGAGCGTGTTCTGGTCCCGGAGCATCGGTCCTGCCCAGGCCAGCAGCAAACCCCGGCTCTGGGCATGGGCTCCCGCTTGGCCCCGGGGGGACCTGGAGCCCTTCGCGAGCCGCGGGGAGGGCTTTCCCTTACGGAAACGCAGCCGTTTCTGTAGTGCGAGTGACCCAAGGGGCTCAAGGAGGATCCCGTTTTCGGGCACGTCGACCTGCTGGCATCTGCCTGGCCATGGGCTTGCCGGCCTCCTTTTACCCGGGTACAAGCCCCTCGCCACCTCCGGGGCATTTATCCTCCCACTGCCCCACATGGCAGCCACTCGCTCCCCTCTGCCGCCAGGGAAACTGAGGCACGGAGCAGGGCGGCAACGTGCCCACAGGCAAGGTAGGGGACATTTCCCCCCTCAGCACCGCCCCAGGCAGCACCCGCGCAGGGCCAGCCTTGGGGGTGAGGGGCTGCTGCCCCCTGCCCAGGCTGCGGAGGGGCGCAGGGGGACAGGACAGGCGTTGCTGCAGGGGACCGTGCCCAGGAATGCCTGGCCCTTTAACGTCCAGACGCTCCCAGCAGTTGGCCCAGCTGCAGCCTGTCCTGCAATTACCCCCAAAGCCTTTTTCCTCCTCCGCCCTGAAGGTGCTCGTTTCTTGTGCGGGGTTACTGGTGGGCCTGGGCTGGCAGAGGCGGCCGTGCAGGGCTGGGGACCGCCGTGCAGGGCAAAGCCTGTGCCTCGGCCCCTGCGGAGCAGGGTGGCCAGCGGGGGGGTCACAGCGGGCCGGCTCTGCTCGCAGGAGAGGTGCTGCGAGGCTAAGTTCGTGACTGTGTGGGAAGTGCTTTGTGGAAATCGGCTAGTGCCAGATAAGTAGCCCTGTTGTTTTAATGACTGCTTCCTCCGGGGGATTTGTCTGGGAGGGTGGCTGAGGGCACGGGGCTGGGGACTGGTGAGAGGTGCGGCGTGCCCTGGCCACAGGGACACCGGGGTGAGGGATGCTTCCCATGGCGCTGTGTGCCCCTCTGCAGCACCTCTTCCCTGGCACCGGGCGAAGCCTTGGCCTGCCGCTGACCCCAGGAGCTGTGGGGGTGCCTCTCGGGACCCTCCTTTTGGCTGTCTTCCCCAGTGACCCTCTGCATGCTTGTATGGAGGGCATTTTTTTGCATACTAGTGGAAGAACTATCCTTAGGGGAAAGCACCTGGCTGGCTAACAGGGTACCTGAGCATGGGGCACCCCTGTAATCCCCAGAGATCTGGGGCCTGGGGGATCCTGGAGCTGCCCAGAGCCAGAACAAATGCCGGGGAGGGGGAGGTTAGAGGGGGCCGGCTGGGTTAGAGTGGCTGTGGCGACACTGCCCCTTGCCCTCGGGGAGAAGCAGAAGCATGTCTTTTGTGGGAAAGGCCCTGCTGTACGTGTTCTGCTGTGGTGAAGTGCAGAGGGTCCCTTCTGCCGAAGGGGGAAGCTTGTTGGGGCTCAGAACTGCGCGTGGGCGTGTGTGGCTATAATTTCTCTTGTGTCTTGTGTGGAGTTTGGGCCAGGGAAGTAATTCCTTAGTATGAGCTTGACCTTGTAGCTCGCTGTGCAGCTGGGCTCGCTGCTGGCTCTGGCAGGTTGCTCGCTCCCTGTTAGCAGGTCAGTGGGTACAGGGAGTGTGAGACACGCTTCTCCCAGCGTGTTAGTGCTGGCCTCGCTTCCTGGGAGCCTCCTATGTGCTGCCAAAGTGGAGGTCAGCACTGCCCAAATAATTAATGTGATGACTTTCAGCCCTTCCTGATCACAGCTGTATGGAGCACATGACATCGTTCCAGCCTGCTGATGGGGTGGATGTTAGCAGGATACCAGCTTTCTGGGCTGAAAGCTCGTGCAAAGGTGATGCACAAATGCTTCCCGCACATATTCAAATGCGGGAGCTGCCGGAAGGCTGATGTCCCTGAATGGCAGCTGCTGGGCAGGAGCCGAGTCCCAGGTGTGGGCTCGCAGAAGCCAGCTCCAGGGAGCGCCTGGCTACCTGCCCTCCGCTGCCGGACCCGCACGTGCGTCTGGGCTGAGGAGGCTGACAAATGGCCTGGGCTGAATGATCAATGGATGAGCAAACGGGGCCGTAATGAACGGCACAGACAGCTCAAGGACTCGCCATGGCTCCCTGAGCGTGATCCGGGGCTGGTCATTCACCCTGTCAGCCTTTAGTTGTGGTCTCTTCTTGTGCTGCTTCCCGTCTTGCCAGTAGATGCTGTCCTGTCCTGGAGGAAGGAGCTTTTGGCAGGGTGAGGTTAGGGCTCTCGGTTAGAGGCTGATTCTCTGAGCTAGGGATGATGAGGAAACTCACTGGAGATGCTGAACAGCCAAGGGAGCTAAAAATGAACCGGTGAGTAGCGTTTACTCCCCCCGCACGTGTGCCTCAAATGGACATCTGTGAGGCCGTGTGGGCGCTGTGCCAGCAAGCGCCCCGTCAGCCCCCGCGCCCCCGTTTCATTCACTCCTGAGCGTAGGAGGGTAGAAACTGCACCCGAGTCCAACACATTGCGTGCCGGATAGCAAAATGCTGTAGCAGGTTTTGTGGCTGGAAGATTCCTGTTAGCAGGCTGGCCTGTGCTGCCATCCTGCAGCAGCTGCCGGGGAGGGAAGGAAGGGGGCAGATCCCTGGCATGTGGCTGGAGCTCCCCAGAGCCTGGGATTTGCTTGTTGCCTTGGGTATGGGCCTGAATACCAATTTGCTTGCTAAGTATCAGCTAACATCTGTATACGGATGTAGGTGGCGATTGATATGCGACTCGATTCCTAGAGGGATGCGTCGGCACGGGGTGTGCATCAGCTGCTGCTTCATCGCCTCTCGGGACGCTGATGGCACGGCCAGGGGTACGAGTGAGCCAGCAGCGAGTGGTGTGGGGCTGGGGAGGAGCACATGCACGCGTGGGAGGGCTGTGTGCCGGGGACACCCACGCACTGTGACAGAGCTGCTGAGGTGGCCTGGGAACGGGCTGAGTAGGGGGTGGTGACGGAGCTTGGCAGCACCGAGGAAGGGGAAGCACATCCTCGGAGAGGAGGAGGAAGAAAGGCCGTGGTGTGTCAGACCCGCACAGCGTTTGCTCCCACCTCTGCTGTTGGCTTTTCGGTGCTGAGGTCTGGGCAGGTGCATGTACATGGGTTAGGTGACAGCTGGTCTCCTCACGCTCGTCACTAAAATGAGGGTATCTCTGGTGGGGGTGGCCTGGAGCAGGGAGGGGAAGGGGGATGCGGGGTGGGTGTGCGGGAGCCTTAGCCCTGCCAGCTCCTCTGTGTCCTTCGGCTGTGTCCGCTGAACCGGTGCGGGTTGAAAATGGCCAAGGAGCTGCTGTTTCTCTAATTTTTTTACTGGGTGACGATGGTTAGGTTTTCAACTAAATTGAAGCAGAGCTTTTTTTTAAAAATCAGTACATAATGTTTTTTCTACTCGTTGTTTTGTTTGAAATCAGAATGCTTCAATCTTTCTTTCCGTTTATTTTCCAACAAATTGGGACTGGAAAGGCTGTTTTGGAAGGCAAAGAAAACCTGCTTAGAATCACTTCAAGAAAAGACATTCTGAACTGCTCTAATGGGCCAGACAAATTGGCTTTGGTGCAACCGAGTCTTTGGGAGTAAGATCCTAGGCTTGAATTAAGCCTTAGATAAATACACCCCAAAGTAAAGCATTAACTAGTATTTATTTGTTATTTGCTGGCTGGAGGGATGAATGTGTAATGAAGGCTGCCAGGCCCTATCTTGCTTGTGTCCCCTGTCACGGGAGCAGCGTGGGCCGGTGCTGTTCCGTGTCGCGAAAACCTGATTTCTGTCCTCAGGCTGCGAAAAGGTGCCCAGGAGGCCCGGGGGGGGAGGAGTGCCGCCGGCTGCGGGCCGCAGGTGGCCCAGCCACGCTGCTGGATCCCCAGCCCTGCGGGGCAGCTCCGTGGCCCGGGC
>NW_008794802.1:300212-311796 GCF_000699145.1 Aptenodytes forsteri
TACTCGGAGCGGTAGTCGAATCCCGTAAGACAGACCAAATCCAGCGATGCTTTAAAAATCGCATCCTTCCCTCTAGCTTCCCGGGACTACTCGGAGCGGTAGTCGAATCCCGTAAGACAGACCAAATCCAGCGATGCTTTAAAAATCGCATCCTTCCCTCTAGGAACGCTGTGTTCGGCGTATCCCAGCGGCTGGATAGAAATCGGATTGCGTGGGGGGGGGAAATCGTGAAACGAGCGTGTCGAGGAGACGCACGCTTAAAGGTTAGGGATTAATTTGAAGTTGGCGATCGAGTGAACGCTGTCCAAATCTATAGAGGTAATTCTCTAAACCGAGCCTCTGCTCTGGATGCCATTAAAAAAGAAAGGCAAGGAGCTGCGCGTAACCTGGGTGGTTGAATCACAGTGCGTTTGTGACAACGATCGATCGATGTTACATAAAGGAATTGCCCGTTTCCGATTCTGCGGGAATTTTTAATTATGGTTCTGTAATAAATTACCTCTTTGCACATGACCCGATCCGCAGATGCGGTGATGGAAGCGCCCACCTTGTGGAAAATTGTCTGCTTGGAGGATGTAAAGTGACATTTGCCCTAATTATCTTTTTTGACATTTGCGAACAGCGAGGGGGAAATTTTAGGAAACGAGGAAAGTGAAGGAAAGGGGACGGAGCTGCCTCCTTACGTGAGACTTCTCTTGCTGCCTGTGACATTTACCCATGTATCTGCATGTTAATCCAATGAAAAATACTTACCGAGGTTTAATAGGGCATCCTGTCCGGTGGTGTGGTGATGATCAATTATTAATTATGGAATAGCTGCTTTATTCGAGCTGGAATAAAACTGCGTTCGGGAGCTTTACCCAAAATCGCTTTTGTGTTTAGGATCTGCTGAGCTGAACGTGCCAGCGTCTGCTTTGCTTACATTTGCATTTTTTACTGCGCTAAAGGGGAAAAACCAAAACCCAAACCAAGGAACTGTTGAGGACACTACAATTTCTTCCCCCCGGTAGTCAAAATAATAAAGAGCTGCGCTGGGTTTATCGCTTTTGCGTGTTTTCAGCCCCAGCTTCTTGGAAAGGGGATCTCTTCCCACAGAGCTATCGCTTCTGAGAAGAGCAAATTAAAAGCCTCCATTAGCACAACTCCTCACGGCCTCGTTTTCTCTTTTTTAAGAAATAGAATGTATCTTTCGGTGTTGAACAGTCTCAGTGATGGAAAGCGTTAAAGCGAAACGGTTCCGAAGAGAGGACAGCAATACAATGGAAGTTTCATTATAATAATAGGATTAAAAAAAAAAAGAATTGCTTAATGCACGATAAACCTTTCAGATACTTAATATTTCTGGGCATCGAAGTACATCCTTTTCACGCGTTCCTGCTGTAGAACGAGAGCTCGAGTAGAAACCGAAAGCAAATAAGCATTTGATCCGGGGGACCGCTGAAGTTTAGAAATCCCTCGATGGGCTGTAGCTGCTTCTTTCTCCCCCGCTTGTAAAATAAACAAAAATAGGTGGCGGGCAAGCAAACGAACAGGGCGTTGAGCAGAAAGACGGTCTGGCAGTGTGAGAGAGAGCAGCCGGGCAGAGGAGGAGGGGAGGTGAGTGGCGAGCGGTGTGATGAAGAGCATACTGGTCAAAATCGAGAGGCTTGGAGCTGGGAAAGCATCTCCCTGCGTATTCTTGCTGGATCTCTCTGCCGCCTGATTTATATTGGCATTATATTTACATTATGTTCTTGTATTGGGTGCAGTGAACTATGCAGCTTGCGTTTTTTAATCTCTCCCCATCTCGGCCCCCCAGCGTGGCACAGCGCTCGTTTGTCTCTGAAATGAAACATGGAAACCTCATTAAATGCACGGAGGAGAAGCCTGCAGTGCTGAACTCCTCGCCGTGCCCGGTGTTTGTTTATCCTGCGGATAGCCAAAATTTCCCAGCACGAGGAGCCGCGATGGCGCCCTGCCCAGAGCCCTTACCTGCGCCTGGCGCGGGCTTAGGACTGCTCCTGCCTTTGGATGAGCAAATCGATCTAGGCAACCCTAATGTTTCCTGGTGCGTTTGTTCTCTGGAGGAATAGGCTGTGCCTGGCGCGAGCGGCGAGTGCCAGGGACGTGCTATCGAGCAGCCCTTCCCGGAGACGGGGGCTGCTCGGGAGCTGTAGGCTTAGCTTTGGGCAGCCGTGGCACAGGGCGCCTTTCTGCTGCGGTGCTCTGCTCTCTGCCCAGATGGTCCTGAGGTGGAGGGATGGGGAGCGCTCTGTCCTCCTTTGAAGCGGCTGATGAGCCGAGTGCAAGAATGAAACTGGAAGCGTCTCTTTGTGGCAGGAATTCTTCCGACATGGCAGCACGCGAGTTCTGGGCTGTGCCTTGGGTAACATGAAGTCATCTCGCACCCAAATAAGCAGACTGTTAATAAGTGCGACTTCCTAGGAGGGCACGAAGGAGGAAGGTGTTCGGTTGTTGCAGTTGTTACGACGCGTGCTTTACCGGGAGGCTTGTGCAGTGGCAGGTTTGGGTGCAGAGTGTTTCTTGTCTTTGAAATCTAGATTATAGCCAGTTACGTATTTTTACATAATCATGATTTTGTGAGTTACCCTTTCCCTGCTTGTAGAGCCGTAAGAAATAAACCCCGCCACATACAATCTGCATGTTGCCGCCATCATCTGCCAGCAGAGCGGTACCAAATATTTAGGAAATCCATTTCCCGACTCTTGCTAACGCTTGCTGCCTGCCCCAGCTGCTGCCTCTTGGAAAAGGCTGTGTCGGCGCCTCTCCACGAGAGAAGGGAGCAGGCACAACTTAGAGGGGAAAAGGAGACGGTGAGCGAGGTTTCAGAGCTCGCTCTATTGATCCGATCCCCTCATTTCTCGTACCTGTCGGCCGCGTGGTGGAAATCCTCGTCTCCGCCTTGTAAAGCCAGCGTGCGGGCTGCGGCATGCCCGACGGTGCGGACCGGCGGCTCCGGAGAAAGCCTGGCAGCAGGCGTGCGCGGCCTCTGGTGCGTCCCCTCTCCCGCCCCTCGTACCTGCTTGGCTCGGCTGCGGCCTCCCCGGGGGGGACCTTGCTGTCGCCCTGGCTCGGTAATGTCACCAGTTGTCCCCTTGGGACTCGGCTGCAGCTCCTCAGACTTCGTGTTCAGCGTGGCTGTGGAAGGGGAGGGAGAGGCCGTTGCCTGTGGTCCCTGGGCTCGTTCCCCGCCCCCGGGGGGAGCTCGGACAGGTTGGGGGGCTCGGGAGGTGGTACAGAGCTGGAGGATGTCTAGCTCTGGGTCAGCCCCCTGTGTGGATGGGGTGGTGGGACTGGTACCTCCAGCAGGCTGATGTGGGAGGTTCAGGGGCCGGGCAAACCAGCGGGGAGTGCTTTTTTCCCAGGCAAGGGTTACAGCCTCAGCCTGGGTGCTGTCGTAATAGCTGGAGGTGGTTCAGGCCTTAATTTCCATGCAGATGCACTAAGGAGCAGGTGGCTCGCACTCCAAGCGTGTTTGAGCGGTGCCCTTACCCGCAGAGGACCAGAGGCAGCGTTCTCCTTCGCTCCCTCTTTGGTTCGCGGTGATGGCGGCTGCGTGTCGGGAACGACCGCGGTGCTCAGGCCAGAGGGACCGTGCCTCAAGGGTGGGACTCCGGCAGCGGCTGAAACGCAATGCCGGGGCGGGGAAGGTGCTGTGGCAGGTGCTTGCCATTGCTGCCGCTGTGCTGGGCACCAGCTGAACGCCCTGGGCCACGCTCGGCATTTTGTGGCCCTGTTTCCACGCCCCTGAGACTGGTCCCCGAGGGGCACGGCGTGGGGGAGGCTGGAGTCACGGCTTTAACCCTTTGGGCTGCAAAGCCACCGGGGTGGGGTGGCATCCCATGTGGCTGCACTGCGCTCCTGGCAGGGCGCGTGCACCCCTTGTACTCTGCTCGAAAGGGTACCGGCCTCGTGTTTCTCGCATCCTCTCAGCCGCCCCTCTCGCCGTCCCTTCCGTGATGCTCGGAGGTGTCGCTTCTCGCTCTGTCGGCTCCAAGGTCGCTCCCTTCGTTAGGAGAAAGGCTATTAAAAGTGTCCTGAAGATGAGGGCTTGAAGGAAGCTCATTCCAGGGAAGGCCAAAGACGGCTCCAGCATTACAAACGTGCAGGCAGTACGTGATGGAGTTACTGTCGTATCTTAAGGCAGTAGAGAGGAAAGATTAGGGCTTGCCACCTACCTGTAATTCCCACCCTGCAATGCGTGCCAAGCTTCGCTTCACTTTCTCCTTGAACAGGGCAGGTGTCAAACACCCTTAATGAGGATAATAAATGAGCGGCGAGGTGGTGATTAGCCTGCTGTTCTTCACAGCATCCCTGCAGCCTGTTACAGCTGGTGGCTGGAGAAGCCCCGGTGGCTCCTACAGTCCCTTTGCTGGCCCGCGGGTGGGCTTTCTGCTGCGGTGGTGCCTCGGCAGCATCTCACCTGGCCTCGGAGGAGGGCTGGGGTGGGCACCCGGGCGGTCAGACCGCCGAGCCCGAGAGGGAGGTCTTGGGAAAGGTGCTGCCAGTGGGGTAACGTGAACTCGAGTCTAGCGCCTGCCCTTTCCGAGGTGCTGCAAAACCTTCTTTTGAATGCCAGCAACACACTTAATCGTGGGAAATAGTCAAGCCTGCAGTGGCCGCTCTTTTGTAAAGAACGGCGGTCACGGACCTCCGCCACCCCTTGAGGAACGGTGTCAGCCCAGGCTGGATTGCCCATGCCCAGAGGATTGCATGTACACCCTCAAAACACACCTCGTTTAGCCTTTTCCCATCTCTGTCGGGTTTCCACCCAGTTACTGATGTGCAAAAAGATCTTGCTCAGCCTTGAGAAATTGCTGGGTTTGGGTGGGCGCAGGACTGGCTGTGGGGTCCTGAGCAAGCAGCTTGCCAACACAGATGATGTGTGTGCATCGAGGGCAGAAAAAGCTGCTTAGCTCAGGAGAAACGGCTCTCTAATTGCGCTGGCATGAAACTGGTCATTGTCTGAGACCACTCCGACATCGGCTTCATAGAAAAGGATGGGCTCTTCCCTGGGAGGTTTGGAGGAGAGGAGGGCTTGTGTCGCTGGGCGCTCGCCTGGGAGGTGATGGCATTTCTCTGCTTACGCGGGCTGAGGTTTCAGCCTGTGCCGCTCCTCATGGGGGACTCGCACCTACATCTCAGCTGCCTCTTCCAGAAATACGTGGCTTGGTGACAGACCCTGGGGTCAGTTTATGGCCGCTTTGCCTTAGCCGCTCGTTAGAGCAAGTGCGTGCTTTCTGCCCAGCGTAGCGCTTTGCAGTGCCGAGGTTGGCGTGCCGCTGAAGGTATTGGAGTTTGGAAAGTCCAGTGATGAAGACTGGTAAATATTCCTAAGGGACGATAGCAAAATGACTTGCTTCTCCCAGCTCGGATAGAGATATTAATATTTCAATACCTCTAGGTTGTAATTTACTACAATTTAAGAAGATTGCACTCTAATAACTTAAAATACATGCCTTTCGGAGCAAGCTAGACAGTGTCCGGCTGCGCGCTGGCTTTGTGTGGCTTCCAGCTGCCGGCGGGCTGGTCTCCAGGGTTGGTGCTGTGCGCCTGCGTTGCTGCATTTTCCCCAGCAGACGCTGTTCCGTTTTGGCTCCTCTAGCCTCCTCTTCTCAGGTTCATGTGAATTAATGCCCTCGATATTTAGGTTAGGGTCAGCACATCTGACCAGCTGTGAGCAGTGATTTCTGGTTTAAAAATATTGCAGTGCTATTTCTAAATTTTTAATCTCCCTCAGTGATTTGGAGACAGTTTTATGAAACGTGGAATTAGGATGGTGCTCAATGCTAAATGGTAAAGGAGATTATATGGATTTAACTCTATGCGTCTGTCACATAACTATTGCCAATCCCATAACCTCCATTTTCTATTAAAAATCCGTTTCCCCCTTTGACCTGAAAAAGCTTTACGGGTAATCTGAATTTCTCTGTTTATGAGGTATTTTTCCACTCTCCACCCCAGCCCCTCACCCGTCCATCTCTAAACCTTCCTGGGCGCTGCCTGGGAAGAAGATATTTCCCTGGCAGGCTGTGGCTCCTCTCCGATCTTTATTATGGCAGGAGCCGAGCCGTGGTGGGACCTGGGGTGGAGATGTTGGCCGCAGCCTGGGGCAGAGCCCCTGGATGACGGGGTGCTGAGCACAGTGGGATATTCCTGGTCCAAAGCCGGCGGATGGGCGAAGGGTGGCTATTGCCGTGCGCCTCGCATGCCGCGCGCCCTGGCTCCGGCCATCTTCTGCTTTGCTCGGGCAGCAGGCGTTGCCACAAATAGCACACTGCTGTTCGCACGTGCTTTGTTTTCCTTCCTCTGCCTGCAAATGTGCATTTCTCTCTTTCATGTATCTGGGAGAAGCACCGCGCCGTTCTGATGAAGGGAAATGCTGATTCATGACGACAAACCAGCCTGGAGATGTCACAGAATGACATCTGCAGGGCCGTGCGGTGGCCCCGTAGCTCTGCGCAGCCTGGCGCTGCTGTGCAGGAGGCTCGGCTGGAGAGCTTTACTCCTCTGGTCCGTCGTTCTTTTGGCGCTTGTCACCGAGGGAGGGAAAAAAGAAATGGCTTTGTCTACTTCTAGCTGTGCCTGGGCACAGGGAACTGGATGCACTGGTGTGTGGGGAGATACGGAGATGCTTTCTTGACCTATAAATCTGTCGTCTCGTGTGGTGGCAGCGCTGGACCTTGCTAGTCAGCTAATCCGTTGCATGGATGGGTTTGCTGGGCAGCTCTGGCTGTGCAATGCCGCTGACGTGAGATAGTAGGGCTCTGAGAGGGCAAAGGAGAGAACTTGTCCTTTTAGATGGCGATTCAGTGCAGGTACACAGAGAGCAAGAACCAGGTGCTCTCGCCTCTGATTTCACGGGTGCCGAAAGAGGCACGAGGTTGTCCGTCCAGCTGGGAGAAGGATGGAGAGGACTCTGCTCTGGGAAGGGGTGAGGTGTTTTGGGATTTCCCATCTTGCCTGGTTGAGGACGGCGTGGAGCGGGCCGGTGGCACAGCACCGAGCCGGGACAGACGTGCTCACCGCCACCAGGCGCTGGAGGAAGAAGCTTCGTGGGGAGATGCAAGTGGCTGTGGCCAGTGGCGCTCAGCCAGCCTTTCCTCAGGCAAGCAGCCGCGGTGCGCTCGCCCTCAGAGCTGAGGCAAGGCTATCCGTATGGAAGAGGCTTTCCTTCTCCCCCCTGCTCCTGTCCCCTCCTCCCCAAGTTAAGAAATCGAGGTCACGGAGGGTCCCCCGTGACTCGTTTTGAACCGGTGGCGCGGTAGTGATCTGCTTATTGGCTCTGCGGCACCATGAGCGGTGCTCTCAGCCAGAGCTATTAATACACCCGCCGAGGGCCGCTTTCTATATCCCTGTCCTTCCACCCACTTGGAAAGGGTGCGACTAAAAAAAGAAAACACATCTAAGTGACTGGGGGCTTCCTCATCCTTATTTATAGGCAATCTTGCTTGCTTTGGTTGAGAAGGGGGAGCTCGTGGTCCTGGAGAGTGGGAAGGAGAGACTGGAGGAGTTGGGTGAAGAGGTCCCTTCCCTCGTTTTGAGGAAAAGAAGCGGTTTTTCTGCAGCGCTCGCGATGCCCTGGAAAGCTGCTCCCGGGCATCCGGGCGGCTGCAAGCTCTGCCCCGGACTGTGCCCTCGAACGCTGCGTGTCTCAGTCTTTGGGTGGTGCAGGTACGCCTGGCGCCAGGCCGCAGCTCGGGCTTAGGGCAGGGTGGGACTGGGCTTCCCCTCCTTCTGACTCTGGCAGTGGGGAGCAGCACCGAACCCGGTCTTTCTGCCCCTCTCCTAGGGGCTGCTGCAGCTTTTGGAGGCAGTGGTGGGGTAGTGTGAAAGATCTCTGTCCTGCCTGGGGGAGGCTTGCACTGGATGTGTCGGCATTGCCGATGGGCAGCTGCAGGCTGGCTGGGGCTGTGCTGGGGAGCCGATGAGGCACGGGGGTGCTGGCCGTCTGCGGCTCCGGGCTGGGGGACATTGGAGTTTGCAGGAGAAACGGTGTCAGTTTGTCGTGCTTGGTTTGTTGTTGTTGTTGCACGTGGGTGTCCTCAGGCCTGTGGGTGCTCAGGCACAGTTGGACCACGCGCTCGGGACCACCTGTGTGCGTATGGCCACCTGGGGAAGCCTTGGAGGGGATACCCTGGGTACCCTGCCTTGCTTGCACAGCCCCTAGTTGTCCTGGTTAGGTGCCTGTGATCCCTGATCTGTGCTGCCAGCAAGAGCGCTGGCCTGTGAAGGTGGCCTTTACGCTTCCAGCCCGTGCACTGATGCTCCTCCGCTCCCTTGCTCTGCCGCGCGTGGGGGCCAGGGGCTGGGCTCTGGGGCAGCTGTGCTGGGGGGTGCTCGCTGCGCTGGTGGGGATCGGCAATTTCTGCAGTAACCCCCCGCCGTTGTGGCCTCTGCTTTCTCCGCAGCACATGCTGAAGATGTTGGAACCAGCCTCTACTTTGTGAACGACTCTATCCAGCAGGTCACCTTCTCCAGCACAGTGGGGGTGGTGATCCCCTGCCCAGCAGCAGGGTCACCCAGCGCCGTCCTTCGGTGGTACCTGGCCACAGGCGACGACATCTACGATGTGCCCCACATCCGGCATGTCCATGCCAATGGGACTTTGCAGCTCTACCCCTTCTCGCCATCAGCCTTCAATAGCTTTATCCACGACAACGACTACTTCTGCACCGCGGAGAACTCGGCTGGCAAAATCAGGAGCCCAAATATCCGTGTTAAAGCAGGTAGGAGCTCTCGGTGGGTTTTGGGGTTTGGACGAGGTGCTGGCTTTTCTCCGGTCTTCTCCATGGCCTGCCGGTTGGCCCGTCGAGCGCACCCCGCTCGCCTCTGTCTCCCTGGCATGGGCCAGTAACACCGCTGACCGGCAGCGTGCTGAAAAAAACCAGCGCCGTCCTTCGGTGGTACCTGGCCACAGGCGACGACATCTACGATGTGCCCCACATCCGGCATGTCCATGCCAATGGGACTTTGCAGCTCTACCCCTTCTCGCCATCAGCCTTCAATAGCTTTATCCACGACAACGACTACTTCTGCACCGCGGAGAACTCGGCTGGCAAAATCAGGAGCCCAAATATCCGTGTTAAAGCAGGTAGGAGCTCTCTGTGGGTGCTGGGGTTTGGACGAGGTGCTGGCTTTTCTCCGGTCTTCTCCATGGCCTGCCGGTTGGCCCGTCGAGCGCACCCCGCTCGCCTCTGTCTCCCTGGCATGGGCCAGTAACACCGCTGACCGGCAGCGTGCTGCCGTCGGGGCAGCAGCGCTGCTGTCCCACCCGCGGAGCCGGGGTGTTTTGGATGGGCATGGGAGCAGGTGGTCCTGCTGCTAGCTGTGTGCCATCGCTATCCTGTGCAGAGCAGCGGGACCGAGCACGTGCTGCCTCGCCAGGGCTGCCGTGCCGTGCTGCTCTGCCTGCACCTTTGGGTGCTCCAGCAGCCCTGCCACGAGGCGCTGCCAGGTGCGCGCTGCCGCTGCCTGCCCGGGGAGCAGAGCAGGGAACCACGGCTGCTGCGGCGGCGTGTCGTGAGGGGATCGATCGATGCTGCACGGCTGGAGGGTGGGGAGAAGGGCAGGGTGCTGGGTAAGCAGGCCTGCCAATACGTGTTTGCAAAATGGCATCCTGCCCCAGCTAAGAGCCAGCTCTAACTTGGGCTGGTTACTGGCTGGGAGAGGGCTGGAGTGACCGGCAGGAAAGGAACGTGCAGCTTGGGGGTCTCCAGCAAGTGCCTGCGGGCCGTGGTGCGGCTGCAGCCTTGCGGCAGGAGAGGTCCTCTCCCTTTGAACCGGTATTGTCGCACCCAGCCATGCGTGGGGGCTTTTCACGGCTGCAGGAGGAGCCGGACCACGTTTGTCCATGGTGGGGAAACCCCCACTGTGTCCCACAGCCCTCCTCAAGCCTGTCTGTTCCCACTGTAGCATCCAGCCCCAGCACGCCAAGGCTTATTAAGCAAAAAAAAAAGGAGGAATATGGTAAAGAGCTGATTCCAAAAGCCATTATAGTAAATTATTGACCAAACCCCCACTGTGTCCCACAGCCCTCCTCAAGCCTGTCTGTTCCCACTGTAGCATCCAGCCCCAGCACGCCAAGGCTTATTAAGCAAAAAAAAAGGAGGAATATGGTAAAGAGCTGATTCCAAAAGCCATTATAGTAAATTATTGACCGGGCTGAGGAGGGCTAATAGCCCAGGAATAGCTTCATTATGTAACCTATTAAAAGTGGGGCTAGCAGAGAGAACTTGACAGAAGCGACTACAGGGTTTTTTATTTTAATACCTTGTACTGCAGAGTAAATTGGTATTAACCCCCTTCCGCAGAGTGAATTATTTACCAGTGCTATCGGGTTACCTATAAACCACAGCTCGGTGGAGGAGGGAGGGCAACAGATGGGGTGTAGGAAACGCGGATGTGCAGCATGGAGCTGTTGCCCTCCTCATGCCGGGCACCACAGGCAGGGCTTCTGGACGGTGCCGGGGGCTGCGGGTGCCCAGGGCTTGTGCAGCAAGGATGGCTGCTCTGGCTGTCCGGAGCGCTGGTGCTCTGGATGTGCTGCAGGGGAGAAAGCTTGTCTCGGTCCTTGCCCTCCTGCTGGGCGGGCGGCCTTTGCTTAGCTCTTCTCCCGCGTGCTGAGGACTTCCTTGGGATCACAGCAAGTCAGTAGTAGAGCTGAGTCCTGGCTTTCATCCCACCCTCTCAATACTGGGTTGAATGCACCCCTCCTGTCAGTGGGATTTCGTCTGGGAGCCCAGCCTCCCCTGTCCCCTTAGCAGGTGCAATTAGCAGGAGGTGTGAGTACATAGTGGGGGTCCACATGCAGGGCTCCGAGGGCCACCGGGACGGCTCCAGCTGTGGCAGCGTGACGTGCTTCAGCTTTACGGCGTTTGGAAACGGTTGTGAAACATTCCCCCGCTTCCGCTTCCTCCCGGTCGCCTTGCATCCCAGTCACTCTCCAGTGCTTTGTAATGGCAATGCACCAAGTAAAGCCAATTAAAGCCGTGTAAAGAAAGCAAATAAATAAAACGCAGTTGAAAATATAAGGAATTGGAAAAATCTCTGGAAGCTTTGGAAAAGCTGCTGGTGAGCACATGGAGCAAATCTCTCTGGCCAATGGAAGGTTTTCAGTGTGGTAGTTGTGGCCGTACGTTACCCTTGGAATTATTCCCAGTGGCAGCGAAAGGCCAGAAGCCCCGGCTGCGGCGGCTGGCACGGTTCAGAGCCAGGGCAGTGCCCGGCGTGGGGCCGACTGCTGGGGCAGCCGCAGGGGCGAGCGTGGGTGCCCGTGTGTGAGGTCTGCTCCGGGCTGGGGTAGTCGCGGCGGCGGTGAACGTGCAGGAGGCCAGGCTGGATGCTCCTCGTGGTCCCCGCTGGCCTTTAAAGCCCGTGAATAAACCTCCTGCTCCATGTGATTAAGGAGGCTTTTGCTAGCTAATCTGCTTTGGCTCTGGAGTCCCTTTCCGTGGTAGGCTTCTCCCCGTGTCCTCACGGCGCCAGCCCTCGTCCTCCCTGCCGGGGCGCTGGGTAAATAACGGGAGCGAGCTGGAGGCCACTCTGAACCCTCTTCCCCTGCTTTCCCCCGGGGCAGTGGGCT
>NW_008794802.1:312028-326627 GCF_000699145.1 Aptenodytes forsteri
CCCCCGGGGCAGGGGGCTCTGCCTGCCGGGAGGGCGGCTGAGCTGCAGGCAGAGGGCAGGCGCAGGGGAGGCGAAGCTGGGGCAGCGCTCTGCAGCTTGGAACTTACTGTTTTGTGGCTGCCGCTGGTCTCCTCTGCCGGGTGGCCGGTGTGCGGAGCCTGCCGGGACGTGCCACCGAGCACCCCGGGGTGGAGCCTGCGATGTGCCCCTGGTTCTGTCCCGGCCTCTTGCAGCAGAGCAGGGTGCCCTGTGAAAGCCTGGGAAATCAAGATGGAAATACTGTCTCCCTCTCACTGCTTGCTTGTTTGTGTGAGGTATACGATGCATTGCCAGGGGGTGCTTTCCACTCAGGGAAAACACCTTCCTTTTGGGGCTGCTAAGGAGTTCTGTCTTAGGAGATTTGTTGAGCTGCTTTTCTTCTGGCCATGGGGTGTTGTTAAATGACGAAGCGAATGCGTGTCTGTCTTGCGATAGCGATGCCCAGGTGCCCGCATCCTACAGGGCACAATTATTGTCACAGTAAGGAGGCGCCTGCGCTCGCTGCGTTTTATACTTAAACTTTAGGAGTTTATGGTGTCTGCATGTGTTACTGGGCATGGTGACATCTTTTTGCCTTTCTGAAGAGGCTGGGGTGGATCCAGCTTACCTAAGCGAGTGCTGCTGGAGGGTTGTGGTGCTGGGGAGCTCCTTGTCACTGCTCCAGGGAGCAGCATGGAGCTGTCAAAGGGATGTGCGTCTCCCTGAGGAATAAGGCACGTGGTGGGGACAGCTCACGGCTCCCACTGTGGCATGGCTTGGAAAACTGTCATCCGCTTCCCTAAATATTCCTCCGGTGGGCTTACGAGGGTGCCAGGCTCTGTCACAGGCTGTCTCTCCCGGGTGCCTCGCGGCTGCATTTTCAGCGTGCATCCAGCGGTGAAACGATTACCTTCAAGGTGGGAGGTTGAACATTACAGCTACGAAACGCCCTCGGTCCCTGTACTGAAATCTGGATGCTGCAAACCTCTGCCTTGGCAGCTTTGGTGACTACAAAGCCAGCAGCTTGCCTTGGTGGCAAGCTGGGGTGATGCTGGGGACCGTTGCAGGGTCCCAGCAGCAGGAGCTGGGCCAGGCATCCCCTCTGCACGCCGAGCACAGGGCCGGGGTCTCCGAAGGAGAACCGCTTCCTTCCCCAGGAAGGTGAGCCAAGCGTTTTGGATGGAAGCAGTTTGTTGCTGGGTGGGTTGGTTTGTTTGGGAAACGTGGGATTAAAGCAAAAGGAAGTGTGTTTTCTTCCAGCACTGTCATGCTACCAACCATCTGCTTTTCTCTACAGTTTTCAGGGAACCGTACACCGTTCGGGTGGAGGACCAAAGGTCGATGCGTGGAAACGTGGCTGTTTTCAAGTGCCTCATCCCCTCTTCAGTGCAGGAATACGTTAGTGTTGTGTCCTGGGAGAAAGACACCGTTTCTATCATCCCAGGTAAGAGAGGAGCCACTGTTCTCTTGGAAAATCTGACCTGCTTTGCCGTGTGTGAAACTGACTGTCGTGGAGGGTCGTCTTTTGGCTTATCGTCCGTGCCTGTGCTGCCCAAGCAAAGGCTTTTATCGATGACCATCTTGCGGCTTCATACTGGAAAACGCTGGTGGTGTGAGCAGATGTGTTGTGTTCGGGGTCTCCTTGGTGCTGTTGGTACTTGGCGTATTTCTGGGCTCAGGGATGTTTGCTGTAAGCGTGACAGCATGCGTGCCCCATCCTGGCTTCTCCCGCGTGCCTGCGAGCCAGCACGCTTTGGGTACCTGGCAGCCGGGGCCTGGACAACAGAAGAGTCTGCCTGTGCTGTCTGTGTCCTGTGTCCTGCAGTCAGAGCTGGTTTTCGTGTTGTCGGGATGATGCACAAGTAAATATTCCAGCTTCTCTTGCAAGTTTTCACCAATGTTTCAGCCATCGGGAAAGGAACTCGGTAAAAATGGCATTGTGTGCCTCTTCCCCGTGCTGGTGCCTGGAAGCTGCTTGGCCTCCCTGTCCCACGTGCCTGCCCCGTAGCCCGGGACGTGTCCTGCTCAGCGCCGACTTTGATCTGTGGGGAAGGGGCCTGCGGGAGGGACAGCAGCGCCCGTCTCTGTGCAGGGAGTTTGCAGCTCTGGGTGTTTTGCCCCTGGGTAGTTCCCCATGATTTTTTGGCAGGTGCAGAGCACCCCAGGTTCCCATGGGAGCAGAGAGCCTCTGAAACCAGGGTCTTTCCCCAGCCGGTCCCCTGGGGAGCGGGGAGGAGTGGTGGCCGGAGCACTGACGGGACACGACCTGCCAGGCACCTCTGTGTGCTTTGGTGGGAGCGGAGAGGAACCGGGCAAACTGCTTGCTGAGCCGTGCCGGTGCCGCGGGCTCTGGCTCCTGTGCTCCTGCCTGGCTTGTCACAGGCTTTGAAGCAGCGCTGGGGCTACGGGCAGGTGCTGGGCGCAGCGTGGGGCCAGCGCTGTGTCCCCGTGTACCGGGGTGACCTTTTGGCTCCCTCCTCAGAGCCAGTATTGATGGCGGTGCTGGCTGCCCTGCACAGCGTGTGTAAGCCAGTAGTAAAGCAATCAATACTGCTTTCCCCAGGGGGATCCAGAGAGAATTAAAGGATTTTGCCCAAAGTGAATGCTCTGTGCTTGATATTTGCTCACAGGTCAGCAAGTCCCGATGTTCCTCCGGGGCTCAGTGTTGCAACACTGGCAGTGCCATGGGGAGCAGACGCAGGAGGGCAGGTGCCACCGGCAGCGGGGTGCGAGGCTGGTGCCTGCTGGGGCAGCCGCTGACCAAGCATGAGAGGCGATTTGCTCTAATCCCTCTTCCAGGGATGGTCCTTCCTTAAGGAGCTTAAGGAGCAAAGTGCTTCACCTGGAGGGGGTGACCGGTTCTCCTGAGGGCTGTGGCGGCGGCTCTTGCCTCCTGAGTGCAGCTAATCTGCTGACTCAGCACAGCCCACGCGCTCGGAGGCGGGCAAAGGGAAGCGGTGCGCTGGGGCTCGTGCCTGTGAGTGCTGGCCCCCAGGGCTGCGATGCATCGGCAGGGTCTGCGTGCAGCCCCCTGCATGGCAGGGGAGCCGGGCTGAATGAGTGACCGGGGAGCACGGGCAGCCCTCCCGACAGAGGCTGCGCCCTTGCTGGCGCAGAGCCCGTCACGGTTTGCAGCGCCAGGGCCGGGAGCCAACTGCCTTCCTGCGGTCAGAGTCTGCAGAGCCTCTCCTCCCCAGCACTGACCCCTTTCTGACAGTCTCGGGATGAAATACGAGGTGAAACTCTTTGCCTCGGGAACGCGGTCTTCCCCGGATGGGTGTTCAGAGCGACGAGCTTGCGTTGATCGGCAGCCAGCCCGCATCCGCAGCAGCCTTTTGCCCGGAAAGGGAGATTTCTTGCTTAGCAAATGGCCTCCTTGAGTACAAGCCTGCGTAAGGAGCTTCTGGCGCTTCAGGGTGTTTTGGAGTACCGCGGAAATGCCCGTTCCATTTTAGAGGGTGAGAAACCTCCGGGTGGTCCAAGAGGCCTGGTTAAAAGCGTGTTTGGGGAGGCTTACCTGGAGGCCAGCTGGTGTTTGGAAAAGGCATGGCGCCCTTTGGTGCCCTTCTCTGCTCAGCTCCAGGAAGCAGTTCCGTCTGCGTGAACGAGTGAACGCAAGGTGGATTTCTGTGCTGCGGGCGGGACTGAGGACTTCGTGGCACCATCTCCAGGGGTAGCGAGGGGTGACGATGCTCTGCCCTACCGCAGGCTTGTGCCGTCTGATGAGCGGGGCACGGCGAGGTCCATCGGCACGAGAACCCGTGGCGTTCGTCCCTCGGGGGCTGGTGGTGCCGTGCCGGCTCTGGCAGCGCTTTCTGGAAAGGCAGCGGTTGCTCACGCCGCTCGGAATTCTGCAGGACGGAGCAGAGCGGTGCCCGTGCTCCTTGTCTGCAGAGCGTGGCTGGTTTTGCTCGGCAGCAAGTTTGTCAACCGAGCATCCGTGCACTTGCGTGATCTTAACCAGACTTGTTCTCAAGTTTGCTGTGGCAGTGGATTTTTTAATACGATGATTTAATTAGAGTGGAACGATTTTAACATTCTAAAGCAATAATTACCCTAAAGACAGAACATATAAATTGTGTTACAGTGCAGAGCCAACACAAGCAAACATGTTTTGCCGTTGGATTACAAATATAGTATCTGCCTGAAGCTTATCTTTTTATTGCTCTTGTGTTAGGGCTAAAACTGGCTTTGCTGTTACCAAAAAACATGGTCTTTTCTTGACCTCCGGTGAACCTCTGCTTCTGTCCTCATTCTGAGCGAGGAAGAGGAGGAGGGGGTCCCTGCAGTTCAGAGTGAACGGCACGAAGGCTGAGAAAAGCTGAAGTGTGGTGCTGAGGCCTGATAGCTCCCTTCAGTCGCAGATGTGCGTTCTGAATTGTAAGATGAAGCAGTTGTGCAGACGCAGCACTGCGCAGCTCTCCTCCAGTCAGCCTACAAAAAGGGAAGGTGTGTGGAAGTACCGCAGCTCTTTCAGAAGTACGTCCAAGCCGTATTTACGGCTGGCTGTGTAACTTGGCGTTCTTTCCTAACTTCAGTGTGCCAAACTCGCTGCTTTTCCTGAAGCTTTCCTCTAGTGCTTCCTGTGGAAGACTGCGCGTCTCCCCAGCAAGTCGTGGTGCAGCAGGGGATAAACAGTCCTAATGCGCAGGAGCAGGAAAAAGCTCCGTCCAGACCTGTCTGTGGCAGAAAACTCTCTTTAAGTGACTATTTTCACAGTAACTGTCTGCTTTCCTTAGCGTCCCTGGTTTTCCCCCCACCAAACCACAATATTTTGTAGCTCAGAAATAGGGGGAGCGAGCGTTCCCCCTGCGGCCGCTTCGGGCCTGCGGCTCCGTACGTGGGCTGGGTGGCCCTTCGGTGAGCTTTCTCGGGTTCTTTTCACGCTTAGTTGGGATTACAGGGCTCCCAACCTCTGCTGCTGGGCCTTTGAGCCGTGTCTTTTCAGACGAGCCTTGCTGCTCTTTCGATGGCGGTTTGCTGGTGGGTGAAGGACCTCTGCGGGGCTGGGCTGGCGTGGGCAGCGCTCGCCGGAGGTGCCTTGCTGGCAGAAAGCCCCACTGGAGAGCCGTCTGCTTTACCGTGGAGGTGTCTGGGCGAAACCCACCCTCCCTCCCCACGGGGGTCCCCGGGTGTCCTGCTGCCGGGGGAAGAAAGCCCCGCTGGAGAGCCGTCTGCTTTACCGTGGAGGTGTCTGGGCGAAACCCACCCTCCCTCCCCACGGGGGTCCCTGGGTGTCCTGCTGCCGGGGGACGGGCTGGCGTGGTGGGACGCGGGCGGCAGCACCCTGGGCAGCATGGGTGCGCGGGGCCCGTTGCTCGGGTTGCTGCTGCTCTTACCGGCCCAGGAGGGCTCCCCTTGCAGAGGGTGCCTCTGCCTGGCTTTTTTCCCCTGTGAGTTCCCGGCAAGCGTGTCTTCTCAGGAGCACCTCCTGGGGCTGTGCTGGAAGAGATCTCAAAGCAACTGCGGGGAAGTGCTCCGTGTCTGCGTTGCCCTGCTGCAGTAGGGGGTTTTGGTGGCGAGTCGCATTATTTGGTTAACTTGGCAACACTGTAACTTACCTTGAAATCAAAGATAAATTGTTTACGGGAGGTTGTCCAGCACATAAATCATCATTAGCGCAGCTCTTTTTTGTTTAATGCCTACCTAACTGTCCTGTAGTCTAAAAATCTGTGTTTAGCGAAGTCAAGGGTTGCGGAGAAATTACAGGGTTTTCAAAAACCCATTTGCTTTGCTGGTGCTTACATCAAAATCTATCTCGCCTTTCGTTCTCAGCCTTGTCACAAACAGGCAGCACCACTCGCAGGACTGTGGCATTTAATGTAGGCTAATGCTCACTCGGAGTAAAGCAGCAGTGCTTCCAGAATCGGGGACTGTGTATGAGATTGCGCTTCGCACCCAGGCTGTGATTTCAAACTCCGTTGCTATTGATGAATCTTGATATATATTTAGGGGGGAGAACAAGGGAGGGGGATGGGAGGACTGCAGCTGAGCAGAATGTTTTACAGGCCCCTCTCCCTTTTCCGTAGGGAAAGAGGGAGAAGCTCCTGCTACAAACCGGTTTAAGAACTCAGCGTGGTAAACAGCTATTTTTTATTTTTAAAGCGCTATCACCAGGCTGGGTAATGTGAAGAGTCTCACAGGCACGTGCATGGATTGGATTTGTCTTGGAGGAACTACGTTGCATATGCGACTGAAGCTGCTCTAGTCACCGTGCTGTGGTGGCTGTGGCGCAGAAATGGAAATTCACGGCACTGACTTGTCTCTCTCCAGGCATTGCACGGCCGTAACTTGATGTCAGCAGTCACAGGGGCATGGGGCAGTCGTGCCAGCGCGGATCCGACGTACGTGGGCACTCTTGGAGCGTGTCTCCAGCTGTGGTTTACAAAAGCAAGTGGTGATGTGGGGAGCTAACTTGAGACGCTAGGAAGAGTGGATTTTTGAGGAATTGTCAGCCCCTCTTCTGTTGTTGAAATGTGTTCGTTTGAGCGTTACTTGGCTTTTGCGACCCTGCGAGCACGTGCGTGCCCGTACGCTTACGCCCAAGCCGTTCCTCAGCTGGCTCAGTGACGTAAATGTGCCAAGGCAGGCAAGCCCGGGTACAAGCGCGTCACCTGCCCGGGCTGTGCCCGTTGTGCTACCAGGAGCGCTGCGCTGGCTGGGAAGGACGGCCCCGAGGACGGTTGCACGGCTGGGCTCCGGTCCTTCTGGCCGCCAGTGCACATCTGCACGGGCGCATCCCGAGAGCACGGCGGGATTTGCCTCGGGAGCTCGCGTGCTCGGCTGGGACGCGGGTGTCGCTTGGGTGCGCAGGCATAACGTTGGCGGGGGGGGTCTCTGCGGTGTCCCTGGAGAACAAAAGTGGTGTCCTCATGGGTGTAACGGCATCGCGTCAGCTGCAAGGGAAAGCTGACGGCGTCTGTTGTCCTATCTTGCCTAGCCTGTCGGTAGCCTGTGACTCGCGAGGGTGGCACAGAAGAGCAATGATTTGGAGGCAGTAAGCATTACTGGACTGGCAAGCCCGGAGCTGAGCTGCTGCTTGATGCTTCAGTGTCACATGCTTGATAGGTTGTGTTGGAAAAAACCTAAATACAGCACTTCTCAAGGTACAGACGTTTCTAAGGGTGCCGCTTTTCTCAGCAACCCTAATAGGTATCCTTTGAGGGCTGCAGATACTTGGATGTACTTACTTAGTCACTGGATATCCACAAAGTCCTTTCTCTGGAAAGCAAAACATAAAGCTTGCCAGAAGGATGGAACCAAAAAAAAATTGAGCTCTGTGAGGTTTTAGATATGTTTTTGTGTATGTTCTTGATTGAACAGTAGCCTTTTAGGAGTTTTGAAAATACCTAAGCTAATCTGTTTGCGGTGGTTCGGATATGAGCTTAATTTGACCTGAGCAGCCCTTTCTGTCGCATCCTCTGCAGTGCCCAAGGCTGTTTATGGGGTTCTTAAACTCATCTCGGCAACTGTTTAGCGATGTGGGAAATAAAACTGCAGCAGCTTTCTTGTGGTTAAATGTGGCCGTTCACCCCGAAGATGTATGCTCTCCTCTGCTGTACCTTGCAACATCTGCCACCCGTTACGTTTTTCTCTAAAATATTAGAAGTGCAACCGTACGCAAATTCCACTGCAATCCCTCTCGAGATGCGGTGAGTCTAGGGGCGCAGCATGAGGCTACCGGCAATCAAACACCCGGCGAGGATTTATGGGTGCGGCGTTCCCTCCCCGCCGGGCTGCAGGAGCACGGCCACGGTGCTGCATGCTGGGGGGTGCGGAGGGACGATCCAAGGGGCAGAAGAGCCAGGGCCCGGATAATTCAGCATTGACCTCGTATCGATAGGCTGCTTCTGGGGGACATCAGTCTCCTGTTAGTGGAGAAAAGCTGGAAGCTGGGACAGAATGAACGCGGCGAGGCGAAAGGCAGTCCTTGTTTATGTGTTTGTCTTCATTGAGACGGTTTGGGGACAGGAGATAAGTTACTGAGGATCGTTACCGGCTGTTAGCATTTTTATTTGGTTTTGCCTGAATGCGGAATAACCCCGGCTGGTTTAAAGCAAGGTGCCTGGGAGCAAGCAGCCGGCGGGCCTGAGCGTGTCGGGCACGAGGCCACCCCGCTGCCCTGTCCCGGGTGTCACCGGCGGCAGAGCACGGGGCTGGGGGGGGTGAGCCGCCCCCCCCCCCCGCGGGGGGGGGGCAGCGCCCGTGTGGTGGCGGGGCCCCGCCGCTTCCCCCAGGAGAGGGGGGAGCCGGGGCTGCTGCCGTCTCCCGCCCTGCTCCCTCCTGGCGTGTGCACGGAGCAAGCCGCACAGACAGCTCCGAGATGAAAGCTGTGACCGTTGGGCAAAAGGCTGGCGAAGAATTGGCCTTTTCAATTACATTTTGTAGCTTCTGCCTGGGACGGGTTGACTCGCAGCGTGGAGCAGCCTGATGTGATTTAAACGGGCGTTGTCCTCTGCTGCCGTCTCCCGCCCTGCTCCCTCCTGGCGTGTGCACGGAGCAAGCCGCACAGACAGCTCCGAGATGAAAGCTGTGACCGTTGGGCAAAAGGCTGGCGAAGAATTGGCCTTTTCAATTACATTTTGTAGCTTCTGCCTGGGACGGGTTGACTCGCAGCGTGGAGCAGCCTGATGTGATTTAAACGGGCGTTGTCCTCCCTTACCCTATCTAGGGGTGCTGCAAAACCTTTTCCCCTGTCGACCCCGAGCTCTCTAAAGGTGTCCTGGCTTATCCCCCACCCCTTGCCACCCTCTCTGGCTGCGACATGTGCCCAGACCTGTTACAGAGGGAAGTAGCTCCAGGCGTTATTCTCACCAAGTGGGGTGAGATTCTGTCTGAAATCATTTCATCCTTCCCCAGAGACTTGGCGTGAATTTTATCTAATCGCCATGGCAACAGATAAAAAAAGGTGTGAGCACATCTCCTTTTGCTGTGATAATTCAGATTTATATATTCAGATCAGATTGGAGTTAGAGATTTTAAAAGGAGCAGATGCAGCAGAAGGTGTGACTGCAAATAATGTGGCGAGAACGTTTGATGATCCTGCCCTTTAAGAGGGGAGAGAGCTTTCCTGCAGGTTTTTCGGAATATAATTATTCCATCAAATCCACTTTAACAGGGACTCATTATAGCCCTGATAATGCAGAGTCACGTTGGAGACAATCTCGCACACGCATGCACGCACACCAAAAGAAGGGACTACAACAAGTAAATAATATGCCTGTGAACAGCGAGGCGCGAGCGCCCTGTCGCTGCAGGTGCCCCCGTGGAGCAGCGCAGGGGAAAAAAAAAAAGTGCGGCCGCGGCGGAGCGCTGGCGGGCGCTTCCCAGCTGCCGCGTGCTCCTGGTGCCCGGCCGCGCTGCGGTGGCCCTCGCGCGGTCTGTGTGCGGGAGGCAGCTGGGGAGATGCTCGCAGGCAGCCCTTTGGATGGACCAGGCCCTCGGATCCTGGGAGTCCTGCGCAACCGAGTGCTTGCGATGCAAGGTCGGGGAGCTGTGGGTTTCCAGAGGCCCTTTGCCCGGGTGCGGCTTTGGCCGCTTTCCCCTGGTGCGAGAGGCCTGAGTTTGCAGGGCAGGCTGGGCTCCCCCACCTTGTCGCCCATGCAGCGGGTCTCAAACGAAGAATTGCCTGAGGCTGCCTGAGCTTGGGCCGTCCTGAACTAAAGCCGTTTGCTGCTTTCGCTGTGCTGTCGCAGCTTCTGCAGGAGAGGAGCGGTTCGTCTGAGGTCAGAGCAAGGAAGTCTTTGACTGCTTTCTCTGCAGGGTAGAGAAGAAAGGATGCGGAGGGTTTTGGAGAAGGAAAGGTGCCGTTGATCTAGCACTTGGCATGCCAGTCCCACGCGATGTCCTTGCCCCCGCTGCAAGCCCCGTGGGGTGATAGAGCACGAGCCAAATACGGCATGACAAGCTCCAAGGCACGAAATACAGAGGAGTATCCGTTCTTGGAGCTGCCATCTCTTTGTGTACCTGTAAGCGTAAATCTTTGGCCGCCCCGAGGAGCAGCTGTGCCACAGGGAAGGGAGAAACGGCGCGTAAAGGGTGGGATGGGTGGCTGAGGGTTTGGAGCAGAGGCAGGTGGGCTGCAAACCTCTGCCTGACGCCTAACCCAGACCCAGCGAGAGATTCGTTTCCTACATTGCGCCGCTGGCCCCGTGTCTGCCCGAGCTGCCGAGGGCTTCGGATCCACGTCGAGCTCCCCGGTGGCGGAGGTGAGGGGGGTGATGAGCGCCGGGAAGGCCTTGCTGCATCCCCGCAGTAAATCGGTGCTGCCTGAGCTTGGCGCACAGACCATCCCAGCTGAGGAGGGGAACGCGCACAGACCCCCGGGAAGCACGAGAGCGAAGGGTGGTGAGCGTCCGCTGTGTGCTCCGCTTGCCTCTTTGCAGGGGAGCTACCCGAGGAGGAGGGTGCCTTTTTGGAGGCGACAGCCAGGATACCCGCTGGGCACAAACCTTCAGCAATGAGGGTTGAGATGATTTATGTGGAAGAAGTTACTGGAGTGCAGAGAGCAGGAGGAGGCAGAGATCAGCAGGAGACGCATGGAGGAACGGTCTGCTAGTGGCAGCCAGCAGGATGTGTTGCGTGGACTCTTCCGAGTCCCAGGGTGTCTCTGCGCGCCGGGGTAGATTGTTCCAGTTATGCTCTGAATTGCAAATCGTGATTTTGTGGGAAATTGCAAAGAAGTTAGGAACAAGAGGAAAGTCCTCTGGAGCACCCCTCCGGTGGCATGCAGGGAAGGGGGAGCAACCTAGGCAGGAGGGGTTCGGGGGTGCAGCTGGGGGCCGATTAACCTCCCGTGGTGACACGTGTTCTCTACCTTACGAGTTGGCTGAGCTTGCCTGGAGGAGCTTGGAGACCCTTGGACTGTACGCTGCGCATCCTTGTGAGAGGCTTCTCTGCCGAGAAACAGCCCTCAGAAAAGGTTACGGGGCCCAGCTCGCCGCGGAGCTGAGCTGTATAATGAAAACTGGTGCCACGCGTGCCTTCTGCACCTTGCTGAACCTGCTGCTGCTCCTTACTGCCTGCGTAGCTGAGCGTAGAGGGTACAGGTCCTTGCTGAATTACAAGGGCTATGGTCTTGTCTCCCTGTTCAGAAGGCGTTTGCTAAATTGTAATGCTTTTGTGCATTTTAAAGACCTTCCTGCTGAAGGAGAGCTGAAATCCTCTGGGGTGTGAGTTTCTGTAAGGCACTGGAGCAGCTCAAGCGAACGCTGCGATCACCGCTTCGTGTGCCAGGCAGGACGGTGTGCATGCCGGGCGTGGGGGCTGCAGCCCAGCCGGGGCTCAGGGGTGCTGTGGCAGGAGGGGGGCTCCGTACGGGGGCTGCAGCCCGTGATCAGCCGTGGGCCACCTTGCCTAGGGGATCCTTGGGAGCCACCCCTCTGCCTGGAGCGCTCTGCAGGGCTGCTACCAGCTCGATGGACTTGGAAAGCACCAAAATCCCTTTGAAAATGCCCAAGCCAGCTCTGAGAAATGGGTTTGGAGGGAGAGGGTTCGCTTCACCAGCTGTTTGCTGGCACGTTCAGGTTCCCCGCCCTGCCCCAATCTTTCTCCTTTTATACCTCCTTTTTAATTGTCATCTAATGGAGCGAAGACAGTGCTGGCTCCGGTCCTGCTACCCCAAGGTCTCCCCAAGGAGCTGCGCCTACCGGGGCAGCGTGGCAGTAATTGCTATAGCAAAGCCAAGCGATGTGAAAACTGTACAGGTCAAAACTTCTTTCCAAACCCCAGGTTTTTATGAGCTTGAGCCACCTGCCCCCGGGGCCTTGTGCTGGGCTGTGGAGGGAGAGGAACCAGCGCTGCGTGTAGCAGAGCTGAAGTCATTGCCGCTTCGTGCCGTCACCGCTGATGTGTCTACCGGGGAGGCTCGCACGTGCGTGGGCAGCTCATCCCGAGCGGGCGGGAGCAGGGTCGGGGCGCTTGCCCGCGGGGAGGGCAGCCGTGGTGGTGGTGCGGGTGTGCATCTTCCTCCCCCCTTCTCCCCGTGCACCCGCGCACATACACAGATGCAGAAACAATCACGGTCATTATTCCTGCCATGGTGACAGTGACAGTGGCAGAGATGCCAGCTTCCTAACACAGACGGCTTTATTTCATCTCCTCTGTTTTTCAAAGCCTCTTTCATTTTGTATGAGGAGACAGATGTGAAGGGCTGCAGGCTGATAAATTCTGCTGTCTTATGAAAAGAGAGGGTGGGTTTTTGTTGTGGTTGCTTCTCTTCCTCCCTCCCCAGCCCCCTCCCGGCACCGCAGCGGCAGCCTTTTTCTGTAGAGGATGCTCCCTGCTCCTGGCATGGGACGCTGTGTGATGGTCACCTCGCTGGGGCAGGGAGGGCCGAGTTCCCCGGGTGAACGTCCCAGGAGCTAGCAGGGCTGGGTTTTGGGTGGAGACCCTGGGGTTGTGGCGGTGGGCACCTGGTTAGAAGAAAATGAGGACAATGGTGCAGATGCCTCCCTGAAACGCATCTGCAGTGCCTGGCCCTGGCGTGCTCCAAGACGCGACTGAGACTGCACGTTTGCCGGGCGCAGTGCCTGGCCCTGGCGTGCTCCGAGACGCGACTGAGACTGCACGTTTGCCGGGGAGGAGCTGATCTCGGCTGGCGGAGCAAGGGCTAAGCCTTTGCACGGGCTTGCAACCAAAATCCTCTTCCTTCTTGTGACTGCGCCGAGGCACTGGGGTCGCTGGGTCGGGGCGAGCGCCGGTCAGAGGGGCTCTGGGGCTGCTGCGGTCGCGGTCTGTGCCGGCGAGGAGCAGCTGCCAGGATCGGGCATGGAGAGCAATGCAGCCTGCGCCCCTTCGGTGGGGGCTCGTGGAAGCATGCGCTCTGCACCCGCTGGGTGCAGAGCCGCCGCTGAAAAGCCTGCCTTCGTGGAGTACCTGGCCGTGTGGCTCCGGTGGACTGTGGCATCTGCCCTGCGTGGCGCTGGGTGTGGTCCCTGTGCAGCTCCCCTTCCTCCTCTCCTGCTCTGCTGACGATAGTTCTAGTTTAAAAATAAATTGCTCCATCTTTAATTGCGGTTTAAATAACTGCTTCATTTTTATTTAAATGTGGCTCTGTAAGGCTTGGAGAACAATTAGGAGAAAATACAGGGCATTGCTCTGGTGCATGTGTTCAAGCATATAATTAATTTTTTTTATTATACTGATGTTTGCCGAATCTGGAAAAAGATCTTATTGTTCCTCTTGATTTAGTCACGCACAAGATCTACAAATACACCAGCCATTTCAGGACTCCATTTCATAAGCCGTGAAGCCTTGGTGCTAACACGCTGAAGGAGGGCTCCTCAGATCGCTGGCCTTTGCCTTTTACGCTGTGGCACGGGCGCACGTTAAGCCATGGGCTGTGCGCCCAGCAGTTTGCAGCCTTAGCGTGGTAGGCTGCCTTCGCCCACCCCAGGACTGTCTGCAGGGGCTCTGCCCCTCTCGAGTACCGGGCTGGTGGGCGCAGCCCGGGCTGGGACTGTTGGATGCGTCCTCAGCCCCTTCCGAAGGCTTTTGGGAGCCCCTGGTGCCGGGGGCTGCTACTGCAGACCTGAGAGCCCGCGCTAGGCGCTTGGCTGGGGGCTCGCTAGGGCGAGAGTTTGTGCTTTTCGTTGATGAATGGTATTAAAAGGCTAATAAATGACTCGGGGACGATGGGTGAAGTCTCTGAAAGGCTCCGAATGACCCAGGGACCTCTTTCACGAGTGAGCTAGCCATTCAGGAATATAAATCTCATTCAGAGTCGATAGGGATTAGGTTCCTAAGTGCCAGACGCAGCTAAAGTGCTTCTGAAAATGTTGCTTGTTAGAAGGTTGCGGAGGAAGCTGCATGTGGTCTGGCGGGCTATAAGCTTATCAGTCAAAGGTGCTTTACTTGGTGACAGAAGCCACTTGTGGTAAACAAGCTGCTGGCCCTTTGGACTCCTGACAATCTTTTAACCGTTTGTTAAAGCAGCTATGAACTCTTCTTGGAAATGAAATCTTAATAGCGAGCGTGGCAGAGATTTTTCACAGATGGCAGCACTGCCAAAAGCAGGCATTCAAGAAAACATTCATCAAAAACATTCATTTCTTTCAAAAAGAAATTGACGTTTATAGCGTAGACAAATTTGGGACTCATTTGCTTTGCCTTTCAGTTTCTGAATTTTTAGAGGTCACATTTTTCTGCACCTTCGAGGGCTAGAAACTGGTGTTATTTTTAACTGGAAACTGAGATTCCCGTATAACCACAGGGTACCGAGAAATGGGACGTGCGAAAAGGCTGGGTACGGCAGGACCCCATGCACGGCTGGGGGGAGAGGCGGGGGGTCCCTCCGGCTGGCTGTGCTCCCGGGGGCTCCAGCCTCTGCCCGGACGCTTGTCCTCCTGCTTTACACCCTTCTGCCCCGCTCGGGCTCCCTGCCCTGCCGCCCTCGGCACCGAGCGTGGTCTGCCCCTGGGGCTTGCCCCTGCCAAAAGCCATTTCTGCCGCGGGGGACCGCAGTTGCGCGTGGGGACCATCCCCAGGGTGCCGACGGGTGCCAAGCTGGGCTCTCCTGGCGGGGCGCAGGGCGCTGCGGGTCGGCGCGGCTCTCCCGGTGATGGCAGGGTCCGTGCGGGCG
>NW_008794802.1:327296-328746 GCF_000699145.1 Aptenodytes forsteri
GGAAGGGTCCGTGCCGGCGCTGTAGTCCGCGGCGCAATCAGACAGAGGGCTCCCGCACGCTGCCGCTCCGGCGCCGGAGAGCGGCCCCGGACCGCATCCCACCCTGCCCGGGCGCCCGCCGGCCGCGGCAGTTCGGTGAGGCCAGGAAGGGCAGGTGTGCCCTCCCTCCTTAAAAAGCCAGAAATTCTCCTGAGGGAGCAATTCATTCGCAGCTCGTCTCCGTTTCATCTGAAGGCTGCACCATGCTGGGTTTCAGCCTTGTTATGTTTTCTCTTGAGCAATACCTTTTATTTCTGCGGTGTTTAATATTCCTTTCCAGAGCCTTCGTTGCCTGTTCTGGGTCTTTCCACCGAAAGCAGCTTTGAAACTATAGATCGTCGTGGCCGAGCTGTACCTGTTGTTTGCATGTCACAACCAGCTGGTTCCCTGCCTGCTCGGGTGCTGTCACCACTCCCCAGCCTCTCCCTGCGCCCGCTTTCCCCTCCCTGCCTGGCATCCCCAGAGCGGGGTACCCGTTACAGGCAGCGCTCAGCTGGGCGCGCAGCTTGGGCTCGCAGAGGAGATGTTTCTCTTTGCCCAAGCCAGCCTGCTGCTCGGCGTTGGGCACCGAGCGTGCAGGGCTGTAAACGCCATCTCGGGCCCGGGCAAGCAAATGCCCGTGCAGGGAAGGGCTGTGCAGCTGCCACCAGGCACTCCCTTCCCCCGGATGGCCACGGGCTCCCCGAGCACACAGGCATGGTTGAACAGGCTCGTGGCTGCCTGGAAGAATGCGCGCATCCCCTCCTTCTGCTTGAGGTCAGGGTCTGGCATCAACCCCTCAGGCAGCAGTCAAGCCATCGGGTCCCGGGGAAGCTGGCAAATTGAACTGGCCCGGCCTGGGCTGGCAGCACCGAGACCTTTTGTGCGTGGGTCGAGGGGAAGCACGGGTCTTTGTTTCCCCATCGCTGGGGGATTTTGATCGCGGCTGAAATAAGCAGCTTCATGCTAGTTATCGCTCTGCCTTTGCCAGAGCCTGCTTCCGACCCTGACTGATTACTTGTAGCGGCTTCTTGCTGCAAAACCAGATCTCATTTGCATCTTGGAGGAACAGCGTGCTGCAGGCACCGAAAGCTGGTGACACCACTGGAGATTGCACCGAAAGCTGGTGACACGACTGGAGATTGCCTGTTGTATGTCATTTAATGTCTATTTGACTTGCGTCTCTTGCGTTTTGTTTGCAGTGTTATGCTATGAACTTAATGGTGTCATCTGCTCAATGGGTGCCTGTCGTTGTAGCGCGTTGTTTAATGCTGCGGTTTCGTAAATGCTTCCTGGGCATACAGAAGCGTTAACGTTTCTACATCTTGTTTTCCACGCTCGTACGTATCCCCGTACAAAAGCCGCGCAGAGACGTGAGCGTTCACAGGAACCTGAACTTATGGCTGGGGGAGCTGGAAGGGGGCAGAGCCTG
>NW_008794803.1:0-9267 GCF_000699145.1 Aptenodytes forsteri
GTAGCGGTCATTAAACGCGCTGAAATACTTTAAATCACCGCCTAATACAGATTGCGTGATTTTGGCAAATTCAGAGTTCGCTTTGGTGATTAAACCGCCCGCAGTGGCTTCATTTGATTTTATGCGTAAGTTTTTTAACGTAGTATTACTAACTAAATCATTGCCGCTGCCTTTAACTGCCTTAGCGTGTTCCTTAGCCGCCTTAGCTGCCGCCTTATCTGCTGCCGCTTTAGCTTCAATCGCTTTTTGAGCATTGTGCATAGCAAAGGCTTGCTTATCCATCATGCTATTAAGCCCTGCTTCTGCGTCAGCACTTGCTTTTGTTGCTTTTACATTGTCGTATTTAGCCTGTATTATGGCTTGCAATCCGCCTGTTTGTTGGCTCTTGGCATTACCATCATAAATATCTTGATAACTAACAGGTAGGCTTGGCTTTGTTTGTCCTAAATTAGGCGTGTAACGACCTACCATGCCCATTGTGCCAATATTAAGCCCACGACCAAACACAGTGTAACTGTTGGCTTGCTCAATTAGACCATTAATCCCCTTGATAGATTCGTTGATAGAATCAACCACATAATTAACCACACCAGCAAAAGCCGTTTTGATATTGTTTGATAATGTGATAAAAAAGTTACTGACATCAATTACCATCTTGCCAAAACGCTCACCACAATATTGAGCCGTTGAGCGCACCGTTACTGCAATCGCATCGAATACTTTAACCGTGCCAACTAAAAACCCTTGAAAGCCTGTACCAGTATCAGCAAAAAAACCGCCAAATGCTTGATTTGAGCCGTCAGCCGTTTCATTGGCGTTGGTTAATATTCCGCTAAACGCTGTGTAAGCTGTGTTAGCCAAATCACCAAAAAATCCAATTACATCGCCTAATACTGAGCCTAAAACGCCTAGTGTATTACCTAAATCCTGTATTGTTTCGTCAAAACCGCGTGTAGCGACACTTGCACCAATAACCACGCTAGCAATAAAAAACAGTGGGCTGGCTTTCATGATGGTGGTTAATTTAGCAAATGCGCCGCCAGCAAATAGCACTTTATTGGCAAACCCAAGCATAGCAACACCTGCACCTGCTATTGCAATATTTGCAAGTGCATCGAAGTTTTTGCCAATGCCTTGCAGCATACTAGCAATGCCTTGACTCATGCCGTCTGTGCCATTCATGAAATTATCAATGAATGTTTTGTAGCTGTTATTGACCTGTTGCCACGCTTGCGACATGGTGATAGGCAATGACTGCGCCATCTTTTCCATCTCGGGACGCGCTTTCATCATGGCGTTATAGATGATTTCAGACGTGATTTTGCCTTCACTGCCCAATTCTTTGAGCGCACCTTGAGCCACGCCCATCTCTTTGGCGATATAGCTAAGTAACACTGGCGCATTTTCAGCGATTGACTTATATTCATCGCCTTGTAGCTTTCCTGCGCCCATTGCTTGCGATAGCTGATACACGGCTGATTTCTGCTCAAGCATTGAACGCCCACCTGTTCGCATGGCAAGGCTTAGGGCATCGGTGAAGTTAAGTACATCCATTTGCGATTTGCCTAGTTGTGCTAGAGCGAACGCATTACGCTGATAGCTGCCAGTGACCGCTTCAATGTCGCTATAGTTTTTATTAGCAATGACCAATAATCTGCGCTGTACTTCTTCACGCACCCCTTCTTCTTTCGCAACTAAGCGCACTTGATTTTCAAGCCCCTGCATGGCGTCAGCCGTCTTAGCTACACTTAGCAGCATACCACCCATGATACCACCTGTTGCCAATGCTTGAAGGCGTGATAAGGTACGGTTTAATTGCTCAAATGCACCGTTAGCATGACCTGCGCTAGCACTTGCACGGTTAAGGCTTTGATTGTAGTTATTGATGACTGTAGTATTGTTTGTCACCACGTTAGACAATGCGGTTAAGCTGTTTCTTGTCAAATTGACGTTATTGTTTAACTGGGTAAAGTTATTCTGCGTGTTATGTATCGTGTTATTAGTTTGATTAAGGCTATTATTAGCAGCCGTGAGCGCACCATTTAGACGACCTAAGCCATTTGCACCTGCTGTTTGGTTAAACTGGCGTAACGATGCTTCTGCGCTATCAATGGCTGTTTTTGCGCTAGTAAAACCATCGGCTAGATTTTTAATAGCTGTTTTTGCGGTATTTGTCGAGCCAGCAAAATCATTAAAACTATCTTTTAATGACGTGATAGACGTGGTAAGCCCTGCAAATGGGTTATTGCTGCCCAAGTTACGCATCATGTTAGCAATGGAATTACCTTGATTTTCTAAACGCTCTAACGCTTGATTAAGGTTTTTAATGTTAAGTTCAGCGTTTCGGGTATCAATAACAATGATTCAGCCGCTTGCCATGTCACTTTCCTTTGGATAATAAAAAACCCCAGTCAATGACTGAGGTTTTGTGGTTGTAAAACGTGTCTTAATTAACGACTAAATCCCATACGCCCTATTAAGGCATTCATGATTTCGGGCAATCTAGATTTTTTCACGCCATCTGCATCACCAATAATATTTGCAATATTATCTTCAGTGATTACCCAGTGGTCTTGCGGGATAAATTTAATTCTCGCCCCATTTTCCATATCAAAACTAAGCATCATACGATTACCTTGTATCATGCGGGTGATGATACCCTGTGCGATTATCTCATTGCTAAGGTTAAACTCAGGAATTTTACCACCCAAGCGAGTTATTTCACGTCTTAGGCTAAATAGATAATCCATGACTGCATTGGTGCTTTTGCCGTCAAGCATAGTAAATTCTTTATCTTCAATCTGTGGTGTAAGATTAACGCTTTGAATAAACTTTATGGCTTCATCAAAATCACTTACCAACAATTCCGTATAACGCGGCACATTAAAATGTTCGTACAATGCGGTATATACAGTTTGATAATGAACGCTATTTTGTTGGCAGCGTTTAGCAATGGCAAATCGGATTTGTTTTTGTTGTTCGGCTGAAATTGTTAGGCGTGTTATACGCTCAACTGTTGCTTGACCGACTTCTTTTGCAAGAATGTTTAAAACCCATTTGCGAAAATCTTTAGCTTTTTGAGTTCTTGCGAACATGGCTAATAAATGACAGCCACGCAATGAAAAAATACGCATCTTATTACTCAACCCCTTTGTTTTCAACGTCGTAACCGAATCGGTTACAGCGTGATTTACGGTTGGTAATTTGACAATCTTAACCATTGTTTCGTCAAATTCATCACTATTTGTATTAAACAGCTTTGTGATTGACTGAGTATTTTTATACTCCAACGCTTCAGCAATTTGCGATGAAGTAAGCCAAATTTGACCATCGTTCTGTGAAACTGGGTTAAACGTGACATCATTAAAGGTTAATGCTAAACTAGTCATAGATTTTTCTCCATTATGACGTTGAGTGTTCTAACCCTCTGTTAGCCGTCCAAAGTCAACAGGGGGTTTTTGTTGTTTTGTGCCTTAGCACGGTACTAATATTATCTTAGCTGTATTTACAAGTCAATAGCACCGTGATAATATTTTATCAACTCAACGTAAAGGTGAATATTCATGGCTACAAGTCAAACCGTGATAATATTTTATCAACTCAACGTAAAGGTGAATATTCATGGCTAGCTAGGACCCACAAATAAATTTTAGACTTCCAAAGCAACTCAAGGATAAAATCGAGCAATCCGCAAAAGATAATGGTCGCTCAGTTACACAGGAAGTTATACTTCGCATAGAGCAAGGATATTCTTCTGACGAAAAGCAAGATGAATTTACCAAGCTTGGCGATGCTATTTATGCTTTGACTAAAGAAATTCAAGCGTTAAAAAAACCCACTGCTTGAGTGGGTTTCAAAGTATTTTACTGCTTACAGTTTATTAGCTTCTTTTGATGTATCGACTTTATATGTAATGACTAGCTTATCAAAAATGTTAGCAAGTCTTATTGTCACCCCTTCATTAACCCTAACTAGGCTATTGGTGCTTCGGTTTGCCGTATTTTTGAATTAATAAAGTTTTCATTGTGTCAAATCCAACCCTGGGCGAACCGCTAATTTGTTGCATTCTAACGAGCGACAATTTTTCATTGTCGAAAATAAAAGAGACATCAAAATTATTACTTCCTATCGCATAATTTGGGATATGCAAAAGCGATTTAGAACCGCCTACATACGTACCACCTCTATCATCAACTACAGCATTTGGAAACAAGGTTTTCACTTGTTGAATTGTCATACCTGTTTCAGCTTTCTGCCATAGCACTTCAGCATTTGCGCTAGCCGCCATTAAAGCCAATACACCGCCTAACAATAATTTTCTCATAACCAAGCCTTTGTTTGTAAAATTCTTACTATAAATCAAACAAAGTTGCCATGATGTTAATTTGTGTTATCCTCGCTTGCCTTCTCTGCCTTCTCTGCCTTCTCATTGGATTCTGACAAATAAATATCATCAATGGCAAACACGCAAGCATCTAGCACGTCACGCTCAAGCATAACAGGGTGCGCGGTCAATACATGGCTGATATCACGCACGCTTAGCGGCAATGGCGATAACCGCTTAGATAACCGCGCCCGCGATTCGCTAGATAAAAGGTATTAATCACGGCATACACATCATAGTCACTACTAGGCTCGATAGGTATATCAAGCCCAATATGCGCCATGACTTCACGCTCAAACTCGGTTAAGCTACCGTATTCTTTTTCCCATTGGTAACGCTCGATGGCTTTTTTTTAGTAGCTTCGATGTTATCCGCGATTGATTTCGCCACTTCACTGGCTGATTTAAAAATCCAATCAAAGATAGACTCTTTTTCGCCATTTTTGAGCGTTGCAAGGCTATCCTCTGGAATGTTGGCAATCACTTGGAATAGATTATCCGCATTAATATCTAGCTTATCGCCATTCTCATCCACCGCGTTCCAGTCCTCAATCAAAAATTCAGCAATGGCATGGGCTGTTGCTTGTCCGCGTGTTAAGGTATCGTCACTGATTGACGTGATTAACGCGCTAGTTAACGGCTTTTCGCTTTCTTTTTCAAAGCTAATACCGATGGCATCCCATGCTTTTTGAAAGTTTGGGGTAAAAATAGACTTGAGCGTTAACTCAAGTCCCGATTCATGGGTAAATTTTTGTGACTTGGTTTTATTTAAGTCCAAAAAGTTATTTTTCTTTACTAAAAAAGCCATGTGTTATTTCCTTATGGGGTTAGTGTACGAGTGATAAACGGTGCGTCTGCCGCCACATCAGCGATTACGGTATATGATAACTCTGCTCGCGCTCGGTCTTTACCGCCTGTTGGTAGGCTACCGCTAATCTGTGCCTTAGGAATAGTCAACACATAGCTTGAATTATCAGGTGTTTTAATGGTCGCCTCGATTGAGATAGGTGCGCCTGTGATTTGATTGCCTAGATAACCTTGTGCCACTGTCGCATACTCAAGCGTCATCGAGCCTGTGATATCCGCCATCATTTCAAGCAAGTTTTGTGGGTATAAGCCACCGCCTAAGCATGGCACAGAATCAATATTGTTATTTAACTCAAAACTAAAGGCAGTTGCACAAGCTACCCCTTTAAGGCTTGAGCCATTAATCTTGATATCGCCTACCGTGATGCTTGACGCTTTTTGCGCAACTGACGTTGCAGTAGGTGTGGCTGAATAGGCAGGTGCGCCTGTCTTCATAGCCTGACCTGTAAAGCCAAATGTTGCACCAATAAAGCCTTGCTGTGGGATATCTAACTTGAATGTATTGACGCGCATACCTTTAAAATAGTGGTATAACGCCACATCAGAGAACGCCTTTTCGATAGCAAACATCTTCTGTACGTTGCCACCAAAGATTAGCTTGTTTGTCGTCCACAGATTACCTGCCGCTGCTTCGATTAAGTCATCAAATGCGCTTTTAGCAAATTCAACTTCGATATCGCCTTCAACAGTAGCCTTTGTTGGCACACCTGCGGTTTTAATACGAGAATCAACAATCGTTTCACTGTCGGTTAATTCAACCTTATGGTCTAAACCTTCAGACTTGTAAGGCAAATTCTTCCAATTAGTTGTCGGCTTAGTGTTTACATCCGTCATCGGAGCGTAATTTAAAACTACTTTCGTACCTCTTGACATCTCTATCTCCTATCTTTGGGTATTAAAAAAGCCTATCGAGTGATAGGCTAGGCTTGTGAAAATAAAAAATCCGTTACGGGATTTCTCGCAACGGATTAATGTTTAGTTTGTGTGTTAGGCTGTTTTAGCCATTAAAGCGTTGAATAGTTTATCATCAATGCGGTCTTTCCAGTTAAGCGCCGCAGCTTTAATGGTAATTAGTTTTTCCGCTAGATAAATATCTCTTGCTTCATTAATTGATGAAAAGTAGCCCAAATATTTACGTTTTTTATTTAATGTCACATAAGCCAAGTATTTGCCAGTTTTTTTATCAAAACTAACGCCTGTTGGTATCGTTTTTTCAGCTAACCATGTTGCTAATAAAGCGTTCAGTTCTTGTGGTGCTAATACGCAAGTGCTTGGTGAATAAACCTTATTACCATCAATTAGCAAATCTTTATCTAAATGAAATCCCCTTTACCGTAATATTCTTGATTTGTGTACCATTCAGCGAAGTTTTGGAAGTTGTGCCATTCGTCACAGACATAACAATCTTTATATGTTGGTCTTCTCGATAACGAATAATCATCATAACAACGTCTTAACATATCACGCCATGCTCTATATTCATCAGTATGTTTTGAGTTTATAACTGATTCATATTTACCAACCCCGAAATATCCAACGCCACAAACCACTGGAAGGTAAGGGTTTTTAACTTGCCCTTTTTTTAGATTTTGAGTTGTCGTATATGCTTTATGTTGGTGCTCATCATTAAACTGATAACCAACTCTTAAACTACCACAATACTCAAATACTGTAACAGTACAGCCTTGATTTGTGATAAAAGTATCGCCTACTTTGATAGGGCTTTTTTTTGATGATTGCATAGCAGAAGCCACACAAGTATAATTGCGGTCAGTCATAACTTACTCCGATATAGTTTGTTGTGATTAGAAAGGTCAAGTTATTGCAAGTAACTTGGCTTTTCGTCTTTAATTATACCATAAAATCAAATAGTTACCTAGTTTTCGTCATATTCAAATGGGATATAAACACGCACTGCATAAACAATCGTTTTTTGCTTATCCATGCCTACGCGCTCGCCTTCTAACTCGGTCTGACCGTCAAGGTAGGTTTTAGCAGCGTCACAATAAAGCCTACCCACTTGGTAATAGCTAAACCACTGTTCTAGTTCATCCGCTACCTTAGAGATATTAGCCGTGCCTACGTCTAAACGGTCAAACAGTTCAATCACGATTGAGCCATTGCGTCTGCTGCATGGTTGACTGCCAATGCTTGATACATAGCGTAAAACAGGCTCAATGCGAAAACGCGACCACACACCGCTAGCAGGTGGCGTTGGCTCTTTTAAGTTAGGATAAAACTTCGCGCTGTTGGGCAAGCCTTGAAAATCTGCAAATCGCTTGCTTGCTAGTTGTCTGATTGTTTCTAGGCTCATGCCAAATAACCCCATTTTCTCGCTACGGCAGGAAACACGACACGCATAACGCCATCGGGTGCTTGTTTTGATTTACCCATCTCAAGGTCTGGCGCATAATGCACTAAGTTTTGAATCCAAATATCTTGTAGTGTTTTCATTTTTAGCACTTCATCACGCCCACCTGCTAAGTAAGCACCACCGCGACCTAACATACGATTTTCATCTAGCAGGTTTTCGGGATACCCCACGCTTATTGTCCAATGTGAGACATAAAGTGACGTGTCAATCGGGCTTAATTCGTTAATCTCTCGATACATTTCAAGGGCAATATCCTGCGCGTGTTCTACCGCCTGTTCTTCCACTTGCTTTGCGATATAAGACAAATCCCACGCCATCACATTACCCCTCGAAGCTGCACTGTATAAGCCACCTGTGCAGGGTCAACCGATACATTCATCACTCTAAGCGATTTTTCGCCTAGCTTATTGAAGGTGATAATATCGTCAACCTTTGGGATTTCGCTCACTTCTGCGACAAGGCAAGTTAACTTTGTGTCGGTTATGTTGATACCGTTGCTTAGTAGTTCGCTATCACTAAACGCACCAAACACCCCACGCCCTTGATAGCTGATATCGCCTGTCGTACCGTCTGCGTTCTCGTACTGGTCTGTTTCGGGATTGTAAACCCCACCATCACCGCCAAACCCTTTACGACTGCCAGTAAACGGCAATACGGCATCTTTAAGCGATTTGTCAAATGCTTGGCTGATAGCTTTGGTTGCGATTGCGTTTATCATGGTTTATCTCTAGGCATTAAAAAACCCTATCGAGTGGATAGGGTTTTTGTGTGGGTTTGGTGACTGTTATTTTATAAAAAACTCATTCTCAAGCCATTCCTCTTGATAGTCGGGTTTTGGCTTATCTTTGCGTTCCATCTTTATTGCATGATTTTTAACATCATCCCAATTAAAATTACCTTTCGCATAATCAATAATTTCGCTTGGATTGCTTTCAAATAAAGGCAGTGTATCTTCAATCATTGAGCGACCAACATCTTGGTCAAACTCATTCCAATAGCGATAAGCGCGTTTTTCAGCAAAAAACATAACTGGCACGCCATAAGTAAAACCATCTGCTGAGTCGAATAAAACATATTTGTTATTCAAAGGTGTATCATAGATATCTAAGATTTCGCCAATGTCGATATCGCAGGTGAATTTTGCTCTTGCTACTTCTTCGGCTTGTTCGTAACTTTCGGCTTCGACTTCTTCCCATGACATATAATCATCGTCATTAAAGCCACCGCCACCAAAATCACACTCTACTTTAAATTTTCTCATATCACACCGCCTTAGCATCAAAGAATGGTAACGCTATTTGCAACTTCTCAAGCAAGTTATCACGGATACGCTTTTTAACTGGCTTAACTTTTTTACCTACATGATTAAGCGTATATCCTGCATGACTAGCAATTTCTGTCGCTGTCTTAAGCTCTTTGTCAGCAAAGAAGAATTGTTGCTGTAGCGTTTTACCTGTAGCAATAGCATCGAAAGTGCGAATAACTAGCAATGTGAATTTTGCGCTTATCCACATGGCATAGCGATACACTAACTCTTTGCAAACGTATGTACCCTGCTCTTTGCCACGACCACGAATGATTTTTACGGCTGTATTTTTTGATGTTGGATTTCCAACATCATAATTTTGTGCTTAAATTTCTGC
>NW_008794804.1:0-520 GCF_000699145.1 Aptenodytes forsteri
AGACATGAGAGGACCACAAGTGAGAAAAATTCCCATAGGTAAGATGCCTCCAGCAAAGAAACCCTGCGGTGTCATGTCACCATAGATGCCCTAGAGCATCCCTGGGAAAGAAAGTGAGGCAACTGCCACAGCCCATAAGAGAAAACTACCGTCAAAAACAGAACAATGGATGCATGAAAAGCCAGGCTTTAAAACCTAAGACGGTTAAGGATGCTGGGATGAAGCCCCTAAAGACAACTATGGAAACAGAACTCTCAAGAGCAGAGCTGTGGGCACCGCCTGGCTTGCCACTACAATAAATGACCCCTCAAAAACATCTACAATGCCATTCATGCCAGACAAGTCCATGCTTTAAGATAAAATGGCAAGATAAGAAGGGCTCAACAGGCACTATGCTGATGAGGCAACGCACCCTGAGACCCTTTGGAGGGCTACCGAGGTGCCTGCTGATCACAAAAAGCTATGGCAACATAAAGACCTATCCTGGTTTCAGGCAGGGATAGAGTTAATTTCCTTCCTA
>NW_008794805.1:0-429 GCF_000699145.1 Aptenodytes forsteri
CATTGATGGACCCCCCAATCCCTGGTGCATGGTGTCTATTGATTGACCTTCCAAGTCATGGTGGACCCTCTCCATCGATGGTCCTCCAAACCCTGGTGCACCCTCTTCCACTGACCGACACCCCAAACCCTGGTGCATCCCCTCCATTGATGGACCCCCCAATCCCTGGTGCACCCTCACCATCAATGGACCTCCAAACGTTGGTGAACCTTCTCCATCGATGGACCTCCAAGCCCTGGTGCACCCTCTTCCATCGATGGACCCCCCAAACCTTGGTGCACCCTCACCATCGATGGTCCTCCAAACCTTGGTGCACCCTCTTCCATCGACGGACCCCCCCCAAACCCTTGTCCCCTCCATTGATGGACCCCCAATCCCTGGTGCACCCTCACCATTGACAGACCCCCCAAACCTTGGTGCACCCTCACC
>NW_008794806.1:0-211 GCF_000699145.1 Aptenodytes forsteri
TGGCCATGGGGACACGGCCATGGGGACATGGCTGTAGGGCTGGGGACAGGGACACGGTTATGGGGACGGGGACACAGCCATGGGGACACGGGCACGGGGACGTGGTTGTAGGGCTGGGGACAGGGACGTGACTGTGGGAACGCTGGGACAGGGAGGTGGCTGTGGGGATGGGGACACTGGGGACAGGAGGGTGACAAGGACCCCATAACCA
>NW_008794806.1:1976-2479 GCF_000699145.1 Aptenodytes forsteri
CCTGCGCCCCCCCCCCCCCCCCCAGGAGTAACAGGGACACGGGGGACACGGGGCTGGCATCCCACCCCGGGGAGGGACAGGGGTAAGGGACAGGGGTACGTGGGGGTGACATGGGGCGACAAGGACATGGGGACACGGTGACAAAGGGGACACCGGGCTGCAGTGACAGAGGGGGCAGCTGGGACGTGGAGTGACAGGGACGCAGGACTGTGGTGACAGAGGGGACACGGGGCCCCTGGACCGTGGCGGGGGGGCGGTGACGAGGACAGTAGACCACGGTGACAGAGGGGACACGGGGCCCCTGGACCACGGGGTGACCCAACCTCCCGTGCCGCGGCGCCGCAGCGGGTACCGGGGCGAGAGAAGGTGACAAAGGGTGACAAGGGGGACGTGGGGCCGCTGGGCCACGAGGTGACAAGGACAGTGGCCCACGGTGACTGAGGGGCCACAGGACCACGGTGACAAAGGGGACGTGGGGCTGCTGGGCCACGGGGTGACAAGGA
>NW_008794807.1:0-568 GCF_000699145.1 Aptenodytes forsteri
CGGCGCGCGCGGGGCCGTCGCGGGGACATCACGGGGACGTCGTGGGGACGTCGCAGAGACCGTGGGGGGCGTCACGGGGACCCCAAGAGTGTTACGATGACCAAGAGAAGATTACGAGGACCATAGAGACGCAGCAGGGACATCGCGGGGACCGGGGGGGACACGTCGTGAGCACCGTGGGGGCGTCACGGGGACATCACGGGGAGCAAGGGGGACGTCGCGAGTACCGTGGGGGTGTCACGGGCACCGTGGGGGGACAGAGAGGACCTCACGGGGACCGAGAGACCACCGAGGGGATCGTAGGGGCGTTATGGTCACCGTGGGGTCATCACGGGGACCGAGGGGACACACGAGGGGACATCGTAAGTACCGTGAGAGGTGTCATGGGGACCGTGGGGGCGTCAAGGGGACATCAGGGGGACCGTGGGGGTGTCAGGAGAACCATGGGGACGTCGAGGGGACCGTGGGGACATCGTAAGTACCGTGAAGGGTGTCATGGGGACCGTGGGGACGTTGAGGGGACCGGGAAGGGGACGCCATGAGTCCCGTGGGGGCGTCGTGGGCACCG
>NW_008794808.1:0-9726 GCF_000699145.1 Aptenodytes forsteri
GCCGGTGGGACGGCCAGGCCCGGGGGTGGTGGGCGAGGGTGGGTGTCACGTCTGTTTTCTGGAGACCTGCGGCCGTTATTTTTCGGAACGGCTCTCGGTGAGCAGCAATTCCTTCTTCAGTTTGGTAGCAGTTTGCTTCGTAAAATAGGATGTAACAAAAAAACAATCGGAAAACCTTTTTAAAAATTTTTTCAGAATAACAGAAAACAGTGGCATAGCTGTAAAGTCAGTCCTGCCGCTCTTCCGTAAGGCTTAACCACAGTGATCTGTAGGAAGGTGATAAACTTTTTTTCTGGAGTATTTTCTAAGCAGTACAGCTGATGTAAAAACTGCTGTATAAAACAGCCATTTTAAAACATAAGGCCAAATTATTTTCACGCTTAAGCAAGTTATCAGTAGGAGCTATATGTCCAAGTTCTAAAAAACTTGGGTCAGCGCCTGGTCAGCCCTGACCTGAGCCTCGGTAACCCTGAAGTGGTCAGGCAGTTGGACTAGATGATCGTTGCAGGTTCCTTCCAACTAAACTCTTCTATTCTAAAGCAAGCGTAACTTAAAGCCTGAACCTGTTTTCCAATTTCAGTAACAGGAACAGTCTTGGTGTTCTGCGTGGTACAAGCCTATGCTAGAGCCAAGTTTAGAAGGCTGTTTCAAGTTTCCTTCCAAACTTGTTCAAATATAAAGTTAACAGGAAGAGTATGTTTTCACGGTGTATTGTATCTTCTTTTTCACATGCGTAGTGTTGGTGGGACTGCCAGTTATGCTCTAAGGATTTGCCTTGTGAGGCAACATCAAAATGAGTACTCATTTTGTCATTGGATTTGTTCACAGACAGTATAAGAAAGGGTGGCAAATCTGCCCTGCCACGTATTCACTGTAGTTGTTCTCTGTAAGTTCTGTATCTGAAATGATCGTTACAGCCTTTTAATATGTGAGGTTTAGTAGTGAGTGTTTCTTTGATCGTTGCTATTAGCAATCCAAGTGGTTTTACACATTGTTTGCTGCACAGCGATGTCTGCTTCTAAATACTTAACATCCACCTGAGGATGTGAGATTTTCAGCATTGAAGAACGCGTGGCTTCAGGTAGCCTCCGCAGTCACACCAGATGGAAGTAAAGTCTATTTGCTGACTGGCAGTTTGAGACACCTAAAAATTGGAAGATACTGCGACGCCTCATTCTTCCATCTATGTTTTCTCCATAAGCTCTGGTGGCGTTCCGGCATCCTGTGACAAATTGTATTGCTGTGGGAACTACTTAACCAATTAATTTGCTACTGGGACTTTTTTTTTTATTGCATATGTTGCTTTTGTTAGGAAATGTTCAGTGATGACGTTTTCAGAGTAGTTAACTATGATGGCACTTCAGATTGTGAGCGAATGGAAATTAAGGACCCTGCAGGTTAACGAATGTACTTTTTTTTTTTTTTAAAGTGTGGAAGGAATGGAAAAATAGAATGCATGTACAATGCATTAGACTTATGTCCCTCCATAGCTGCCTTCTGGCTCTCATGCAAGTGCCGTGCCTCATGTGATATTTATGAGAGCGGATAGATACCTTTGGATGTTACTGGAAGGTTCTCTTTTTATAGAGTCTTGTTTTATGTTTATGTCCCCAAAAGCATTTCAGAATTTTTAGAAGGATGTACTATCTAACTCTCTATACGTAGAAAAAGCTGTAAGGTCTTTGTTGTAACTCTTCTGCCATATCTTCTGAATCTGTTTGTGAATCCATGGCTTTTTCTTTCTTAGCACTTAGATACTGACACAAAATATTATGCCCTTCTTTTAAAAAAAGAGGGGGGGGAAGCACAGTCATAGTGTGGATTAGTTCAGATCTTGAACAGAAATTCTAAATTCTATGTCCATGTAAGGGGAGTTGAGAGAAGTATGTTGTTTGACTAATAATATGTTTTAATAGTCTCCCGGATTTCTGTCAGAGATGCCAATTCAAGTGTAAGATGCCTTGCTTTCTGTTTGAGCAACTTTACTGCTTAGTTCTACATCTGTTTCTCCATTTATAGAACAGAAACAGTAATTACTTACTATATTAAAATGTGCTGAAGATAAAACTAGTGTTTTTATTTGGGCTCAAGGTTGTGAAGAGGTTAACAGTGTGAAGACTGTTAAGTGGTAGATATAATGTGCTTTCTGCTAATATTTGTGAAGCTTTTGGGTTCAACAGCTGAAAGGGGAGAATGAAAAGGATGTTCACCTCTAGAGTACTAGGGTCAATTTGTTTGTAACATCATTTACCTCTGCTTTCCAACGGCTGGTCTTTTGCAACGGTTGTCTTTGAAGCTGCAGGCTCTGGGAAAAGAGATTGTTAAGTGGTAGATATAATGTGCTTTCTGCTAATATTTGTGAAGCTTTTGGGTTCAACAGCTGAAAGGGGAGAATGAAAAGGATGTTCACCTCTAGAGTACTAGGGTCAATTTGTTTGTAACATCATTTACCTCTGCTTTCCAACGGCTGGTCTTTTGCAATGGTTGTCTTTGAAGCTGCAGGCTCTGGGAAAAGGTCCGGCTACAAGTAAAAGCAAAGATGACCTTGTGGTGGCAGAGGTAGAAATCAATGATGTCCCCCTCACGTGCAGAAACCTGCTGACGAGAGGACAGACTCAGGATGAGGTATGTTCAGGATCTATGTCTGATTTGTTAGGCTTGGCAGCATGTTTGTACCTGTTTGTAAGGTTAAAAGAGCTTGCAATAAACTATATACAGAGGTTGTTTCCTCTTTTTTACAAAACTTGTGTTTTCTAAGATACTTTGTTTAGTAGTTTATTGGTTTGTTCAATAATATGTCATATGATGAGGTAAGGTAGCATAGCCTAGTATCCTTTAGCGGGCATCATTCATTCTCTTACCACTTTATTAATGACTTCTGGTCTTGTTATACAACAACATAGCTTAAACCACTTTGGGTTTTTTGTGTGTGCTTTGTTTATTATTGGTAAACTTGTCACTGGGTTTTTTAAATTGTTTGTAGATAAGTCGACTGAGTGGAGCAGCTGTCTCTACTCGAGGGAGATTCATGACTGCAGAAGAGAAAGCAAAAGTGGGACCCGGGTTTGTATTTCTTTTTGGGGGTTTCTGCTTTTTTTTTCTCATTGGGTGGCTAAGTGGTGGGGGCTTTGTTTGTTTTGTTTTTCATGAGCAGTGTCACATTTGGGTGCCAGAGCAAATTGAATATTAAGTGTTTTGAATATGTTTACAATTATGACAGTACTGACTGCATAGCTGCTTTTCTGCCTGCTTAATATTGATAGGGTGAAATAAAAAAACCCACAAACAACAAAAAAACCCACAAATGTGACAGATCAGACCTTCCGACTGAACACTGTACTGGATCTCTTGTGCATTTTGCTGAGAATGGGGAACTTTCCAATTACAAAGACAGCTAATATTTCATAGACTCGGTGCTTTTAGTTAGTTAACCTTTCATGTAGACAAGCAAATCAAAGTTTTCAGTGGTATAACTTTAATAAGTCATCATAAATAACTTCTGAATCTCTTTAGTTTTCAGTGCAAAGCTTTGCTTTTACTGAGCCCTGTGATATTCAATGAATATGTATTTACTTCCTTATTTGAGGAGTACTTTAAATCTTTATGGAAGACTTTGTGTCTAGATGACTAATATAATTAGATTGAATCCATTATTGTATGTTCTCTGTGGATTTAATGGAATATTTGACATTACTTTCCAGAGATCGTCCTTTGTATCTTCATGTCCAGGGTCAGACACGGGAATTGGTTGACAGTAAGTGTACAAAGCATTCTGCTTTTTCTCTCACTATCTGTGTTAAAGGGGTTTTACTAAGGGGCTTTGTTATGACCGGTATGGATTTGTACTATAAATATCTCAGTGTCGATAACAGACCCCATTTAAATGTTGATGTTAAGGTATCTGCTCAAAACTACCTAAGGTGCTGTGTACTGCATCCTGTAAGTCACGAAACTAAAACTTTTGATAGACTACAAGGAAGGTGGGGGGAGTGGGTAGGGTTCCTAGGCAGGTACAGCTCTTATGTATAAGTTTATTCACTGATAACATGCTGAGATCCCGTAACAATAGGTGTGTGACAGGGAGACCTTCCCTTTAATATACAAGTATGAACATTTTTTGTGAAATATCTACATTTCTTGTCTTGCCTATGCCTGCTGGGGAAAAAAGGAAAACTATAAACAGTTCAGGTGTTCGTTTGTTCTGTGTATCAGCTCATGGGCTTGCCCTCAGTTGTCTCTTGAAACTTGAAGCTGCCCATTTGTATCTATCTTGGTTTCCACAGCCAGTAAAGAATTTTTCACGTTAGTTTGCTCATTCATGCAGATTTACATTAACTCTGTACAGAATTTACATGTTTCTAGCATTTGCTAAAATGTGTGGGCTAGAACTGCCCACCTGCATATATCAGCCTAACCTTTATCAGGGTGGGAGTGGAGAAAGAACCCTGTTGCTTGTTGCCATCCTTTGTGATCCAATTGCAGAATGCTAATATTGGGCCCCACCACCAGATGCAATCTTTTTGCCTGCTGTCACAGAATATTGGAAAGTAACCTAGTCATTTCACAATTTGGTTAATCTGGGCAGTTGACAAGGGCTGAAATATAAATGAATTTCATATTCTGTCAACTAGGAGCTGTTAACCGCATTAAAGAGATAATTACTAATGGAGTAGTGAAAGCAGCCACAGGTTCTAGTCCGACGTTCAACGGAGCTACGGTTACTGTCTATCACCAGCCAGCCCCTATTACTCAGTTGTCTCCAGCAGTTGGCCAAAAACCTCCATTCCAGTCAGGGGTGAGTAATTAATTTGTGACTTTCATTGAATATCACTGATTACAAGATTTGCCTATTACAAAGTATACATATAATGTGCTATTTATTAAAAAAAAAAACCTAAAACAAAAAACCACCCCAAAAAACCCTTGCGTGTTGTGAAAACTGGAGGACTAATCAGACTGAGTCTGAAGAGTGAGACTCAGATGAGAGTAGCCTCCTAAAAGAAAAGGGATGGAGAGAGCAGTCCTACTTACAGAAAAGCAAAGGGCCGACTGTGCCATCCGACACTTAACTGTTCTGTCTGTCATAGAAATAAGATTTCTGGCCTCCAGAGAAATGAACATCCTAATTCTTAGAGTGAAATAATAACCTTTTACTGTTACATTTACAGATGCATTATGTTCAGGACAAGTTATTTGTTGGTCTGGAACATGCTGTACCTACATTTAATGTGAAGGAGAAGGTGGAAGGGCCTGGTTGCTCCTACTTGCAGCACATTCAAATTGAAACGGGTGCCAAAGTCTTTCTTCGTGGGAAAGGCTCGGGTTGCATAGAACCAGCATCGGGCAGAGAAGCTTTTGAACCCATGTACATCTACATCAGGTATGAGGGTTTTTAATAAAAAAAAAAAAAAAAAAAAATCCCAGGGATCAGTCATGAATATAGCTTAATGTTTAATCAATTTGGGGAATTCTTAAATTGGGAACACAGTAAAGCTGCATTCTTTTTGGGCTTGGGTTTTGATGTTGAGCTTTAAGGGAAGAATACAAAATACACTGACGAATCAAGTCATTGTTCTGTGCTTGTTTCTTGCAGTATTTAGACTAACCTGAATTTTCATGTAGAAAATAAATATCCATCGCTTTTGTTCACAATTGTGCTAAATAGCTGCAGAGCTGCTAGAGTCCTGTTGAGGTGACTGATCACTCATTAAAGGGATAAGATCTGACAGCAGGTTGCTGATGAAAGAAGTAGCTCCCAAATTTGCCGGAAACATTTGTGCTTATGAGGTATTTTTTTGTATATGTTTTCAGTCACCCAAAGCCAGAAGGTTTGGCAGCTGCTAAAAAGCTGTGTGAGAATCTATTGCAAACCGTGAGTAGCTCTTACAAATAGGAGATTTCAGAGCCTGTTGTAGCTTTAGCGTGTGTCTGGCTAATGACTTTTTATGCTCTCAGCAAAACTGTCCATGTGTTCTGACTTGCTAATAGGTTTTTCCTTCTAAGTACTGCTGTCTCATTTTTGTACAGTGAATAAACATTTCTCAGGATGGAGCTGTAGTAGTGGAATTTTAGGGAAAAAAATGCAAATGCTTCCTGAGCAGAACGGGGGACGGAAATTGTCTGGCTGTATGCAAACATAAAGGAATCCTGCTTTTTTCTGATTGCTGTAGCTTCCCTTGCTTCAGCTTTAAAAGTTGTCTGGAGCCACGCTGTCTGCTTTATATTTCCTAAAGTGATTGTTGTACCAAAAAAATTATAGAAAATCTCTCACGTATACACATAGAAAATTAATTTCTCAGCTTTTCTTATATGAATGCAAATAGAGTAAAATCCTGTGAGACAGTCTTTCTGTTAGTATTGATTGAGTATGGGCTACAAAGTCTCTTTTGAAAAATATATGGAAACAGTTAGACTCTTTGAGTATTTTTGTCTCTACTGAAGTAGTTAATTTGCCACTCTGTATTTCCTGTGAAAGATTATCATGTATTTTACACAAATCTGTCGCAGAGACCAGCAGGATTAGTGGGATGTTCAGCAGGGTTTTAGTGGTGTTTTTGGTGTGTGGGGGGGTTTGTTTTCAGTTTCTGTTTGGATTATTGCTGTCTTTGTGCATAATATGTTCTGTAATCAAAGTCCCCTTACAGTTTTATGGGGATGCATGCTAAGATACCTTTTGCCTGCAAAAGATTAATATAGTAAATAGATGTTTGTTGTCTAATCTTTTAAAATCTTTTGTAGGTTCATGCTGAATACTCCCGATTTGTGAATCAGATAACCACTGCAGTACCCTTAGCAGGTAAACGTTAGCAATAATGAAGTCTTTGGAGTTGCGTTCTGCAGAGCTGTATTTACAGTTAGTTTTGTGGAGTTTATTTACCCGTGGAAGTCTTTGTGTTAAGTCCTTCAGTTGAAAAGGAGTCCAGCTTCTTTTACATTTGGTAATTAAATTTACTATTTTTGTGACTCTGAATTGAAGATGACCCTTTTTTCCCCTTTCTCTCACCAGGCTTCACGCAGCCTGCCGCTATAAATAGTGTACCTTCCCAGCCATCGTATTACCCTTCCAATGGGTATCAGTCTGGTTATCCTGTTGTTCCCCCTCCTCAACAACCAGTTCAGCCACCATATGGTGTACCAGGCATAGTACCACCTGCAGTGCCGTTGGCACCTGGAGCCTTAACAACATTACCTACAGGAGTTCCGCCTGTGCCAACACAGTATCCCATATCTCAAGTACAGCCTCCAGCCAGCACTGGCCAGGTACAGCCACAGATTAATTACTTGCCCTACAGTTGTCACCTTACTAAGCTGTTTCTTTGCTAACAATAAAATATTTAAAGTAGTTCTAGATGGATAATTCTTCTTCAGGGCATTTTTTTGGTTATTGCTTTGCTGATGCTTCTGTCTAAGCAACTAAATTGTTGGTATGGCTGCTTCATACTGCGTTTTTCATATCATAGCCACCTGTTAACATAAAGGATATTTGCAGGGGGCGGTCACTTGTTTATGAAAAGTGTTATCACAAGCTGTGATACAGCTATGTAGGAACAATGAGTTTGAGTTACAGACAGTGATTACTTTGAGGTGGGAGCATTCTATAAATGAAATACTTGTTTTATCTTTAAGTTGTGAATTTCCTTTTAGTTTCTCTTAGGTTCTGCAAAGAGAAACTAGTTGTGTGTTCTGCTCCTATGTATGAAACTGTACATTGAATTAATACTTTACATGAGTATGATCAAATTTTCTTGTGTTTTGTTTTCAACTCCTGCATGCCAGAGTCCACTGAGTGGTCCTTTTCTTCCTGCTGCCCCAGTAAAAACAACCGTGCCGACTGGTACACAACCACAAGTCCAACCCCATCCCCAAGGTCAAAAGAGACGCTTCACTGAGGAACTACCGGATGAGAGAGAGTCAGGACTGCTGGGATATCAGGTGGAATAAAATCGGCAATTTTACTTCATTCACCAAAATGGAACTTGGCTGGAGAGGGATTGTTATTAGCACAGTTTATTTGACAACAGTCATGCAAGGCCTTTGGCAGATGGCAGCAATTGTTACAAAACATTGAGACCACGCTTTTGTTTCTTTGAGTGGATGCACTGTTCTTAAACTATGACTGACTTGATTCATTGGCAGCTTGTTTTCCATACCCTCAATCTTTCGTGAAGAATAGCAGTGCGTTCAGGTCAAAGAGATGACAAGAGCATGTTACTAGTTAGTTTAAAGGGAGATTATTTGGGGGTTTGTTTGGGGTTTTTGTGGGTCTTTTGAGTGGGCTTGTTTGGGGGGGTGGGAGGGAAAAGTAATAACTTCCAGATTTTCCCATTTACCTTTCTTGCAGGTTGCACTTGAGAGGATTTCAAGAAGCCTAGTTTTAAGAGATTGATATTTTTTTTTTTAGATAGCAAATGTTAAACAGTTTATTTTAATAAAAATAATTTTGAGTTCTTCTTCAGACTTGTATGTGAGACAAGGGAGTTTCTGCAAATGCTTCTGTGATGATACACCCCTGCTCACAGGCAGAAACCCTAAATAAAAGCTTTGCCTAGAGAAAATAAGGAACTGCCTAAATGTTAGACCTAATACTAGCATCTTGAGCAGAGTCTACTGTGGCATGAGGTGTATACAGTATTCAGAATTACCTGATTGAGGAGGTAATAAGTCAATCTGTGAACTAAGCAGCTATCTTTACTGTCCTGAACTACTGGAAAGGTGGAGTAGGTGGTGAGGTGTCTTCCATACTGGTGCTCAGGCGTGTTTCTTACTACGTTACCCTCAGTATTTTTAGGAGAAAGCATTTTGTTTAACAATGGTGATTAGTGGTTTCTTCTACTAGTTGGCAATATGCTCTGAAAAGTTGGGTCTCCTATCATTATCATTAAGGAGCTATAGCTTATGTTGTAGTTGTAGATTTGCTAATGCCGTGTGTTTTTCTGCTCATAGCATGGACCCATTCATATGACTAATTTAGGTACAGGCTTCTCCAGTCAGAGTGAAATCGATGGAGCCGGATCGAAGCCAGCAAGTTCCTCAGGAAAGGAGAGAGAGAGGGACAGGTGAGTGATGAAAGAATTATGTTCAGGTCTTTTCTGATTCTGATGGAAAGCTTATTTCAGAGATGATCTGTGTGTCATGTTCTTTTCTGTGACTTGGGGGTTGGAGGGGTTGTTTGTTTTGTTGTGGGTGGGGTTTTTTTGTTGTTATGTTGTGTTGGTTTTTTGTGGTTTGTCCTTTTTTTTTAAGGAGGAGGGATGCAAGGGTTACCTTTTCATGCTACATAATGAAAATAGCTTAATACTCCCCCCTAAGTCTGTATGCTCTTACTTTGTCTGGGTCTGGTATTTTGCCAACTTCTTGAGATAACAGGATATTTTTGTGAAATAGGTTAGCACTTGTACTTTAAATTATTCCAATTTTAAAACAAATCTGGAAAAGTTGTAAACTCGAAATTTTGCACCCTGAAATTTCAGGGAAAGATTTACTTGATAGTCCCTTTTGTTTTCTAGTCATGAAATACATCAAGGGTATTGGTAAAGTTTTCAATGTTCTACATCTTGTAGGTAGTCCTAAATTCAGCCTAGCTATTTAGAATCATAGAATCATTGAGGTTGGAAAAGACCTCCAAGATCGAGTCCAAATGTCGACCCAACGCCACCATGCCCACTAAACCATGTCCCTAAGTGCCTCATCTACACGTCTTTTAAATACCTCCAGGGATGGGGACTC
>NW_008794808.1:10077-10303 GCF_000699145.1 Aptenodytes forsteri
ACACTGCCGGCTCATGTTCAGCCGGCTGTCGACCAGCACCCCCAGGTCCTTTTCCGCCAGGCAGCTTTCCAGCCACTCTTCCCCAAGCCTGTAGCGCTGCATGGGGTTGTTGTGGCTGATTTGAAGTCATCAGGCATCACTACTCTTCCTTAGGCACTCCAGCACAGAACTGTCAGGCTTGCATTTTATTTCATAGCATCATAGCATGGTTTGAGTTGGAAGGGAC
>NW_008794808.1:10571-14005 GCF_000699145.1 Aptenodytes forsteri
TGGCCCTCCTCTGGACCTGCTCCAACAGGTCCGTGTCTTGTGCTGGGGACCCCAGAGCTGGATGCAGTGCTCCAGGTGGGATCTCGAGAGCAGAGTAGAGGGGGAGAATCACTTCCCTCAACCTGCTGGCCACGCTTCCTTTTATGCAGCCCAGGACATGACTGGCTTTCTGGGCTGCAAGCGCATGTTGCCAGCTTGTGTCCACTTTTTCATCCACCAGTATCCCCAAGTCCTCGGCAGGGCTGCTCTCAATCCCTTCATCCCCCAGACAGTGTTGATACTGGGGATTGCTTTGACCCAAGTGCAGGACCTTGCACTTGGCCTTGCTGAACTTCATGAGGTTCGTGTAGGCCCGCTCCTCATGCCTGTCAAGGTCCCTCTGGGTGGCATCCCTTCCCTCTAGTGTATAGACTTGCACCACTCAGCTTGGTGTCATCTGCAAACTTGCTGAGGGTGCACTCGATCCCACTGTCTGTATCACTGATGAAGGCACTAAATAGTATTGGTCCCAGTACGGACCCTTGAGGGACACCACTTGTTACTGGTTTCCACTTGGACATTGAGCCATTGACTGTAACTCTTTGGACGCGGCCATCCAGCCAATTCCTTAGCCATCTAATAGTCCATCCATCAAATCTATTTCTCTCCGATTTAGAGGTAAGAATGTTGGGGGGGACCATATTGAAGGCCTTACAGAAGTCCAGGTAGGTGACATCAGTTGTTCTTCCCTTGTCCATTGATGCAATCACTCCATTGTAGAAGGCCACCAGATTAGTCAGGCGATTAAAAGTTAAACTCCTCAGGTCAAGGTCTGAGTTATGAATGTGTTTGCTATTACCTTTTGACTCTTTGCTTGTTTTAAAAAAAGAAAAAATAAGGGCTTGCATTGGTTTAAATAGGCAGTTGATGCCTCCACCAGCTTTTCCTGTCACTGGGATGAAATCGGAATCTGAAGAAAGAAATGGCGCGGGGTCTTTACCAGGCAACCATGGTGAGTGCGATGAATAAAATACACTTGTAAGTCAAGTTTCCTTTCCTAAATGAGTTTGTGCTGGTCTTAACGCTCTTTAAATCGGTGATTTTTTTGGCTGTTCTTTACACCACATTGTTTAAGTGAAAAGCAGGTCGTATTGCACTGCTCTAAAATCACTTAGGTTCGCTGTGATTATACACACGTGATACTTCTCTTAAAACTTTAATATCTGTATGAATGAGGAGAGTGTAATTAAGTGAAGGACCAAAGACAGGTATTTTTGACCCATCAGTCAGCTGAGGCACAGAATCTCACGGGATTGTTTTGTAACACAGATATGTGGCTTTACATTGTGAACAGCTTATCTCTAGAGGCACTAAGGAGTATCAGTGGGAGTTATGGTTCAGGTGTGTATTTACAGACATGAGTTACGTCTGCCTTGTCTGCAAACAACAGAAGTGCTGTCAAATTTCATCCTTTTGTAGGGCTTTCATACATCGAATATTTGCAACTTGGTAAAACATGTAATCATTTTAACTCTCCTGGTAGTTTAGTGCCTTTCAGGTCTGCAGGTACATCTGTTAGTCTGTTTAACCTTAGTTTTTCTGCAGTATTGGTCCCAGAGATTGCTCTTCTGTTAGCTTTCTTTTGAACAAAATTTCTACTTTTCTTTACATATTTATCTCTTTAACGGTGAAATTGCCATCACTTAGACCCATTTGCTAACTTTACCTTTTTTGTGTGTTTCTTTCTTCTTTCTCTGTTCTCTTACATGGTTCTGATGGATCACATGTGCTGTTGCTGGTGCTGTTTCGTGTGGCCTTCGACCTTGGATGACCATTGGCCTTGTGACCTCAAAATGGTGTCCAACTAACAATTTACAATTAACATCTTTTTTTATTAACTCGTTTTGGGGCATTTTATCTCTTTTTATTTTTTTTCCTTCTTGGGGGCTGGGGGGATTGTTTTGTTTTCCCCTCCTAGATCATCAGGCTAAGAAGATGAAAACTGCAGAAAAGGGCTTTGGATTAGTAGCATATGCTGGAGATTCATCCGATGAAGAGGAGGAACATGGTGGCCATAAAAACGCAAGTACTTTTTCACAGGGATGGAGTTTGGGATACCAGTACCCTTCCTCACAACAGCGAGCTAAACAACAGATGCCATTTTGGATGGCACCATAAAAGCTGCAGAAGAGTTTTCGTTCATCTTTTTTTTTTTTTTCCTTCCCCTCTAGCAATAATGCATGTATATTACAAAATGAACTTTGCAAATAGGCATTGTTTTTACATTTGCAGAAGCTAAAGGTTCAGTATTCCCCCTTGAAAAGGGCTCCATTATTTTTAAAATCCTTCTTTCTGCAGTGAATTTGTCAATTAAAAAAACATTTGAAATAGTATTCTGACAGGGCTAGTCCCTTATACAATGGGGGAAGTACTGTAAAGAGAAACTAGGGAAGCCTGTCGGTCCACGTTTCCAATTTTTCCAGGATAACTTAAAAATGGAAAGAGTCAGTCACGCTGACTTCATTCTACACCTGGTGTTTGTATTTTATTGACTGTTCCTGCTGTCAGCCTGTGTTAGCAGTCCCGTTGAGCTAATGGTGACCCCGGCTTCAATGTTCGGACTTTCAACAAAGGAAAGGAATATACAGTAGTTCTGAAAGACTTGAGGATCGCATTTCCTAGAACTCGTAATTTGTTTTTACTTTAAGCATCTCCTGTAACTCAGCACTGTTTTTTCTTGAAAATGTGGTTTTACTAACCCCACAACTTCTTGTTCTAGCCAAATGTCGGGGCGGGGGGGGGGGGGGCCCCGTTTTTTTGGGCGGGGTACACTTCCCCCTAATCCCCAGGTGGACTTGGCGCTGTAGCACTGGTACTTAATCTTCTCCAGTCACCCCTGTGCATTTCGTTCCCATTCAGCAGTTCGGACGGAACTCCTTCTCGTGAGGCTCGCCCCCATCTCCTAACTCATTCACTTACTTGATTCTACCCTTTCTGTTTCATGGTGGTTTAACAAAGAAAAGGCAGGCAGCAGCCGGGTCCGCGCCGCGCCGGGACCCCAGCGCAGGCCTTGCTCTTGCCTTGAAGCGCGGAAGTGGAACCTGGGAATAAGTTGTTGGATTGTTTACGGATGTGAACTGCAACACGGGCTTTCGTGGCGGGGTGGGCTGTTGCAGAAGGAACTCTTTGTGTATGGAGGTCAGCGGCGTGTGGGACTGCGAGGAAGTGCTGGTCAGCTTTCCAAATGGGAGGAATAGTTTGAAACATGGGGACGTGTGTCGCTGCTGCACACTGAAAGACCTTGCTGGCTCACTTGTACAAACATTGTCTTTGCTATGTGTTGTAAATAATCAGAACCGTACTTTCATTATAAATAAATGTACAAATATTCTGCTTCTCGGTGCTTTTTTGGGTGAGGTTTGACCGCGGTGCAGCCGGGCCCTGCCGGGCAGTTC
>NW_008794808.1:14642-19748 GCF_000699145.1 Aptenodytes forsteri
CCCCCCCCGGTGTCTCGGGAGCGCGGTGTGTCATCGTCTTCCGCGTTTTGACTGTGTCCAGCTTTGTTTCTGAAACTCGTAGCGGAGTGCTTTGTGGAGGACAAGGGCGTAGTTCTCAGTGTTTCTGAGTTATTTAACCTGTTTCGTTTACCATGTTTCTTTCGAGTCTTGCACCGAGTACGGTTTTACGTTTTAGCTGTTAGTGAAATAATGCGCTCAAGCGTGTTGTGCACTGAATGCTGAAGCGGCAGATGTTTACCGAGCCTTGTGCAATCGTGTCTCTGATTTTTGTTTCCAGCCATGACCATGCAGTTCATCAGTCACCGGTTTCCAGAGGATCACGATCCCACAATTGGTAAAAAAAATCTTTCTCTTCTCTTTGCTGTTCGCTCCTTCTCTTAGCAGGTTAAGCTATTGTGGGGTCCATTGCTTTAAAGTACTCAGTTTAAAGAAAGCTATGAGTTTGGCTGTAAACTGAGGGATCAGGTCCCTTAGATTACTCACTTAAAGGTATTAAGAATTCCGAGACTGCTGTGAGGACTGGGATACGTATCCTGAGTTTTAGGTCTTTAATGGGTTTTCTATCACGTATTTCAGGCCATGCACTATATATTTGTTTGTATGTTGGTAGACAAGGATGAAAAACTGTTGATAAGTGATTGTTAGTTGTCTATTCAAAAAAATCTACTCTCCATGCTGTAAATCAGCTCTCTGCTATTAATTTTTCAGGCCAAATTGTGCTCTGTCTTTTAGAAACTAGGAGATATGAAAGTGCTTAACAACTTACTATACTGTTGCATAACTTTTGCAGCACCTCTAAGAGAAACCTTAACCAACAGTTACACTGTCAAAGGAAAAGTGGGAAAAACAGCCAGCTTCTTGTTGAAAGCGACTGTTGCAGTGTGGGAGTGCTAACTTAGAGGGACAGAATATTTATTTTCTTACTTTTAAGAAAATGGCAGTTGGTGGTGGCCAATTCTTCTCTTGAATCACGGGTATTTTCTGGCTTTGAGAAAAATGTAATGCTCTTTAATCTGCGCTTTCCACCAAGGTGTCCAAAATTGAATTTATAGGATGTGGGCATGTCTGTTAGAAATAGCATGTACAATAGCATGATTTTAGCAAACGGTTGGGAGGATATTAAATCACAGCAGAACAATTAAAAATTTAATTTGTTGTTAAGCAAAGATCAGACTAATTTAGTATAGTAATATTACCAGATTAGGTTCTTCTAGTGTAACGTTCTCTTTGTGAATTGATGACGAATGAGTATTGCAATTATATTCCAATCTTGTGCTTTCCGATGTGCCGTGAATTGACAGAGGATGCTTATAAAATACGAATACGCATTGATGATGAACCTGCCAATCTGGATATCTTGGACACAGCAGGACAGGTAAGTGAGTAATAATAAGTGAATTGGGAGGATGTTAAGAAGTCTGTAATGGTCAGGTGTAGAGACAGAAATCCTGTAAAAGTATGCCTGTGTTTTCTTCCAAATGTTTTTTTGAGCTCTCTCAACTTCTAAGCATCACGTTGCTTATAGCATCTGTATCATACTATCTATATTTAGGCAGCTCAGATGGAACTCTGGTTTCATGCACTGCTTTCTCTGTTCATGATCAACAAGCAATATGTATTTGCTGATAAATGACATGTTGGTATGATTTCTATAGCGAGGGAAGCTTGGTGTTAATCCCAGACATACATAATAGCTTGTCCTGTATCTAACAGGATGAGAAGATAGATGACCAGCTTGTTTACAGAGTTCCTATGCAGCTGTTTTTGGAATGCATATTGTGTTTCCCATTCTGAGGAAATTAGAAAGTCATTGTATCTGTGCAATTGAAATGTAATTGTCTGTTTCTAGGCAGAGTTTACAGCCATGAGAGACCAGTACATGAGGGCTGGCGAGGGATTTATCATCTGTTATTCAATCACAGACCGGCGCAGTTTCCATGAAGTGCGTGAGTTCAAACAGCTAATCTATCGTGTTCGACGCACTGATGACACTCCCGTGGTCCTAGTGGGAAATAAATCTGATCTGACACAGCTACGGCAGGTAAATGGCACAAGAGAGGCCCACAACTACAAGCTATTTCTGTTGTAAAATGCAGTAATACAAGAGGTTATACTCCCTTTCTTAATTTTTTTGCATGTTTACTATATAGTAAGTTGTAACATTAGAGAAGTACTTGTTTAACCCAGAATGTGTTGAATAACCAAATGCGTATAGCAGTCACAAAAGTGAAGTCTTCAAGTTGATGCTTTGGGTTTCAGCTGCTCTTGGGCTTTTCCTTTTTTTTTTTTTTTAATTCTTGAAAGGAGGTACTGTTAATAGAGATTTAGCATTCCATAAACCACTTGCAGATACTAGTACAAATTGCAGATGCAAGTGTGCTAAGAATGGACGCGTAATAATGGAGAACTTGGGTAAGAATGGGCAGAAAGCAAAATTACTTTCAGCTTAAGAAAACAGTAACTACCATCTGTGGGAAAACAGTTTGAAGCAGAGCTTCACTCAAAGGAAACGTACTTTGGAAAACAAGTTCCAGAGGTGCTGTTTGTATACCTGGAATTAGATGAATTTTCAGTGCGCGTTGTAGCAGGAAAATTATGGTAGCTATTGTAGAACACCCGTGCCGAGAGATGTAAAGTATAGGATGAGGAGTGGGTGTTGCTTTTCTGTGGCCTGGGGTTGTTTGTTTGTTTGTTTGTTTTTTCCCCAAAAGGTTTGGCTTGGCTCTGGGAAGTAGTTTGACAAATATAATAGATTTTGACCAGGAGAAGGAAATAGCCTTAGCTTACCAAACTGACAAATGCTTGTGTTAGGGCTGAGGACTGCTCACGTTAGGCAACTTCTAGATTAAGCTCCAAGAAAAGAATATTCTTTCAAGGACTTTATTGTTTCATGAATGTCCAGAGGGTCTCTTGCAGATGATTGCATTGCTAGAGAAGCGATGAGTGAAAGAGAAACAGGTTTGTAGAGAAAGATTTAGAGATCAGTGGAAATTAGCTGTTCTGGAACTAGGAGGGTGCATGCACAGTTATAGAGCAAGCAGAACAAGAAATGGTAAAGAAATAAACTTTCTGGTTTTGGCTTTCTTGGCAAGTGTGAACTCTTTTTTTCAGGTCTCCAAAGAAGAAGGCTCTGCTTTAGCACGAGAATTCAACTGCCCTTTTTTTGAAACTTCAGCTGCATACCGTTATTATATTGATGATGTATTTCATGCTCTTGTGCGAGAAATCCGCAGGAAAGAAAAAGAAGCAGTAATGGCAATGGAAAAAAAATCAAAACCTAAAAGCAGCGTGTGGAAAAGACTGAAGTCACCATTTAGAAGGAAGAAGGATTCAGTCACTTGAACAGGGAGAACGCCTCTGCAAAATAAAACAAAACCTGTGAATAGCCATTTGTAACCAAAGCGGTTTAGTGACAACATTTTGACAGCATGTTTTAAACCTGATGGGACTTTTATGAGGGAATGCGTAACTTTTACCAATTATTTTTGTTTAGAATGATATTCCCTTAATATTGGGTATTTAACTTAAGACACAGTAACAGTTGTACTTTTGTTTGTTGTCATTTTTTTACTGGATCCAGCAAATGTTGCTTGTATGTCGTTGGTTACAAATGCTGATAGGTTTATGTCCCTGCACTTTTGAATGTTTGTCTTCGGTCACTGCGTACTGGAAGCTGAATTGTGTAAAATATTGCTGAAGTTCTACCCAACCTAACTTAATTCATTTTTTTACTAGTTTGCACAAGAAAATTTTGCTGCTCTCCAGAACAGTAACCCACATCACGAGAGGCAGCTTGTCGAGGTCGTGCTGAAAAATAGTTTACAAAGCGTATGTCATGACTAGCAGCCTTGGCTGTGTATAGATGTCATTGAACAGAGCTGTGCTAGAGTTCTTGTGTTCTCATTGAACAGATTTTTTCCAGCAAAAGTAATGTGGAATACTTGTACAAGTTTATCTAAATTATCAGTTAATCAGCGGTGTTGTAGGTGGGATTCTAAACAAGTCGGAAAAAGCAAATTATGGTTCCTATGGCAGCTATAACTTGGCAACAGTGCATGAATATGTAGCATTTTCCTACTGTATATAGCATTTGCTGTGTTGCCATAGCATGTGTAATGTAATGATGCTGTAGAGACCACAGCTTTGAATTTTCTGACTTGCGTGTTAAAAATCACAGCTGTAATGGTGCGCTGGCTTATTTATTTATGTCAGTTTTATGTTCTTGTCTTAAAGGAGCCAGTATCTTTGTTAAGTAGAAGTCTCTAACATAGTCATTTCAAGTTATTCTATGGTAACTACTTTGTAGAGAAAATGACTGATACTGAGGTATCTGGGCCCAGAATTAATATCCCTAATACTGGTAAGATTCTTCCAATGCAGTCTTAAAAGTAGAATTGCCGGTGCAGTGGAAGGAAGCAGTTAGCTGGACACAGTGACAGTCCTGACAGATACTCACATCCCTGACCTTGCATATGCGGGCGGTCCAGGCAGTGCAGGTTCAGGTTTTCTTGCACTCGTAAAGAATGATGTGGTTAAGAAAGTGCTTCTGAGGCAGACTCTCCATACGTAGAGATATTCTCTGCTTTCGAGCTGATTTACCTATACATCGGTTATAGAATTGAAATCCAGCAGAGAGATGGATGTCTGGTGTTCCTCTTGATTTTGTTTTTTAATAATAGAACAAATCATAGTTAGGTAACTCAGACATGGTTAAAACAAGTTTCTCAGAGAACTAAGTGCCTAGAATCTTTCAGTTTAAGAGTGAAAGAGCTTAGTAGACTAAGTGTAGTATAGCTTCTGTTATTCTATCATCTGTGTCGGTAACTATGTTAATCTTACTGAACAAAAATCAGATCTGTAATGTCAGTCTTAGTGTGCTGCATGTGATAGTGCAGTCAAAACTGAAAATTTTTATGTAAAAGGATTAGTACAAGAAGCAAGGATAGCAAATATATAAACTTAAGCTTTTTTTCTTGCTAACTCCTCATTGCTTAAGATACGACTGGAAATTCTGTGCCTTTTGGTTTTAAGAGTATTATTTTTGTGTAAGATTTAAAAAAACTTATAATGAGAAATCTGGAGCGG
>NW_008794808.1:20022-40141 GCF_000699145.1 Aptenodytes forsteri
TATAATGAGAAATCTGGAGCGGGGGGTACATTTATTTTGTTTGTGGCTGAGCTAAACATTTAAATTGGTTTCTGTTTCTCACTCCTTCTAGTGCTCCAGCGTTACGCTACGCTGGTAATAATCCCACGTACATTGTTTGAAAAAGAGGCTGAGAATAATCCAGTCTGTTTAGAATTTAAGACCTCTTTTATGTTAACTGTGTGAGCAGTTGTGTGCCTCTTTTCAGTAGTTACTGATTTAGGACTGAAAGCCCTACTAATCATTCATTGTTGGATTAAATGCTGTCTAAAACTCAGATAAAAATCCTAGGAAAACCATCTAGCAGAAAACTTGAGGAGAAGGAGGGGGCAACAGCTAAGAAGTTGCTCTAAAAGCAGTCGCTGATTCTGTCATCATAAAAATTATGTCAGACCAGCCTTCTGGAAATGCTGAACAGGGGCCTAATTGTGATGACAAGTTTTCCCCGTGTTTTTCCTTGATGCAGTAAGTTAACATAAAATACTGGTCGGCTTCCTACATTCAGAGTTTTCGGATAATACGTGAAAGTAACCTGTCAGCAGTACTGAAAGCTGTGTGGGACTATTTTCACCTTTAAGTAACAGATGTCTGTGCCTTACGTGATTCCTTCAATGCAATTTAAGTGTTTACTAATGCCTTTTGTGAGCCTGTTGCTTATAAAATTATTACATCAGAACAGCAGCAAGCACTTTTTTTACACAGTGTTATTCAAAAAGAGTTTTATTTTTGTCATGTATAAATTTGTACACAGAATTATTGTTTTATTTGACACAATATATAATTTTTAATACAAACATTTGCATTTGATGTTTTAATCTGTGGTGTCTAGCACGATGGGTAGAAGGCCGTTCAGCCTGAGGGTGCTGAAGAAAGAAAGCTCGTGGTGTGTTTGTGAATTATTTTGGAAAATGCTTATCTTGCTTGAAAAAAAAGGAGTTGGTATGTTACGTGTAAGTGGGGGCAAAACTTAACTCTGTGATGCAAGTCTGGTGCTAAATCATTTAAATATGATCTGGACATTTTGCGACTGTATTACGTTACCTTTGTATGCTCTGCGTAAGGCGTGTTGACTTTCCGCGTTGTAGTTATGAGTGGGGCAATAGCAGCTGCATGAGGTGAGCGTCTAAATCTTTGCCCAGATACTGGAGTATTGGGGCACTGGCCGGAGTAATCCCTCTGCGTTTGCCACTGCCTGAGGTTCTCTGCGCATGGGTGGTTTGCATTTTATTATTTCCTACTAGTAGAAAGCGGCTGGGTTTAGACTCCTCTGGGGCTTTGGTACAGTTGTTTTTTCTTTCCTTAAGGTGTTTATACTGTAGCCAAATTTGCCATACATCTCTCGCTTTATGACTAACGAAAGGCTACTGTCGTCACTTGTGTTGGGTTAGAGAGGATCTCGTCTAGCGGTAGAGGCGCAGAATGTTTCAGCTTCTCCTGCACACAGCATGAATGTCTCCTCGTGCGTTCACTAGGCGTTTGGAGGCAACTTCCCCAACTACCATCTCTTGTAACCATGTCTTGTAAGATTCGTCTCATTGTTTGCGGCAGTAACTCGGGTGTGCGTGTTTCTAGTCTGGAGGGACATGCTTAAATTTTAGTGGTTGTGTCAATAAGGTCCCCGATCGGGTTTACAACTATATCTGCTTTGCTGTCCAAACAGATGAGTCGGCAGATAAATCTTCCCCTGGTTGATAGCCTGATACATGTTACCCGCTTCTGCTTTTGTGAGAAAGCCTCTTGGACTATAATTTTGGACTAAATGCAAGATTCCTAGAAGGTTAACTCTCTTACATGTTTTTGTTCGACACGACGTCCAGTTGACAGCTGTAAATCACATAAGTAGCATGCAGATGTCGTGGTTCTTCCATTATTATCCTTCACTTAACAGAAAGGATATCTTTGTCCGTCACCACTTAGCTAATGATTAGGAGTGAGTTTAAAGCACACTTCAGAAACTTCTTCCTATCCAAGAAAATTTGAAAGACTAGAAATTAATGAAAACTTGCTAGACCTGCAAGATGTTTTTAGCAACATAAATGACTTCAGGATATTTTCTAAATAGCAGTAAGTAATATAATAGTGATAGCTTTGGTAGTGTTACTTTCTTCTTGTGTGCGTTTTCATCCTGTGTGCAGTTTCATCCAGTCATTTATTTAATAGTATAGCTCCTTTCTAAGCCTACTAGGAAATACTTCATGTCTGTCTAGCTTTTAATACCTCGAAAGCCGTGACACATCACGGCTTGCTCCATTTTGCAGGCTACTTAAGAATATATTGAGCAACGTTGACTCTATCGTGTTCTCTTAGAGCTTCCCAGTAACTCGTCTGCTGTGCACAGTGTCACCTTGCTCATGCTCCTTTTGGTTTTTATCCTCTTGCAGAGTTGACGACATTCCTTCTTACTCCGAGACAACTTTGCTTGAGAGTCACAGGTAAGATACAAAATACCCAAATACAGTTCACCAGCTATTTCACCACCTACCTACTAAATCCTTCGATATATCCTGAGTAAAGGTCTGAAACACAACTACCTTTTTCTAATGCTATTGTCATTGTCTAACGTCATTGATTGTGCTGTTGCTTCTGTTATTTACTGCGGATTGGGCCGGTTTATCCAAAGTCAGTGTGTTAAAGCGTATTCAGTGATAGGCAGGTAGCAGTTTTTCAGTAATTTTGCTACGTCTCTGTTGTGTTCTCCATAAGTACAGGAAACATAATTCAGACCAAAAGAAAAGGCTATTCTTGTATCTTTTTTGGCTACGTGGCTTTCAAATGTAGACCGAAACAAATTACTTTGCAGACATTCATACTAAAAATTCCTAAGTACGTAGGAACTCTGGTAAGATCCAGAGATGAATTAGGGGAAAAACTCTAATTACCTTGTTAGAAGCGGATAACCAAGAGCTTCGTTTTTAGGCTTCTCCCTAGAAATTTAGAAGCTGTTTCAGCTGTTCCAGTGGTGACCCTTTTCTTAAAGGGCACGAACAAATCTGTGGAATGAAAACAATCCTACCACTGCATTCTTACAATTCTTTCTCCAGTGTGATTGTCAAGCGCCATTTATCTGTCATCTAAATAGTTACAGCAGTGTTTTCCTTACATAAAAGCTTACCGTAATGGAGACTCTAAATAAAAACTACCTTACGGATCAAAGAAGTCGGTGCCATTGCATACTGGTTGCTTGGGTCCCTGAGAGTTCACGTAGGTGTCAAATGTATGGGAAGAGAGAGCTTTTCAGTATTTTATCTCCCCGAGGCCAGACTCAAGGGTGTTGAAGGTTGTAATTACCAAGATCTGCTCACAAACAGTGTATCCATCACCAGGAACGAAGAAATCTCGGCTAAGAAGGATCTAACACTGTCGTAGTCAGCGTGTGTGTATAGTTGAGCAAATTTTGCTGTTTACTGTCTGCTTCGAGTGTACTAAGAAAATCTTTCATGTATTCCGTGGTGCTGATACAGATTTACTTTGCGCGATTTCATTACCGGAATGCAAAACTATAATGCCCCCTTGCTGTTAATAAAGGTCAGTCTTTTGCTGACATAACAAGACATTGTTTACAAAAGTGCAAAACTGGTAAAATTTAAGATACCTGGAGGTTAATTACGTGTAACTGAGAACTTAAAAAAAAAAACCTGCCAAAATTCCTGCTGAATTAAAGCAGCAACGCTTGTGTCACAAGACTGGAGGAGTGAAACAAGCTACTACATAGAAACCCGATGATTAAGTCAAGAATCTGGGTCATGGGCAGCTTGCTGATGTGCTGCCTGTTTTACACCTGTATAAATCTGGTTGCAAGTAAACTTGCAAGACGGGAGATGAATGCTCCTGAGCTGTCCTTTGTTCTCCAGTGCAGGCCGGCTATCTTCCGGTTTGCGCTTTGCCACAGCAAATGAGCAGAACTGGGACGTTTCCCTTGGCATAGGCTGAGGTCACTTCTTCCAGTGAGTCTGTGCATTAAATTGACGGAAGATGCACAAAAAGCATCTGACTTGAATTTGCGCCCTAACAGCTAAACCACCAGAGGGCCTGCAGTGGAAGAGCTAGTCGTCACTAACTGGGATGGAAGGGTTAATTCTGACAAATGCTTTCTTTACGAATAATCGGCTTTAAATCCTGCATGAAATTCGAATGCTATACGAAGAAATAAACCCTAAAAATACAGAAAAAACTCCTCTGAAAATATTACCAAAACTCACTATTGAAAAACATTACCTTAGGATGACTAGGAAAGGATGAAAAGGAAAAAATAGAAAGCTTATTACATGGCCTAAAGATAAGCGTGTGCATAAACATGGTCTCGCTAATATGCATGAACCAGTAAAACCAATATTGCTGTGAGATCTCAAGGAACATTTGGATGAATTTGGTTTAATCTTTCTATCTTTTGGGGGTTTGGTTTTTTGTTTGTTTTTTTTCCCCCTGTTCTGTATGACAATAGAGCGCAGCACTTTGAAGACAGGATAAGAAAAGGTGGAATAGTTCTCCTCTAGAGCCATCGTGTGACCACGATGTTGGAGTTATTTGGAAATACAGATACTCTGCAGAGAATATTGGTAATAACAATTTTAAAAAAAATATAGATTGGTGATGGCCAAGACACTGATTCAATCTGACAGCATCCAGTATGATCGGATGATACCCTGTGCAGGCTTGCTATTGGATTTTTTGTCTGGGCTGTGCAGCTCTTGCGCAAGGGCATCTTTCCTGTTCAATCCTTTTATACTTTTTTCCCCACCATTCCCAAACTTTTTTTTTTTCACCAGACCTGTTACTGCTGTATTATTGTAAGAAAAAAATTGACTTGAGAGCATCAGCTCAGGCTTTGTGCTGTAATGTGTGGTAACATGTTGATTTTTCTCCTGTCTACACGCCTGGTGTTTCTTTCAGAGACCTGAACATATATCCTAAGGTATGACATAGGTATTTCTTTTAATTATAAGGTTTTAGTACATAAATCTCGGTGTTGTAATTCATTCTTTTAACAGTGTAATACTGTGAGACATTTGGTATTTGCTAAATTTTGCTTTGCTGAACTCCTGTTCGTCTTGTTACATTCATTAGCAGGAAGGAATCTGGCAAGCTTTTACGTTTTGGCTTTCTGGATGTGACCTGAAGTCTGAATTTCTATGTATGTGTATTAACATCCTGTTCAGGACCAAAAATCAAGACGGTGAGCTCCCTGTGATAAGTTGCATTGCTTGTTTAAATTTTTAAAAAGTCAAGGTTATGTAAACTGAATGTTCCCCAAATAATTTTGCCGGTGTTTTTTATTCTTTTCTGGGTGCAGATGGGTCTAGCCCTTCCTCTGTCCCAGCTGAAATTAACGTGTCCCGAGTACGTTGTGAGTTGGAATATACCTCGCCCTTCTCGGACCGAACGTGCTCAGCATTCCTGTGCCTCCCTACAGCTTCCCTTCGGGAGTGTGGGGAGGGGTAACATGCTCCCCGTGCTCTCATTTGGTTTGGGTACACTTCTAATATTTTTTTTTTTTCCCAACAGCTGGCTGCTTTTCTTCAGTGGTAATGGGATGTCCTTAAGTGGCTGTAGAGTCCTTTGAGATGACTAATTCAGATGAATTAATACACCGATGTATGCGATGCAACAGGTTCTGTGTTGATGTAGAGTCTAAAAATTGTCTGTACAGGCCCTTCCGTGTTGGGAAGAAGGGTAGAACTGTTGTGCAATATAGTAGAGGTAAAGGGGGGGCGTTTTGGGTTTTTTGGCCTTTTTTTGGGTTTATGTGGGGTGGTTTTTTTTTCTTGGCATTGCCCTTTCTGCCACTTCCTTATGTTCTACTTATTTCTTGGTATGTTTTTCCTTTCCTGTCCCGTTTCCCGTTTGGCCCAATAGAGAAAGCATCTTCCCAAGAATCGTGTACTTTCTGTAGCGCAGAAGTGAAACCAGGAGTTCAGAGCCAGCACTTGCAGATGTCCAGGCAGGTGCTGCGTTCCAGACCTGCGGCGTGCAGGCATGGTGGCTTTCTGGTGCCATAGGCTCCGAGAGGGACTGGCTTGGCTTTAAATAGTTACTGGAGAAGACACTTCAAGTTTCGACAATAAGGGTGTTAACGTTGGGGCCCTGTGATCTGTCTGACGGGGTGGAACGGCTCGTTGAATGCTCGAGATCCAGTTGTTGCATTTTAACGAGGGTGAGATGAGGGCGCGCTGAAGCCCTTCAGAGGGACCCATCTGATGGCAGCGTCTTCCCTCTTAGCGCAATCCCACGGATCTGGGGCTCGGAAAGGAGACGGAGCTATTCCTGGCTCTGCCTGCTCAAAGGAAATACCGAAAGAGCCCTGACCCAGCGTCTGCCATCAAAAGTGAATCGCGTTGCCGTGGCAACATGACTCACTCCTACGGGGAATTAGGTGAGGCAGAAGCTGTCGGAGGAGGAAAGACCCAATTGTGCTGAAAGCAACGCAGAATCCTTCTGACTTAAACGGCACCAGCACCCGGACCCAAGGAAGGTGGGAAGAAAGTCAGAGCTGAGCTTCCATGCTCTCCACAAAACCATTTCTCTTTTCATGGTTTGTCAAACCCATTCTGTTTGCTTTTTTTCTTTCTTATGCAAATTCTTTTGTTTCTGTTTCAGCTGAATGGTGTAAGAACCTGAAACGGGATGTTTTATTAAAGGCATGCAGTATTAGAGGCAGAAGCCAAGCAGAGAAGGATGAAGAGAGATTTTCTTTCACATCTTGCACAATGAGTAGAAAATAATCAGTGACTGCGCTTTGGCTGAGCAGTTTTAGCCAGCTGCTCTAATTGTGGTTATTACCATGATAAATAACTGAAAGTGGTTAAACACCGCGATCAATCGCAGTGCAGAGAGCAACGTAATTAATGGTAAGCATAGGTGTTAAATAAACCACTGTGTCCTGAGTCAGTGGACACTGAATTCAAATGCATGCCCAAGCCATGTGGATCACTACCTGCATCATCTCAGCGGCTTCTGATATTTTTGTGTGTTCAGCACCTTCTCTGACTGCCACTGTTGAGCCATGTGGTGGAACTGAATCACCAGAGCAGGAGTCAGGTCAAGCTAATTAAACTTCTTGAGTGCTTCAGTAACGCCTTCCTCAGTATCACTGAAATAGCTGAGAACGTCACTGGTGAACCTGGCGATGGGAACGGCGTCCGTTGCAGTTCGATCATTTTCATCTTTGTCCCGGAGTGAAGCCAGAGAGAGTCGATTTTTAATATTAACTGCAGTGTATTTGTATTAGAGGAGGCACGCAAAGGTGCTCCAAAGACTGCACTTTACATCCGTGTGGAAGGCAGGAAAGCCTGTGATAGCCTTACCTCTGGTGCAGAATTGTATGTGAAGAGCTGCAGCGCCGGCCACATTCCTTTTTCTGGGACATTAGGCAATCTTTTTTGTAAAGCTTGGACTGAAACCGTCAGGTTCCTTGAAGATGAGGCCTGAAGCTCACGTGAAGTTCGTTTTAAGTAGAGACACCTAAAGCACTTCTGGAGATCGGTCCTTTGCTACGCGGGAAGCTATCAAAACGAGTGAAGTATGGCATTAAAGTGCTTGCTGTAGTCTGCGTTGCTGAGGAAACACAGCTCGCTGCTCTGCACTATTTGGCATTTTCTAAAGACGTGGCTTTGTGCCTAGCAATATTGTTCTGTGTAGTGCTGATGGGGAGCTGCAGAAAAACAAGTCACAGAAGCCAGATCACTGTACTTCAGGAGAGACTGTTGCATCTTGCACAGAGCGAGATGGACAAAAGTATTCCTGGAGAATGCAGTTTTGACTAGGAATCCAGGAATGACTAAATTACAAATGTTGAGTCAAATTGCTTCTTTTTCTGCCCATCTAATGTCCTCTTTTTTCACTTAGATTCAACTTAGCTAATAAATATCCATTTATGCCAAATTACACCCATGTACTAGGCTGTGTAGATTACTGAGAGTCTTTGTATGTGCTAATGTTTAAGTAATAGTGTTATACTTAATTTGCCAGGATTCTGTTACGTCCCTTTATTTCTTTGAGATTGATTTTGTGTGTGCTTTTCCTGTGAATTGTCATAGCAGAAACGCATGGTTTTAGAAACAAATTCTTGAAGTATTTAGTATAGTCATCTGTGTGTTGCCTACGGTCAAACATGGCGCAGTCAGCAGCTAAAGTGATTTAATTTTTATTTGCACGCTCAATGTGCGTTAACAAATTCAACATACAAGATAGCATTACATAATGTAGGTTAGCTTATAGCATTATGCGGTTTCACACGTTAGGTTTTTTGCCTTTTTTCTTTTTTCACACAAAGTTGTAACTGTCCAAGTTTAATTTTACAATAGAAGACACAAGGTAAAGAATAACCACACCTGGGAGATTTTACAGTGAGTCCGCTGTCACTTACTGTCTCTTTTACGTTTTAAAAAATATATATCTGCACATCTTCAGTTTCCTATTATTCCAGAAGAGTGTTGGAGCTACTCCTATCTGCCCGATAGCCTAAGTCTATTTACCCTGAGCATGTTTCCTTGACGAGAAGTTCATCCTTCCTTTTCAACTAAAGGAATCTTAAGGAGATCATCTAGGCTTAAGCATGCTTCTCACACCGAAGGGAAAAAAGGGAACTTCGTTGTTGTTGTTAGTATGTCCTATTCAGATGTTGGGAGCGGTGTTGGAAAGCATGTTCTGAGGAAAAGTCGTGACAGTTGCTAAACTTCAGCAACGCAATTGCTTAGTGCAAAAACTAGAATTGAAATAGATCTACACCAATTTCCAAGGGAGAACTCGTTCTCTGGTTTGTGGCTGTGAGCCACTAATAGAGCAGGACCTAGAAAGCATTTAAGACAAAGATAAAATCTACTATAACCTCAGGCAGAAACCTCATAATCGGGATCGATAAAGCACGGACGGAAGTCCACGCTTCTGTCTGCCATGCAAGGCTGAGAAATAGAAAGCTTCAGCTTCAATGCGACTTCTGTTGCTAGAAAGACACTCTGCCTGGAAGGACATTTCAATGAGTAACTAGCTACGAGTGAGAAAATTCAGCTTTCCGAAAATAATTTCTTAGGAAGAGATGCCAAAGTATTGCCAACTAACAAAGTGCTGACTGTTCGCACGAAGAGCCCTCCCAGCAGCTGTTGCTTTACATGGTGGCTGGAGAGGAAACCGAGTAAGACTTGCTCAATTATTCTACTTTCATTGGTACGAAGGTGGAAAGGATCATTTTTCCAACAGGGCTCTAAAATTCAGTAGTCAAGTCCTGTAAGTAGTTAAATGATCTTAAATTTTTTCAATTATAATACATTATTTACATTCCACAGGGCACAGAACAGACTGGCTGCCTGGAAGCACCTAAACATTTACTGAAAATTCGTGGTCTTCTGTGTGCCTCTTTGCGAGCTCAGTTCTGCTTCATATTTCCATTGGAGAGTTCAGAAATAATTTAAATTTCTACAGCCTGTTGTAACTATTTCCGCTCAGTTTACCAACAATGTTTACAATCAATTATTTGCTGCCAATTACCATCCTTACATCTTTCCTGGCTTGAATGTGGCTTTGAAGAAGCCAAATTGAGTTAGTTGCCAGGATGCTACTGTCTTGTACAAAACCAGTTTGTAGGCTAGCGTGTTGACCAGGAGATCTAATGCAGCTACTTCCAAACTTCACTTCTATTTGTGGAACTTTATGAACTTCTGCTCAAAACTACTGACTATTCAGGGTTAATAGCCTGAAGTGCTACAGGTCACGCTTGTCAAGTAACATTTTTACACTTCAGAGGTGATGGTAAGCATATCCTAAGTCTCAGAAGTCATTCACAATTTAAGAACTAACTCAAGCTGCCTCGAAACGGTGAAATTTAACTTCTTGAAGCATTTGACACATCTTGTAGTGACGGGCTTTGCCCTGTGTTTACTCCTTTTTTGAGAGCTGGCTTTTAGCTAACTACAAGACCATATATAATGCAAATTGACTCAAGTACGAATGAAGAGAAGCTTTGTAATTTTTTCACTTAAAACCTCCTCCCCCAAGATATTTTCCTGTCTCAGATACGTTACGCCATTATAACTGAACTTATCGATCATGTAGAATTTCACATTTAATGTTTAAAGGAATCAGCAAGAGTTTCCTTACCAATCAATGACACGTCAGTTTTTGGTTTTTTTTCTTGGGCCCTTCACGCACAGACAGGGTTAAATAAAACGAAACAGAGCGGCGTTTCCCCGCTTCTGAGAGTCTGTGAGATCGTGCCTGCGCTAACTTCCCTGTGGCAAAAGCAACGTGATCAGTTTGTTGGTGTTTTGAATTTTAGATGCAAATCTTTGATGTTGTGACCTTACAGCTCCACAACAAGTACGTCACAACGGCAAGTATTTCAGTACCTGACAACAGAATTGTTTCTTCTCTGAAGGAAAGTGCCTTTTTCCCCTGTATTTTCCTTTTGCGCTAGTGCAGAATTCTAAACCACCTTTATATGGAAATGCGGTTGGTACTCCCAAACCAGCAAAGAACAGAACTGCAAGAACCAATGGGCAGGCAAACTAACAAGAAACTAGAGGTTAAACAGCAGAATTCAGAAACTTTGGGAGAAGCCTAATAAAGACAGGCCAATCTTGGTGAATACCAGCAAAGACAGTTCGGCACAAACACAACTTCCATAGTGACAGATAATTGTATTAAAATCTGCAACTTGATATTGGTAGTTATACTAATTTCAGTTTGTATTAGGCATGCAATAGCGTGATTACACTGTTATATATATTTGTGGTATCTTTTTTTTTTTTTTCATTTAATGCTCTTTAGAATTTTAGTGCCCTGCAAAATCACATCACTAGAGAACCAATCAGCTGCTGCTTCTTACGAAAGTTTAGTTCTACAGCTAAAACAAGGTTTAAGTCTGTTCTACGAGTCGGCTGTCGCTGCCGCAACCTCTGCTAGTATTCGCTCAGGCTGTGCCATTTGGCAACTGGCTTTCTAGGATTCTCACACACCTCTCGCCAGTGTTCCACACCACCTGCGGTGATGCTGTGCGCTCCCAAAATCAGCCGTCCCACCACTTCGTTTTTTGTGGTACGATCGAAATCGATAACTAGAAATTCAATGCTGATGTCAGGAAGGAGATCGACAGGGATATCATAAATGAAGGATTCATTGAAGACAGGATTCAAAGTGCACTTCTTCACGTGAGTCTTCTTTTTTGCTATGCGCTTTCTTCCGTAATAAACATTCACCTTAACGTACGGATCTGCCGGAGAAGAGAGAGAAATAAACTAATAACACAGCCCAGTAACGCCCCTAGAAGTAACGGATAGGGTTCAGCTTGCTGACCTTGAGCCAGCTCAAGTAAATGATGTGAATCCAGGCTGCTCACTGCAGCTCCCCCAGGAGGAGGGGACCGTTGGCGTATTTTCTCACTGCGAAGCAACCCGCTGATGTGAGCAGTGCAAGTTCTTTACGAGTCCCAACATTGCACGGGGAGTGGAGGGAAGCAAGTTGCACGTAAATTGCGGTAATTAAGCCTAGAAATACCAAACGGGTAGCTTTTTGGTGAAGTCAGCGCCCAACGGGCCAAAACTTTCACTTTTCACTGTCATCTACAACAAGAAATATTTTTACCCTATTTCAGGAAATAGCCCAACAAAGTGCCAAAATGGTTTTAATAATTTGCAGATGGAAAACATTTATAGTGGAAGGTACTAAAAAGAAGAAAGTTTAAAACAAAGCCTTCCTTTTTCCATCAGCCTCACTTTGTTATTTTATCAGTCAGCTTGCTCTTTATGCGGATGCTTGTTTAGGATTAAAATTAAGATACCAGGCACAGAGTGCTTTTTTTTTCACGTAACGCAAGTTTTGAAGCTGGAAGTCACCTGCCCAGCTGACACTGGCTAATTTTCACTTTTTTTATCCAACTGAAATGATGACCTTATGCATAATATAAAGATGATATAAAGAAATGATGCTAGCCTTGCGAGATTCAGCAGGTAGAAGAACAGTTACTAAAAAAATTATCCTGTAGCTGGAGACCACACATGGAAAGCTGCTTTTTTTTTTTTTTTTAAGAAAGAGTAAAATTTAAGGCCTACAATAGAGAATTAAGCCTAGTCTGCATACTTTCTGAGGTGTACAGGAGAAAGCTGCAAAAACAGGATTAAATTTGGTATGTCGGGCTATTATTGAATCTCAAGTTGATTCCAACCATTTTCCCGTAATCCTGAAAGAAACTTTGCTAAGGGGATTCAGGAGTCTGAGAATCTGTGACTGCAAAATAGGAAAGCCAGAACAGCTGCTCTTCTCTTCCCTTCAAATAGCGGAACAACAAAAACAGCAAAAACAACAAAAAAGAAAAAAAAAATTGTTTCTAATGTCATATGAATTTACTCCTCTCTCTCGTGAGTCTATCCCTCCTCTTTTTTACGCTCGCTCTCTTCTAGGAGCAGGGTTTGAGGTAGACGTGGTAAGCAGCGGTTGTGCCGTGGAAAAAATGCTGCTGAGGGCAATGATGAGTGACAGCAGCACGGAGGTGCAGAGCCTGCACGGCCTGGCCAAAAGCAACGTGGAGATCTGCTGAATTTGGAAAATGCTGCCTTCATAAACAAACCAGGTGATGCCAGAAAGATGCAACTGCTGGTCTCCCAGTAGGAAGGATTTGGTCTTGTTTGTATAACCATCTGTTGGTGAGTGATGGATTACTCGTAGTGATCCATCGCCCTTAGAAAGAGTTTGAGGAGAAGTGTGCAAACAAAGAAAATGTTCAGATAAGACAGGTGAAAAGATCTGAAAGTGAACTTGGGAGATTTTTTTATACACGTTTAGAGCTGGAGAAAATAGCTTCTACCTGAGAGGCCAGTGATATCCATCTTTGGCAAATGTCTGGCTTTCAGCACCACAACAGTCATTCTCTGCGCCACAGGCTGGTAAGACAAGGAGACTTGCAGCTCCCCTCTGCTAATGCATTTCTGTGAAAAAGAAACAGAAAGAACTTATTAGGACAAGATGGTCTTATAAATAGGGGCAAATGTCGGAGGTCACCAGAATTTCCTTTCCCTGTGCTAAATGCCTAAAAAATTTTTAAGTGCCTCAGGCAGACGGAGCCTCTGGGAGAAGGAGCCAGCGAGCGGCGTAACGTAAATCCTCCTGTGCTGTTCACCCTGTGCCTGATGAGCACAGCAAGCATCGCTACAGCCTCTCCCCTTGAATTCTGTGTTTCCGTGAGGGCGAACCTGGTGGGCGCCTGTTGAGAGAGCAGCGGCTCTGGCTGCCTTTTGAGGTCTGCTACTAGAGGCACCTGTGGGTTTTAGGAGCTTAAGTTTCATTGACTTTTGGTGGAGCGTTGATGCCCAAGCACCTCAAGTTCTTTAGGTATGCTTTGACAGTTTCACCATCGGTTTAGTCTGCAAAGGTAAAGGATGAAGATAAAAGAAGATAAAACCAGATCTACTCGGTTAAACTTGCTGTACATCCTTTCGAAGAGTAATATAATATTAAGATAATTAGGTTTGGTTTCCAGATGGCGTTCATTAACTTTCATTGAGATGGCACTAATTTAGAGTAAGTTTATTTGCTATCAAGGCAAACAGTATTAGCAATGGGTATGAAATCGTGTGGTGTCAGTAACGCACTGATGGCAGAGCTACTGCAACAACTCGGATAGCTGCCTGCTGAAAGTTTTGACCGGTAGCACCTTGCCCTCCTCCTGCCCCCATCGGTGTCTGTTAACTGCAGAGCAAAGGGGGGGGGGGGGTCCCCAAACGCAGGAATTTTTCTCACTTCAAACCGGTAAAGCACTACAGTAGATGTCACACTAAACGCTCTGGTGATCACCCAAGAGGTGAAGCTGTTCTTTCAACTGCTGTTATTCAGCTTAGCAGGGAAAAATTGTGCATGTAAACTTAAACACGGAAAATGTTCATTCCTATTTTGGTGGTTTCTTTTTATTTGAGCAGCTCCCCTGTGTTTAATTTTAAGACGTGTTTTCCAAATGCAAGGAACGAAGCCTATTGCTGCTCGTGCAAAATTCTGGGAGGAGAGTAAATATATGAGCGAGTTCCTGGCCCCGGAAGGGAAATGTTGAGAACTTTGGCTCCTTGGATACACCAGAATACAATGGCCAGAGAGAGTATTGGGGGTGCGTGGGTGTGGTGTGTATATGTTGTTAGAGTTTTGGGGTTCTTTTGGTCTGAAGTAATTTAATGCAGTTACTTCAAAGTAATTTGCACTGTTAGATTGTCCGTTAGAAATTACTGGGAATGTTCATTAGGATGGGATGTACACCTTTGCTGGCTTGGATCAGTGTAATAATTTACTGGGTTTTAAATGCAATTCTGTATTCCAGATTTTGATACTTCCTGACACTGAAAACTTTGTTCAGTAACGGCTGTTTTGATGTTGTGGAACTATGCAGATTTTCAAGAACGCACACCTGACACTAAGGTAAACTTATTTTTGATTACTAATAACACTAAGGTACTTATTTTTGATTACTAATAAATGTTCAATAATTTGCATCCTCGATTAAGTCTATTTTTATTTAGCGTGACCTTTTTCCTCTATTTTTAATCTATTACTTCTAAGAGAGACGGTCAATGCACTGAAAAGAATACTATTAAAAGAACCTAAACCAGTCAGTTGTTTTACCATAATGTAAAGCATCCCAAGAACCTAAGAAAAGCAAAGTAATCACCAGATAAATGTTCAATAATTTGCATCCTCGATTAAGTCTATTTTTATTTAGCGTGACCTTTTTCCTCTATTTTTAATCTATTACTTCTAAGAGAGACGGTCAATGCACTGAAAAGAATACTATTAAAAGAACCTAAACCAGTCAGTTGTTTTACCATAATGTAAAGCATCCCAAGAACCTAAGAAAAGCAAAGTAATCACCAGAACTCTGGTTTTGTTGAGATTCTTTTGGTTTGTTTTGGGCCATTGACATAGAGTCTCCTGTCAATAACTTTAAGGAAAAAAAAAAGTCAAATGCTCCATATAGTAGAAAAAATTTTTCACGTAAAATAATGCCACTCTAGGACGTAATGAAGTATTTTATAGAGCCCAGCAACAATTTCCAACACGTTAAGGCAGTAAGTGAGCCCAAATGCCATTTTCTATTGAACCTGGAGGATTGGTAGCAGAAATAAACTAAGCAAGAAAATAAAAATCTTAAGTACCACCTCATCCTCCTACTTGAGCGTAGTGTATTTTCTGAGGACAGAAGACATCTTCCCCAAGGTAAGCCTTAATATCTTATATGGATTGCTCATCTTTCTAGTTTACGGCAGTAGACTCTAAGAGTGGGATTCATTTCACCTAAATTTTAGGTGTCTACGTTTGACAAAACCATCTTAGACACACTTTGTTCTTAAGTGAGGAAAAAAATAGTCATCTAGAGTGGGATTCATCTGAGCTGATTTAAGTATCTGCTCCAGGACAAGAGGAATCACGTCAGACTCTGCTGACTGTGTTGATGTATTCCCACTTACTTACGGCTTACAGTAACAAGTTCAGATGTAGATAATTACAAGTACAGGTGTCTAAAACGGTCAGAGCAGACAAATCTCCCTCTCTCAGTGAGGTTTGCCTTTGCAGAACAGAATATGTTGTTACTCAGAATCCATGTAAAACTTATTCGGAGCACCCTTATCTCTAGCTCTCCCCCCTGCCACCGTACGGTCAGGAAGGCTGGGCACTGATGAATGTCCCGTTATCACATCAGCTCTTTTACTCGGAGATGGGGACTTGGCCTTTTTTCTTGGCATCGTCAGTTATAGCATTCATCATTTCTATACCTAAATAGTGACTATGCCTTATCAAATCGCCATAACCACACAGCAAAGAACTGCCTAACTAAAAAAGCACAGCCATACAATACCAGTAATACGTATCTGTGGAAAAATGGGTTTCATGGCTAAGGATTTGCAGTATTCCTGCTTATTAGACCACGGAGGCTCCTGGATCAAATACAATGCAAGGAGCCTTGTGTCACACTACATGAAGTGACTTACTTGTATGTTCCTTTTGAGGATCTCCCTGGTCAGCTGAACCTTTCCAGTGCTTGGATCCACCCCTGCAAGGGGCACCATGACCTCTCCAATAACATCATCTCGAGAAAAGCGATCAAAGCTCAACACGAGGAAGTGAAGCACCAAATCCTGGAGCTGGCTGTATGGGATCCCATAGAAGGTGAAGGTTTCATCGAAGACCGGGTCTAGCGTCTTGCGAAGTACACGAGTCTTCACTCGATGCCTTTTATCTGGAAGAATTGTCATCTTGATATAAGGGTCAGAGCTCTGAGTGTGCTCATCCATCACTGGCAGCCCATGAGCCTCCTGAATGGTAACGACCAGTGCTTTTTTGGGGAAGTTGTAGTCCACTGAGAAGGTCAGTTCACCCAACATGACGTCATCCCCTGGAGAAGATGGGGAGGAGGTTTTACTTCCTCCTGGAGTGAGGCTTTGATCTGGACTTAGTTCATCTCCATAATCTACTTTTATTGGGAGCTGGTCGACGTGGGGGGCTGCATTTGGCCCATCCGGAGCTTTATCGGAGCTTATTAAACCAGATTCAGCAGCATCCACCAAGAGGTTTCCCCTTCCAGTCTCCTTAGGAGTGCCATTCTTGTCTCTCCGGATTCGGTTAATTTTCTTCTTGTTGCTCAAGGTCTCCGGATAGATACTGATGCCTTTCAACATGTGAATGAATTTATACGGTGGGGTTTTGTGCTTCTTTTCTGCTTGCTGGTGACAGCATGTCCACACAAAAACTGTTACTGAGACAGAAACCACAAGGACAGTAGCACCAATGAGGCCTGCCACAACTGGAGAGACATCTGCGGAGAAGACGAGGCAGTCAGGAACGAGCTTGTACCTTCACAGTGGCCGTGCCCCCGTGGGGCCAAGCACATCTGGATGGAGAGCTACACGGTACTATTATGTCGTTCTTAATTCAATAATCCTGGTATCAAAGCTTCCCCAGAATAAAAAAACCACTTCCTTTAATTTATATTTTCCTGCATGGGAAACATTTTACACTACCAACACATGCTTGACCTGCGTTTCATGTGCCAAGAATTTCAAACGGTTGATTGCCTTACCTTGCCAAATCAAGCTCCCGCATTACCAGCATCTCCACAGCTCCGCAGAAATACGGTTTCTTGATTTGCAGGAGGCACTTTTTTTTTTTTTTTTTTAATGCCCTGTTCAGAAACATTACACATTCTAACAACAGGAAAGGAGTAATAAATATGGCCATAACACTGGATCTGGAGTTATCCTTTATTAACAATTTTTAAAAAATCACTTTGGCCTGAAATGGTCGATTGTTTTGTCCTAGCCCCTTACGACAGATACGGGGCCAATGGTATACACACAAAAGACAGAGAGGTGTCATTTGGGTAGATGACAATTATTTTTTCTGGTGGGGGTGAATATGGCCCTGACCTAAGATATCCAAGGGAAAGAAGGGCATGTCCATATAATGTGACAATGATCTGTATCACACCGGTGGACTGTTTCTCCCCCAGTGATTGTTCTGACCATTCCCACAACAAGGGTATGCTGAGCCCTAGTGAAATGACCGTGCGGGTCCCTCTCTGTGTCTCACCCAAAAGCTGAGGTTGCTTTCTGTAACTGTTCCTCTGCTTTTTCATCCCGTTATTGCTATTGATGTTCTTACAGGTTTTGATGAGCTGGGAGCTACTGACAGAAGTCTGTCCACCCCACAGTTACCACCAAGACTACTTTTCATGTGAAAATCCAATGTCCAAAAACAACGGACAGAAAATCCTGTATTTGGATTTAGGGACTATTTGATATTTTCTAGAGCTTATGTCGACTGTGTTCTTCAGTAACGACAAGCCAGAATAAAAAAGCACCACGTTCATTTTTAGCAACCATGCTAGTTATTTTCTATTCATAACAGTTGGCTTTGGAGCAGCATTACCAAGTCACAGAACGAAACCAGTAGTGTTGAGCTCCCCAGTATACTGTACCAACGTACTCAGGCAATTCCAGTCAAGGACCACCAAGATGATTAAAAAGTTGGAGCGGATGGATAATGGAGAGCAGATGGAAGATGAGGAGAGACCGAACAAGCGGGGTTTGTTCAGTTTTAAAAGGGAAGGAAAAGGGAGAGATCTTTTTACTGTCTTCAACTTCTTAGTGGGAGGTTATAGGGAAGGTAGAGCCAGGTTCTTCTTAGAACTTATTATTGTATTACTGGTTTAATCATCATTAAAGCAAATTTCTTCTTTTTTTTTGGAAGCAAGCAAACAAAGCAGCCCTCTAGCCCTACGTCTCTTTCTTTACGAATTGTACAAACTGCTTTCATAGTAAAAGGGAAAACAAAAAATCATTGTCATGTCAATCACGGCAATAGCTAAATGGAACAGCTGTACAAAAGGTGTGTCTGATTTTCCTATCTTCATTCTGTACCATGAAGAGGAGAAAATAATCTTCCAACCTCAAACTTGAAGCTATAGAGAGCACCTTAATTTTGTATTTTCTCTTTTCTTTCCACATTATTATTTATTGAGGTTAACAGGAAAGAGGACAAGACTGCCAGACTATAATCTCAATATCCGATAGGCTCAGGGAAAACTGTGATTTTCAAGAGAATATGTCTCCTTTTTGCAAAAATAACAAAATCACTTTTGGTTAGATAGAAGTCTTCCCAGACTGAAGCTGGAAGTCTTTTGCAATGGTGACTGACTCCACAGATAAATCTGTCTCAGGCCCCAGTGCAAGTATAGCCTTGGATTGAATTAACTAAAGCAAGAAGAATTCATAATATTAACAAAACACCCCAAAAAACCCAACTTTGTTATTTAATGTTCCCTCTTTGAAATGAGGCAAGTGGTCTTTAACAGCTAATTTGAATACAATTCAGCCATATACGGACATTAAAAGCCTCAGTGGATATGCAAGAAAGGACAAATGCTGAAACTCCTTTCTTATTCTGATCTCATTTTTTTGTGTCTGTTTTGTTTCTATTGTGTCTTCATAGAATCGGCTCTTGTACCATCATTTCCCGCAGATCTGATGGACAATTTTAGAAGAAGCAATGAGCAGTCGCACTAGAAAGCATCAAGTAAGTCTTTGTGATCTTTCTTCCATCGAAATACCTTAACTCTTAAACTTGGCTCCCATAATGTTCTGTGGCAAAGAGCTCCTCAGCTTAATTACGCGGCATGACAAAACAAGGGCTTTTATTCTGAGCCCGCCCCACCTCGTTTCATTTGATGCCGGTTCTTGCATTAGAAGAAACAGGGAGCGATCGTTCCCTGCTCTGTGCTGCTGGTGACACCCCTCTTTTCCTGGCTGAAGACTCCTACTTGTGTAATCATTCCATACATTTATTAATCCTGTCTCCATAATTCCTTACAGTTGTAAATGACTTTACTGATGTAAAGCTGCCTAAAACCAATTTTAGTTAAGCTTTTGCAACTTTGTGCATAGCGAAGTGCTTTGAATGTCCATTTTAAATGGCACTGCAGCCTGTCTCCTCTCTCAAAAAGAGCAGAGCCACACTTTTTAATTCAAACTTTGCGGAAGAAATCTTTGTTCTGATGCGATGCTAAGATTTAACTGAAACAAAACCAACTTTTGGGGAAAACTTCCTTTTAAAACTGATGTTTGCTAATTATACCCTAACGGCTAATGGTGGCCAATGGTTAAATTATGACAGTGCATGGCTCTTGGATTCCAGGAAACACAGAACGTAAAAGGTAAGTAGATACATTGTACATTAGAGAAATTATATAGTATGGACAATTATTACTAAGTGCTTCAGAATTCAGAGGAAATGTAGTAACTGTGCTTTAACTATGGGGCCTTATGGTCTGAGGAGAAGGTCAGTCAATTGCTGGAGGACAGAAGGAGGCAGCGATTTGAATCTTCAGGGCTGGAGAAACCCAACTGACAGACACCCGATGCTGCGGTACCAGCCCTTGTCACCCACTGGACTACAAAAAAAAAGCATCTTAAAAAATTAGCAAACACCAACTCAGGAGAATTATTTCGCCAGCAACCCAGGGAGCCGCGCCATGTCCGTGGCTGGACCGCAGCCACACAGGCACGGCTCTGGGCCGCTTCGCCTCTGATGATTTAGCAGGGTCCGTAGTTTTTCCATCGCCACCGATGCGCTCCCGGCAGCC
>NW_008794808.1:41907-74593 GCF_000699145.1 Aptenodytes forsteri
TGCCCCGCTCCTGCCTGCTGCTGGTCGGGCCTCGGTCCTGTGAGCTCTGCTCGCCGCCGGGGTCAGCTAAGGGAAAGCTTCGTAGCTTTTGTTTATATAAAGCTTCTCCTTTGGGTGATTAGTTCTTGTGGTGGTTTTTTTTTCTCTGAAGTATTACAGGTTAGCAGGCATCCCATTTTCAAAGTTTGGGGTTTTTCCTCCCTTAAAACATTAGAAAACTAATGGAGAACTTAAGCCGCTTGCCTTTAGTACTGCCGAACACTAAGTGCTTTAGAAGTTGCTTTTTTTCAAATTTCCAACCTAAAATATGCACTTTTACAAACTCGCATGCATTTTCCCAGTCTTCCCCTGTGTTTAATCTTTTATGGACTTCATAGTGATCAGTCCTAACAGTAACTTTCATAGACATATTTCACAGTTTTTACATGGTGCAGGATATGTTACTTTCAGCTAGTCTTCAGACAAGTCTTTGTAAATCCAGGCTTTAATTTGAAACAGTCACCTTGTGTTTAGTTTTTAAAAACAAATGTTTGGCTAGTGAGTTTGAGACTGGCAAAAGTGCAAGCTGCTGCTTCCAAAACTGGTTTTCAGAGTTTTTTGTCCACATTTGCTTTCATTCTCAGAGGATGATTCTTTCAAGCGTTCAGAAAAGTAGTCTAGAGGGGCACTTGTATGGGGCTCTACTGTGATCCTTTACAAGAGCTGATGTGAGTGGAGCTTGTGTTAATATAAAGTTACAACTTTGTTGTGGAATGTAGGTATTTTGGAGGTTTGTGTAAAAAGCCCAGGTGAACTTTGCTTGCTCTGAGGTTCCCTCAGTGAAAGCGTGATTTGTGAGCTTGTGAGGGAGACGAGAGATATTATTCATGGTCAAAGTGATGCTCATTTTGTATCTCCGGTCATCTTTAAGTCTACTGAAATAAGTGGTTGTTCCCTCTTTGCCCAAATTGCCCGTCCTATTCTTTTTCTCTTTTCCTGGCATACATCTTTGTCTCTGAGCTCAATGAGATTGGAGAATTGATCTGGCAAAAAAAGGGGGTGGGTGGGAAGTTGGGGGTGGTGGTGTTTTTTTCCTCTCCATCTGGATCAACTCCCTGATCTGATTTTCTGTGCAGCTACACAAATAGCTGTGCCAGCCCAGAGCAGCAACTGCTGCGGTGTCGGGGAGCTGGTTTTATCAGGTGACAATGTGTTTTCATACTTGCTGAAGGCGTTCATGAAACTTCACGTTTCAGCTGTTTTTTAATAATCATTGTAAGCCCGTCTAACTACACAGGCTGCAGCAAAAAGGGACAGTGCTTCCTCGTTTCCTTGTGAAAAGTGTTGTCTCTGGTTCTCATGCTGCTGTGATTAGTTCACTGATTTGACTGAAAGCTGATTTTGTGTCGGGAGGAAGGGGAGTGGAACAGGGCTCAGTTTACAGTCGTTTTCTAGGCCTGTGTAACTTCTAGGACTGCGCAGAATAGGAGCGGGAAGGGTATGTAGCCACCCCTGTCAGCAGTAGCGTGGTTTTAAATTGGCCCAAGGTGGCTGCGAAACTGCATCCGAAGGTTGCAGTCAACTGCGCTCTTCTAGCTGTGAATAACTTACCTGGGCGAAGGAGTGCCTGCCCCTAGCTGTTGATTTCTGTTGTTGCAGTTGCATTTATACAACAGGGAGTACAACCATGTTTTAAACAAATCATCAGTTTTTTGTGATTGGATCATTTGACAGGAACGTTTTGAGCGTAGCTGTGCAAAACTGATAGTGGAGGGAGCAAGACTGAAATAGCTGGAGGCGGGGATCTCTTCACCTGGATTTGTTTCCAGCAGGGTGGGACTGCTGCTGCAGTGTTCGGTGTGTCTGGATCACTTTCGCAGGCTAGGTTAGACTCGTGCACTTGATTTAACAGATTTGAATGGGTCACGATAAGCTTTTGTAATTGCAGCAGCCTCTTAACCTTGCTTAGCTGTGTCCATATGACAACAGCTTAGTGTATACTGTTTACAGGGAAAACGCCTAAGGTGTATACAGAGGTGGAAGTGAATTTGCAGAGAGATCCGTATCTGACTGAAAACCAATCTGCAGTGCAGGAGTCTCCAGTGAGAAGTTCTTTGCAGCTGGCTGTTAGAAATCCTACCGTGATGAAGCCACTGAAGAACACCAGAGCTGGTGAGTGGCCCCAGCAGACTGATGAGGAAAATGAGGATTTGGGGCTGTTTATTCCATTGGGTAAGCTTTGTGCAAGGAACAGACCTGTGACTTGATACAGTAGCAGAACTCTGGAATTGTGTACACCACAGCAGGGGCTGTTTAGGTGCAACTTTTTTTTAAGTTTTCATCCTGTGCTCCATAATTCCGTGGATAAATACAGGTATCCAAGTGAAACTTGCTGGAGCTGATCTCTGCAATTTTTGGTTCCTAGAAACATTGCTTTCCTTCAGAGGAAGTTAACGATTCTTTTGTTTCCCTGAGTCAGCAAAACAGTGCCACTTGGGAAACACTTTAAGTCCCAGAAACTGTAATCTGCTCTTGCTGTATGGTGCCTGGAGTTGTGCAACTGTGTTAATCTTGATGGCATACTTAAAACACCTCCTTCTGGAAAAGGCATAAAAAGGCTGCTGAGACCATTCTGTAAAATCAAACTAGTAGAGATGGCAAATATGTAACCTTTATTTCCTTGACTAATGTGACTCACTCAGGTCCTGCAGAATTTGAATCCATTATTCAAGACTGTTTCTAGTTCTTACGGCCATTTCTGTTTGGGTGATCTCCTTATCAGCTGTTGGAAAGCTGCTGCCACTTCAGTATCTGCAGAATTCTAGCTTTTTTTTTTTAAACTCATACTGTCAGAACGTGCTGATGTGAAGTATCTGAATTTTTAGATTCCATTTTTATTCATTTTCAGAGGAGCAAGATGGAGAGGATATTGAGAGAAGGAAGAGGAGGAGGAAGGCAACCAAACGGAAAAGAGAAGGGAAAAGTCAAGAAGAGGAGGGATCTTTGTCTTGTGACATCAAGCTAGATGATACCCTTGATCGCACCTTAGAAGATGGAGCTAAACAACATAACCTAACAGTTGTCAACGTGCGAAACATCCTGCATGTGAGTGTGGTGGGACTATGACAGGGAATGGAGAAGTGCCCAGCTTTTTAAGAAAGTGCAGTCTAGACTTGAGTATAGTACTAATGGTAGCACTTGATTTCATGAACAAGGAAGACTTGGTAGGCACCCGTGTCCTAATCTCTCCTATAAAAAGCTATAAAGAGAGAATCATGTGGTGTACGTATAAGTTACCTGGACCTGGCTTTGTTAGTAGGTATTGATCCCTGGCTTCCATTTATTTACAATGGCAAATGGGTCTGTTTTACTGTACCGTAATAGCAGTAGCAGGAGTAATTGAACTAAAATGCATGCTTCTGGTTCCAGGCGAGGAGATGCAGACTGTGAACTCACTGTTTCTTGTTTTGAGTGAACTGTTTCATGATAAAGTCCTGATGGAATTCTAGCGGTGCTGACAGAAATGCATTACTCTTAGTTAATGATCCCAACCAACCTTTTAGTCCATCACACAACTTCCAGTTAGAAAGGAACTGCAAGAAGAATATCTGTGCTGTCACAGCTGTGAAACTCTAATTTCAGTTTATCCCATGAGCAGGGTCTGGAGACCAATAGTATTTATTTTCCCACAGGATCAAAAATTGTGCTTTTTTTTTTTTCCTGCAGCTAGTGTTCTAATTCAGCCGATCTCAGATATTTTCCCTTTTTGCCATCCCTGTGGCAAACAAACTGGAGACTGCCATGATTCTTTTGGGCAGATTCACCAGCTGATTTTGTGAAAGTGCCATAAATTAATGCCTTCCTCTGTCACATGGCACTGTGGAAGGGCTGTAAATATCTCGCTGTCACCAACCTTCCCTGGAACCTTACGGTGGCATTCAGAAAATGTAGTCAGGGATACTGGGTCTCTTCTGCCTTCCCCTATTTATTTTAAATATATACAATGTTTTCTGAAATGATGTAGCACAATGTTTCGAAGAGTAAATTATTACATACTTTCTCTAGAGAATGAGACCCTTACTATTTTAGAAGCCTGTGAGTGCTTAAGGATTTAAGTTTTCTGTTGCAGCTTCATAGCAGCATTTCTCACGTGGCTGGAATCGGCACATTTTACTGATTATGTGACACGAGGGAAGGGAAACTGGTGTGGGCTTTTGTTTTGATTATTTTCTTTCCTTCTGGTGGAAATTTATTCTGTAGAGCAATGACAGAGAATGTAGTGCAGATGTTTTTATCACTGCTGTGCTTACTTTATATTTTCTTGTCCAATCACTGAACAATCTTTTTTTTATTATAGTATAATTATGAAGTATATAGTACACTGAATATTCCTCCATCATGTTTCCAACTAGTTTATTTTAACCTTAAGTCTGTTTCTTTTTAACAAACAGAATGTAAAGGATACTTTTTTGTGTGTTCCTGTAGGAAGTGATCACAAATGAGCATGTGGTTGCCATGATGAAAGCAGCCATCAGTGAGACTGAAGATATACCTTTGTTTGTAAGTAAAAAGCTTTTTCAGTTTGTTTTTTCAGTTGTTCCAAATGCACCAGTCTATCTTCTTAGTCCATGATGTGGTATGGAGAGAATAGGTAGTACTATAATTTACGTTTCATTACCAGATTTGCCACCTGGATGAAGTGAGTAATGTCTGTGTATGAGTGTAAATTATGAAACAGAATTATGAGTGGTTATTTTTTATGTCACTCTGATCATGTCTAAAAGGTAATGAATTTAAAAAAAGAAAAGTCTTGTAGTAAAGAGTTGCTGGGGAAAAGTTTGCAATTAAGGAAAATAGCTGAATAGGTGGCTGTTGTCTTGTTTTAAACTCTCAGGAGCCCAAAATGACTCGTTCCAAACTGAAGGAAGTTGTGGAGAAAGGAGTGGTAAGTATGTCATCTGCTTTTACTTTTGCACCCTCCCCCTACCCGAATGATTTTGATTGTTGGGTCTTCTAAAAGAAGTGTAAAGCATGCTTTTATGTGATTTATTCTTAAAATGAAAAAATAAGTTAAAACAACGTAAAAAAGAATTCATTTGAGATGAGCATAATAGAACCAGGTCAGAGTTAGAAAATGCAGCGAATTGACAGTATCCATTATACTGCAGGTATGGCCTGTAGAGACCACACGGGCGGTTTAGAAAGCATTTGTTTGAAGTCTGTTGTTACTTGGCTGCTTTGGAGAACAAGGCCTCAAGCTCAAGTACTCATTTGATTTAACAGATTGTCTAAGATGTGCAACACCGTGCTTTTCAGAGACAGTTAAAGTGTTTTTGCTATCTTTAGGTGATTCCAACATGGAATATTTCTCCAATTAAGAAGGCAAATGAGGTGAAGGTAAGTGAACTACTGCTGGGAAATCGGAGACCATACTAGAGGCACCCTGCTGAGCAAGGAATCTTTTGGAGGGGTGGAACAGACTTGTGTCTAGCATGTTGGGAGTACTGGTGACCAGGAGCATTGCAAACAGGGTATGCAAGGCAGGACAAGGCAGTTAACATAGCAGCAGGTGCACAGAGGGGCCCAAAAGAGCTGCCGGCAGGGAAAGACAGAACATGATGAGGTGATGACATGCCATAGGGAGTGGTCTTTTCTCCTGGGTGGTCCAGCTTCCGATGTTAGTACTGCAGCAGCCTCTACCTGGATGAAACTCCTGATAGTGAATGCCACTGCCCAGGCCTTGTGCTGCAAGGTGCTCCTCCCTGGGACTGTTTTATATGTTTTAGGACTGCCTGGAAATACGGCCTGGATCTCAATTTTTTTTCCTGAGCTCTGCCTGCTCCAAAAGATTTGTTATCTAGGTGTAGGCAGGATTCAGCAGTGTAGCATGAGTGAATGGCCATTCAAGTACTAGAAGTATGTCTTTGAGACAGTGTCTGCTCATGCAGTGTTTCCATCATATAAATGCTAAATCATTTGTGCCTGTTCTTGCACCTTTTCAAACCACTTACCTTGCTTTACCGATCTTACTTTAGTAATTTCTTTGGTTTCTTCAGCCTTTTTCAGTAGTCTCCTTCCTTTCTGAGCTTCAGGGTATTTCCTCAGTTAGAAATCTTTGGTCTGATAGTGCACCATTAGAGTGCAACTCTGTATTTTGCCTGTAAAAAGTTGTCAACTTTCTTCTGTTCTGTTGCAGCCTCCTCAGTTTGTGGACATTCCTCTTGAGGAAGATGATTCATCTGATGAAGAATACCAGCCTGATGATGAGGATGAGGATGAGACTGCAGAAGAGGTAAATACAACTTGTACAGAGATCTGTTCTGTTCAGCATGGAGTTGTCTGCATGTTTGAGGCAGTAGAATGCTCTCTTTATTTTAACATTATAAGTCATCCCAGACCTTCTAGTAATCTTTCTTCAATGCTATATTATTCATTTGGCTAAAAGAGTCTCTGGAATATTAGTTGAAGCAGTATGATTGATTGCATTCTGCATCTTTTGCACTGTAGAGCTTACTGGAAAGTGATGTAGAGAGCACTGCTTCTTCTCCTCGGGGAGCAAAACGATCTAGGACAAGGCGATCATCTGATGAAGAGGGAGGGACACTCTGCGAGGTAAACTTGCAAGAGACTTTTGCTTTCTTTAGAAAGAACTTTCAGTCATTATTCCTAAATTACTAATGCAAAAGCAAAAATACGTATTATTGCTTAAAGTTGTGGTAACATTACAGGTGCTATGTGGATTTGGCATCCCCAGTGTAATGGTTCCTGCATAAGCAGTGAAGTGCAACCCTTGCAGAAAGAGCTTAGTCTAAAATAAACACGAGCACTTAAAAAAGCACTGGCAATGGAAACAATCAGCTCTTCTTCAGATAATGATTATTTTTCTGATTATTTTTGAGACGAGTGCAGGAGAATTGCTTTCTGTGCTTGGCTTAGGAGGAGAAAGTGATATGATAAAAGCATAAAGGTATTTGTGGTGACTGTATGCGCTGTCAAATCAGTAGAAGGAGTATGTGCAGTGTGGTAAGAGCTGAGTATCGGCAGACAAGAATGAGAAAGCGACTGTGAGAACTGACCACTGACACTGGAATCGGAGAAAGAGCAATAACGTATTGATACTTCCACGTTCTGCTCACCATGGGTTTGTTTTTGGGAGGGTTGGGAGTATGCCACAATTACTAGTGTTCAGGTTTATCAGCTCTAGTTATATTGAGACTGATACTCAGATCTTCCAAATGTCTCCTTTCCTGCAAGTCTTTTGAATAGTAAATTTATTTGTACTTTCTGAAAATCAAAGTGAGTGTAATATGAAGAATCCCTTTCCTTCTGTGAAGTGTTTCTCTCATTTCTGTTGTGCTAGACTCTGGTCAAACCTAAAAGGAGACTTATTCTGTCCTTGGAAATTTACGTTCTAAGTAAAACCTTTTAATGCAAAGGCCTTTTTAATTAGATGGAGAAGGTTACTACACCTGTTGTTAGACATATTAGTGCTGAAGTAGTTCCCATGGGACCTCCACCACCTCCTAAACCAAAGCAAAACAAAGACAGCACGTTCATGGAGAAGCTGCATGCAGTGGATGAAGAATTGGCTTCAAGCCCAGTATGCATGGATTCTTACCAGGTACCGTTTTTGGGGACGCTATAATAGTGTGGTTTTAGTTTGAGTAAAATTTGTTAGAAAGGAGGTAGCTTTCTGGTGTTCTCTGCTATTACTTTTACTGCATTCTGCTCTCCTTTTAGAACTTTAAATAACAAGTTGAATCTCCATAGTGTATAGGACGCTAGCTCTGTGAGAGAATAGAGGTAGCTGTTAGTAGTTAGTGACATATACCTTTAGTTTCTTGTATCGTAACTACACTTTCTATTTATGCTTGTAAGTGTCTCACTGCCATTGTTTTGGCTGTTAAATGTAATTCTATGACATTTACATAACTAATGAAAATAGTTTTCCTTTTGAAAGACATCCTGTCAGCTTAGTTGTGTTTTGCAGGCAAGTATACTGTTAACATCCGAGGAAGCTTGGTTGTAAAGAGAACCACTATTTCATATTAATAATGAGAAAAATATTACTGATCTGTGTTACTGTGCAAGGGTGAGGAGTCATGAAGAAACAGTCCTGTGCTGCTGTTCAAGATTAATTTCAGATAGTGACGAGGGCAAACAGAGTAAAACATACGTGAAAGAATCAAATATTGCAAGTGGAGATTGCTTCCTTGACAGCAGATAAGAGTTTAGCCTGAGATAAATGAACAATAATATATATATATATATAAACGATAACAGTTTAATAGTGAGAGTAATGAAAGTTTAGCTTTCTCGGACTACCGAAGTAAATGATTCTTTGTGGCAGCAATCTAGTATTTTTGGTATTGGACTTTTTTGGCTGGGCTGAAAACCCTGCTGCTGGAGAAACTGAGAAAAGCAGAGACACTGTGCTTTTCCTTCACCTTTCAGTCTCTGGAAGACAGCCTCATTGCCTTCCGAACCCGATCTAAGAGGCCACTGAAGGACGTTCCTCTTGGTCAGCTGGAGGCTGAGCTCCGAGCCCCAGATATCACGCCTGATATGTATGATCCCAATACTGCAGATGATGAAGAATGGAAAAGGTGGCTTGGAGGACTCATGAATGACGATGTGGAGAATGAAGGTATATGACAGATGTTTTGTTGTTGTTGTTCACTGGAATTGGGGGTTATATTGAAAGCCTGGAGCTTTTTCTTTCTATTTATACACGATGTTCTTGGCTGCAGCCATTATCTTGTTTAGTAATAAGCATGTGTTTTGCATACCATCAGCTTTCCTCATCTTCTCCATGGACATTTGTGAGGGTTTTTAAACTTCAGGTGTCTCACTAGTAAATATTTACTAGCCAGCACATGCAGTAACTGGCAACTATAAACAAAAGTTACATGTTTCAGCCCTTAATCTATTGTGCTGTGTCATGAAGCTGGCAGCATTGATATACCTGAATCTATCTGACTGTGTCATGCTCCTTGTTAGGGACATGACTTGTTTTTGTAGAAACAACGATTTTCTTCTTCAAGAAGAAACAAGAACAAGCTTTGGGGCTTGACTTCCTTTTGCCCTGAATGTACCGGTTGCTTACAGTTGTGCAAATTGAATGTAAAACACAAATTGAAATAATACTACTTCACTCTTTCTAAATTTAGCTGAAACTCAGGTCACAGAGAATAAATCCAGCTTTTCTAAAAGGGAATGGCTACAAATAAGGATGCTAGTAGCTCAGTTTGAGAAGAGGAGGGGCTTGATATCGCTTCCATAAAAAGGAACACACAGCTAATTTCAAGCAGTAATCCTAGCCCTCTTTGAGCCAGGTCAGGCAGTAAACGAAGTGCTTCTGCTCCTGGCTACTGATTGGTCTTGGGGCAGGGTAATGATGTTTCAAAATGTGCTTCTTATTAGATGAAGCAGATGATGATGATGACCCTGAGTACAACTTCCTGGAAGATCTGGATGAACCAGATACAGAAGACTTCAGAAATGATCGTGCTGTGAGAATTACCAGTAAGTCCTTTGGGAATCCCACCTCCTTTCTTGTTAGGATTAGTAATTCATTTTGAAAAGTGACTGTTTTGTTGCAAAGATTTTGCAGTGAAGGCTAATTAAAAAAAATCTGCACACTGACTTGAACAGCTTTTCTATGCAAAGCTGGCTTTCTGTGAATACGTGAAAGGATCTAGCCAGAGCTGCTGTGCAACTTTACTCCATAGCAAAGACTAAAGAATAATACTTATGTGATAGTACAGTCTTTCATAAAGCTTCAGCCAGTTCAGAATTGAATGCTTGCCTTATGACTTGAGTGTGATTAAATTTTCTCCAGGTCCTTACAGTCTTCGAGTTAGTTTTATAAACATATCACTTTTCATCTTCTCAATAAAGCACACTTGTTTTACGTCTTATTACAGGTTAACATAACTTTAAATTTAATTCTGAAAATTAGTTTTTATGTAATATTTTTGAATCAAAACAGTCTCAGCTGAAGTTTTTTGGGGCCCAGCATTAAAAAGGGATATAATATCAGGGGCCTTTCCTTCTTGGTCCTCTCTTTGCAAGAGGAGGGTTTCCCTTTGCAAGAGAGATTCCTTAAATGACTTGATATTATGACAGGATTGCTAAGTGGTTCTTGGAAGAGGAATCTTCATACTTCTTTTTAATTTTACTTGCAGAAAAGGAAGTGAATGAACTGATGGAGGAGCTGTTTGAGACAGTAAGTGATAAACTGGGTATAACACTGAAGAATAGATCTTTCTCAGATCTGACATGAAATCTCTGAAGCCGTAAAGGGGTGGTCTCTGTAAGATGCTTAGCGCTGACTGTGTGCAAAGGGCCCTACCATAAAAGTGTAATTTTTAGCCTCGAGAAGGAACTTATATAGGAACTTCCTATATACGTTCCTGCAGAGATGAATGTCTATGCTAAGAGGATCATCATGAGCTTTATTAGCTAAAGACAGTTGGTGGTAAATGTATTACTTGAGCTTTCTATTCCTGACTGTTGCTACACATTTGCTGTCAGTTTCAGGACGAGATGGGTTTCTCAAACATGGAAGATGAAGGTCCAGAAGATGAAGATAATGTTACAGAGTCACGGCCAAATTTTAATACACCACAAGCACTTAGGTAGGATTATTTGGTTATGTTGTAACATTTAAAAAAAAAATAATTCTGTTATGATAAAAAGCCTATGGTTACCTGCAGCTGTACTATGCCATCCACCAAAGTGATAATGCCGTTTCAGCACAGGCTGCTGTTTTGAAAGCTCTCGGCCATTTTTATTTATGAGATTGAACACTTAACTTGACCCTGTTTTTTCTATCTGCCACCTTTGACATTACTGATTGTGATGCATCTGAAGAAGATGACAACAACAATTGAAAATGTAACTGTTCAGAAAGAGACAGGAAGAAAGCCTGCACTAAAAGATTGGTGCCAGCTGTTCTGTATCATAGCTGAAAGCAGCTGAGGTCTTTCAGAATGGTAATCTATTCCAGCAAGCCGTCATCTCTAGTGGAGGATTCTGTTCCTGCTTCTTTAATCTCCATGCTATATATACTGTCCCTGTGTATTTAAATTGTGTTTATTTCTCAAGTCTGTCCACATATCCCCCTTTGATTAGACAATTCTTCTGAAAAAATTGCTTCGTTACCTGCTAAGTCGCTTACTTCAGCTGTTAAACTAAAATAGTTAGTGGAGCAGGATATTGCATGACTGGCGATGATACTTCAAAGCAATGAGTAGAGAAACAGTGGATACTGGGGTGTTGCTGCAGATGTGATCAAAGCTATGTAGGTCCTGTGCAAAGAAGGTCCCGACCTCAAAGCGACAGCCGCTCTAGCTCTCTTAATTCTTGTGCTTTACACCGTGGTGGTGGATGTAGTGTCTGAAATAATTTCAGAAAAATAATAGTTTTCTTGCCTTTTTTTTTTTTTTATTTATTGTTAAGGGGCGGGGTGAAGTTCACTTACTGCCTTTACATTTTTTTGATGACAAGAAATGCTTGAGGAGCTGGTTTGACCAAGTGTGTCACCTTATCTTTTAAGTAAATAGCTTGGATGTAATGGTGGCCTTTTCTAAGGAAAAAGACTGCATAAGATAGCTGAGACCTAGGTCTGAAATGACTAAGTTCAGAAATTAGCTCTTGATGATTTTTGGTATGGGTTATACTTGAAACAGTGCCTTGAAGAGGAAAGGGTCTAAAGCGTTTCTTTCTAGGTAATAATGCCGCTCTATTTAACCAATTACAGAAACTGCGGTGTGAATGGTGTCTCCTTGTTAATGGGGCAGATCAGCTCAAGATCAAGCTGTATCTGTTTGGGAAAGGAGCTAAAATGAAGGCTGGAGTTTCTTGATACTCTCTCTGGGATGAGCAGTACCAGAGGGGAGTGCAGCAATTCTTAAACCAGCTACAGACTAAAAGCAGGGAAACTTTATGCTCTCTCTTATTATTTGTATGCATTTGTCTTTGATAATGGCTAGTTGTATTCATTTTTCTTTGGTGGGCAGTTCTCCCAATTGTTTCTTCCCCAGTTTTACCTGTATACAGGATTCTTAAAGTTGTTTTGTGGCAAAATATCCATTTGCTAGGTTTATTGTTGTCTTTATGATACCTTGCATTAGAAGCATTGTGGAACAACTTTACTTATAACTGACTTCAGGCCTATTACAGAAGTGAAGCTGGTAACAAGCAGAAATCAGAATATTAAATGGTGTAGCTAAAATAAATAAAAATCTATCATAAGGCAGGGGGTAGTTGAAGCTGGTTTTGAAAGGACGGTAATATGTACATCCTCTTTTCTGCTACAGGGGTAGCTCTTACTGTAGTATCAGCAGATGTCTATAGTAAAGTATTCTGCATAAAACTAGATAATACTTAATTTTTATTTTTTTTTTAAGTAACAGCATTTATGTCAGTGTGTGATCTTTCTGGAGACCCTCATGGTAAAATGCCACCCATAATACCTTGGGTTCACACCTTGCCTGATGATATAAGTTAAATAGGATTGGTTCTAATGTGTTCTGGATTGTCGTAGATCCTGACTGCTGTTGAGAGTATCTGAGCGCTTGAGTGGAACACACATGGGATATGATTGGGAACGGTGGACAAGACTGTTAACTGTCCTTGGAATAAACAGTTGAAGCATTGTATCCCAGAACTACAGTAGTGCTGTGGTAGATTAAAAGATTTATGTATAAGCCAACTGTATGAATAACTCTGTTTTTTCAAGTTGAAGTATACTGTCAAAGTGTTGAGTAGTACAGGGATGATAGTTCCTTAAACTGTGCATCCCAGATACAGAGTAAAATACTCTAAATAAATGTGAATGCTTATTAAATCATATGCTTATTACATTTCGGTCTGCCTGATCTCAAACAGATTTGAAGAGCCCCTGGCCAATTTACTGAATGAACAACACCGGACAGTGAAGGAACAACTTGAGCAATTGAGAATGAAAAAGTCCTCGATCAAGCCACCACAAGAGATAGAAAAATCAAAATCTCAAAATGAGAAGCCTCTGCAGAGCCTTGTTCTGGACAGTATGCAAAGAAAGAGGCTTCAGCAGCAAATGCAGCAGGTAAGAAAATGTTACCTGGTCTGACCTAATCAATATTTGCTGTATACTGTGGGGGCGGGGAAAGCCAATGGTACAGCAAGCACTTCGGTGTGTTTCCTTAAAGAAATTAATTGAAAAAGCTACATTTGAAGCTGGAGCTTTAATAGGTGATATTTACATGCCTGATTCCACACTGAAAGACAATTTGAAATGAATGTGCAAAGTAGAGCTTATTTCTTGGCATCTGTATTGTTCTCATGTGAGATAGCTGCCTTGGCCACGTTTGAATTCTGACTGTAATGTGTCAAAATCCTCTGTTTTCACCAACTTCTTTATTACTTTCTGAGAGTATTACTCTTGATGTAGTTTGGATTCTTTTTTTCCTCCTTCCACTACACAAAACTGTGTAGAAATTCAGTTTGAACGTTTTAAAAGCTGTCAGCAGCATAGATGAGAAGCTGTACTTAGAGAATTTTTTTTTCCGTGTCCATACAAAGTTCAAGAGGACATCTTCTCAAAACTTGAAACTTACCGTCAACTCAATCTCATGAGGACAAAGTGCACTGGTTTTGTGTGAACTTGATACAAGTCTTGCTGAGTAGTCATTTATTATTCTGCATACCTCATACAGTGTGATGTCTTGGTCTGTGGCAGCAAGGAAAGGACACAGACCTCTCAAACACAAGCTAAAGAAATGGATCTTGCATTAGACATGTAGAGTAAATGAGCTTTTTAATTTTTCAGCTGCAAAGCAAGATGTATGGTGTTTGTGTGCATGTGGGGAGTTCTGATAGCTGAAGTCATTGTTTCTGAAGAAATACTTAAGTATTTAATTAGGAAAAAATATCCTTTCTGTATTGATTGTTATGGTATGAGACTTTGGCACAAAAGCTAGTAAACTGCCCTAAGACTTATACAGATTTTGAACATATCTGTTTAATAAACTTCCTGCCAGTGGATATTAAAGTTTCCACTCAGTTTTCTATTGCTTAAAAGGCTTTTTGAAGTCAGAATGTGATTTTTGGGGTGCTCAGGAGGCATTTCTTGCGCCTCTATACTTATGCTTTCCAGTTTCTTGGATTTCTGATAGACTGAAAAAAAACATTTGTCTGATTTTATTCTTCAAGCATGTTCAGCTTCTGACTCAAATCCATCTTCTCGCAAGTTCCAACCCTGCTTTAAGTTCAGAGGCCAGTACTACCAGGATGTTTTTGGTAAGGATATGCCTAAAATCAGAGCTACGTGAATTTTAATGATTGCTGGTCACTGGAGAGATTTAGAGAGCTTAATTTATTTAATTGATCCCATTAAATTGAGAGAGACTACCACTCAATAAGGGAATTATGTTGTTAGCCTACTATGAGCATGCTCCATACTTAGAGAAATAATTCACATTGCGCTGACTAATAACAGTGCTTTGAATTGGCATGGCTTTGTATTTTTTTTTATTGTTTTCTTGGAAATACTGAAAACAAAGTTCAAAAAAATACAGCTTCTGTAATTAGTGAACATTCTGTGACCTTGAAAGATTCTGGAAAGTGGGGGAATTTAAAAAAAAAAAAAAAAAAATTCCTCTGTTCCTACCTCTGTAATGCTCAAAAATAAGACCTGTAACACTCTCCTTTTTTTATGCCTGTCACTTCCCCAGCTTTTATTTTTTGCATTACTGCATTACATTTGTTCTTTACCTTCCATTTGAAGGCATGTTCTTTTATCTTTTTCTGTGTTTGACTTTGCAGAGTGAGCTTGGTAACTTTGCTCGAAGCTCTACACTCCTTCGTCAGTCGTTCAATCCTAAGTTTCAAACAATGTTCCAGCCATGTAACTTGAAGGGAGCACTGCAGCTCATTGAAGATTTTCATGCCCAAGTCCAAGTTGACTGGAGCCCTCGCAAAGCTGTGAAGAAGAGTGGTATGTATTTGAAGGGACAAGAGGAAGCATTTTACAGTGGGAGTTATTTCATGGTATGCATCCTCCAGATGAGGTATGGTTCAGACTGCTGTTTGGAATGAATTTTTAATTATTAATTTTGTGAGGTATTTTTAGATAAAACCATCCACTTTATTGACTGTCTTTTTGCGTCTTAAACTTGCAGCACAGTAAAGCATGTTATATGAGCTGTTGACTTTTGTTTGACATCATAATCCTGCCATTTATTGTTCTGCAGATGATGTTTTGAGCTGCAGAAGTCCATCAAGAAACTATGAAACTGGAAATAATTGGTCTAAATGTGTTGGTTAACACACATCAAGGAAATATTCTCTTCATTGGAGTATTTTAGTAAAAAAAAAAAAAAAAAAGCTCCAAACTGTTGGTTTCAAATATTTGGTTTGTGATTTTTCTGCTGCCTAGAGAGTGAACTCACTTGAAATAAACAGAGCTTTTTACAAGTGCTTTTTCATTATAGAGCAAAAGAAAAGCTGGAAAGGGAAAGTAATTTTACTTTTTGCTGGTGTAAACTTTTAAGGGCAAAAACTAGGAAATATGCAAATTCTAAAAGCCAGGGAGAAAGTCTCTCTCTACTTGCAGTGGAGTAAGAGAAACAGTGTTTTCAAGAAGTCAGTTGTGAAAAACATTATTTGTCCGTGTATATGTCTATCCTTATCTGTTAATTCTTTTCACAGCCAATGAATTTCCATGTTTGCCAAAGCAAGTGGCATGGATTTTGGCAACAAGGAGAGTCTTTATGTATCCAGAGTTACTGCCAATATGCTCCTTGAAAGCAAACCCTCCCCGGGACAAGATTATCTTCACCAAGGCAGAGGACAAGTAGGTGCTTAGATTTATTGAACAAAATGCATACAAATGAGACTTCTTTGTTAAGGAGAATTTCTAGGATGCAAGCTTTTGGGTTATCTGTGTATTGTGCAACAGCACATCCAAATAGTAATCTGCCGTACTGTCTAAAAGACTCTTTATCTTTTTGTTTTGTTTTGTTTTTTCCCCTCCTTCCTTCCTTCTTCAGTTTATTAGCTTTAGGTTTGAAACATTTTGAAGGGACAGAGTTTCCAAAGCCTTTGATCAGCAAGTATCTCTTGCCAACAAAAACTGCCCACCAGCTTACAGTACGAATCAAGAATCTCAATATGAATCGAGCCCCCGATAATATCATCAGAGTAAGTGATGCATTCAGATTATGGTTTGGTATTTTTCAGATTTGTCTGTCTGGTTGGCGTTTGTTATACAAGAAGAGATGTGCTTTTTGTTTCAAGGACCTTTTTGTATATGTGCTGACACTTTCTTAAAAGAAAATGTCATCCTGTTGTTAGCAATGAGGATTTCTTCAAAAAGACCTTATCCTCTGTACTTTGCAAGTACTTATATTACTATTTTGACTCTTTAGAGCCCAGCACTTGCAGACGGTCCTAGTACAACTGTGGCTTCAGTAATCCTGACAGATTCATACAGATAAACTTTGAGTAGTGAAGCTTAAACAAAAGTGCTGTCTCCAGTCAGGCTGAAGGTCCAGCTGGCCAAATATCCTGTCCCATAAGCTAAGGGCCACTGCTGAAGAGAGAATAAGAACCAGAAACACTTAAAGCAAGTACGCCGGCACATCTGTTAGAACTTCATGCTTGCTTTCAAGAGAAACCAAGATGGCAATGAGCTCTTGTTCAGCCTTTATTACTCTTTTTTTAATGTTTCTGTGGGTAGTACCTTATTAAAGTAGTAGTGATGAGAATCGCTTAATTCACACAAACTTTTACAGAGCACAATCCTTATCCTGTGTCCCAGCAGTTATTGGATAGGTGTTCTGACCACAGTCATCTTGTCTTGCATTCTCTCCTCTCCACATAGTACTACAAAAAGACAAAACAGTTGCCCATTCTGTTCAAGTGCTGTGAGGAAATCCAGCCTAACGAGTGGAAGCCACCTGTGGAGAGAGAAGAACATCGCCTGCCATTTTGGCTAAAGGTAGTTTCTGCTATTCTTCATCCAGCATAGGGTTGTTTGTTGTTGTTGTTTGGTTGATTTCTTTTGGGGTTTTTGTTTGGGTGTTTTTTTCTTTCTTTTTCTTTACAGCCTTGGTCCAGAGTGAGTTGTTTGGTTAGCCTACAGCTCTGAAGTCAAAAGGCAGTCTGATTGTATTGCATGGGAGCCTGTGTTATCCGGAGTCTAGCTAGTAAACGTAGCAAGAACAGTAGTACTTAGCAACCTGAAGTATTATACACTACTCTTGGTGCTTGTCTGCCCAGCTGCAGTACATGATTGAAGTTATCATGGACATATAGAGTTTGTTGTCACATCCTTGTTTTGCTACGTGGGTGTATTTCTAATGGCTCTGGTTTCATGTGTTGATTTTGTTATTTGGCTTTGTTTATTTGTTAATCAACATAGTCTTACCCTTGCCTTATGCTTAGCGGTGTTGCTGTCTTTCCCCCTGTGTTACAGCCATGAGAGAGGGCGTGTTCTTCCCCCCTTAAAACCTCACCTTCTAAGAGGAAAGAAGAAATCTGGGGGTTTGGGGTGGGGTTTTTTAAGGTTATCTTCACCTGCAGTGTGGCTGTTATTTTTGTTATACCCAAATGTCTCACGCTTTGTAAGGATTCTTTCTCTGAGATTCTTTGCATAAGGAAAACTAAGTTGGAGGCATAGCGACCATGCCTGTGAGTCAGTCAAGGAGGACTGTGTCTGAGGAAAGAGTTAGTCTCAGATGCCATAAAATCCAGTTCTCTTAATTGCCCATTGTATTTCATTGTTACAGTGAAGCTTCCTTCCCACAAAATCTTGTATTTACTAAAGGAACCTTTATAAAGCAATTCAGTTCTGTTGTTTCTTTCAGGCTCTCAGATTCTTTTGAAGGCTTTGGAGTAAAACTCGTGAATATAAAGTAATATTCAGTAAATATAAAGTAATATACAGTAGTGTAAAGTAAATAAAAAGCGCTTTACTTTTAGAAGCAAGTTGCTGTCTGTCACCTTCTGTGGTACTGTTTCAAGGTGGTAATAGAGGAATGGCCTATGGACTGTACTAATAAACTCTTGTTCCCTTTAGGCAAGCTTGCCCTCCATTCAGGGGGAATTGAAGCAATTAGCAGAAGATGCCAGGGAGATGCCAGGTTCACCTGATGCAGAATCTGTCTTTTTGGGGACAGGAAAGGAAACTTCAGACACAGAATATGATGAAAAATACCCTCTACTCATGCCAAAGGGACTAGTACTGACCTTAAAGCCCCTTGCCAATCGATTCTCTAGGAGAGCATGGAGGAGGCAGAGGTCTTCAGCTCTGAAGCCTGTCCTCATTCGACCGAGTCCTTGTCTGCAGCCCAGTTCCAACACTATTAACATCCAGAAAACTGTGAAGTTGTCCCAGTCAGAAGCTCCTCCCAGCAAAGTTATGGTTCAGATTCCTCGGCTAATCCAGCCAGCTACAGTTATGCAGACGGTGCCAGGAGTGCAGCCTTTGAGTGTTCAAGCAGTGGTAGGAAGTGGAGATGGCTTGGAATTTCAGAATGTGCTCTCCACTTCACATTCGGACTCCAGACAAGCTTTCTCAGCTGCTGTACCATCAGCTCTAGTGTCCTCAAATCCAGTAACTTTTCAGCCAAAACTGATGTTGCCAGCTTTGGCCGGAGCAAAAATACGCAAACCTTGTGTTCGTAAGGGATACCAAAAGAAAAAAGGGACAAAATCTGCCCCACTGATAAAGACTTCACCTTTGATTCAGCCATCTCCTGTCATCCTTACTGTACCTGCTACCACAGTGAAAGTGGTCAATATAGGCAATGGTTGCAATATGATTCAGCCCATAAATACCACAGTTGGTAGAGGCACGCAGGCTATTCCAGTTACAACCTTATTGGTAAATCCATCCACTTTCCCGTGTCCCTTAAATCAGCCTCTGGTGACTTCTTCAATCCCTTCGTTGATCGTCTCTCCTAACCCTGTTGGTCTTTCTGCATCATCTGTCGGTGAAAATGAAGAACAGCTGAATCTGGTTCCTTCCTGCCCTGCTGGAAATAACAAAAATACCTATCCCACGGTGGAGCCCAAGGTTGAACCCCCAGAGTTGTACGTTTCATGCTCTGCTGTCTCCCCTAAAAAGGAGTGTAGTACAAATCCTGCTACTTCTAATAATGGCAGTCAGGAAAAGGTAAGTAAGGGTGACTGCTGTAGCTGGACAGTGGTAGAAGGAGACGAGAACGCTTCAGAGCCGTTGTCTGTGGACCTTTTGCCTCACTTAGAAGATCCAGATGAAACGGTGAAAATTGAGCCTGCAGATTCAAATGATGCTACCAAGGAAGTAAATCCAGTACAGAAGAGGGATCTTTTATGTGCTGAAGTGAAGGAGGAATTCATGCTGGATCTTGGCCAGGAACTGAACATGGAGGCTGCATGTTCATGTTCAGATGACCTGAAAGAAATTAAAAAGGAGCATACTTTGTGTGACGAGAAGGGAGAAGAAGAACGACGGGCTTTGCAGTCATCTCCCCACAGTGAACAGCAGGTGGATGCAGGTGTTGTTGCTGGACCACAAGTAAGCAGTGAGTCTCCAAAGAATCTTTCGTGTACAGCAGATGTTGAGGCAGAATTTAGTAGTCCACTAGGAAGACCAGAGGATTCGTCCAGTATAGATGGCCAGTCTGTTGGGACACCAGCTGGCCCTGAAGCTGGAGGAGAGAGAGAAGGACAAGAAGAGGAGGAAGAAGACGACTTTGATGATTTTACACAAGATGAGGATGAAGAAATGTCATCAGCCTCAGAAGAATCTATTCTTTCAGTGCCAGAACTTCAGGTAAAAGCAAACAAAACTTTAAAAAACTTGCTAATGACAAATATCAGTGTCCTGAAACACCCTAGTGCAGTCAGAGCAAATCACAATTTGAATCCAATTGGAAAGGTGGACTGTTAACTATATAATAGCACGGTATTGTTCTGTTTTACAGAGAAATTGGACACCACATTTTTCTGAGAAGATTTTAAGTCCAAGCTAAAGGAATGTCTTGCAAATACGCAGATTTAAATTCTGCTGAGTTGTAAGGACTTCCTCAACTGAGGCTGTTCTTAATAAGAAGTACTTGAAGTGTAAAATATATTCCAGGTCACAATTCCAGCAAGCCTTTAAGAACTAAGATGATCATTAAGGAATCCCATCTAAATCAAGGCTTTTATAAGTGGCAGATTCTGAAATTTAATTTTGTGCATGATGCAAAAATAGGTAGTTCTGGTTGTTGTTGAATTCTGTCCCTTCAGTAGAATCCTCTAGTTGGTCAGATGTTGATCTGTGAAATTGGCTGTTAGAATTATGATGGAGTGAGCTAGTTGCTGAATGACATTAAAACAAACACTAAAAGAAAACAACGTGAGGTCTTTTTGTTGTTGCTTTCTAAGGAGACAATGGAAAAACTTACTTGGCTTGCAACAGAGAGACGTTTAAGCCAAGAAGGAGATTCTGAAGAAGAGAATTCCCAGGAAGAGAACTCTGAGCCTGAGGAGGAGGAGGAGGAGGAAGGGGAAGGAATAGAGAGTTTACAGAAAGATGATGAAATATGTGGAGATGTATCAGAGGAACCTAAATCTGCCTTCACATTGACAAAGACGGCTCCGCAGGTGGAAGCCCACAGAATGCCAGCAGGTAAGTTCTGTGGGTTTCTTTTGACACGGGAAACAGCTGCTCTCTGCATGAAAAGCAAAACCATGGGGAAACTGTATCTAGGTTTAATTTCACTTAGCGTATCTGAACTTAGTGATGCTTCCCATATGGAAATTAAATTTTGCAACACAGTCACAATTCTGTAACAGCAGTTCTTACATAGAAGCCCTCGTGCACGTGAACCGAGTGTCTTTAGTCCATTGTAAAACATGTGTGCTTCAAAAATTTGCAGACCTAAGATTTGTGGTTTGTGTCAGCTAATACCCAATACCTATATAAGAACAATATTAAATAGTCAAATCTTTGCTAAATTGAACTTTGTGTTACAAGGTCATGTGGGGAAAAATGAATGAAACAAAATAATACCTTAACAGAATATAGCAAGTGGTAGATGAATTTGAGCAGGGAACTTTGAGGAGGTGGACCTCAGCCCATTAGACCAACAGATTCCTAATCTAAAGACATAAAAATCTCGATGTAGCAATTCTTAGTACACTATTTCATTCCCTATTATGTGACACCAGTTTTTTATCTGTGATGTTAACTCTATTCATGTAAATAATGAGCTAAAAGAATAATTTCCAAGTGTTACAGCCAGCTCTGATGCTCATATCGTGTCTCTGTTCACCCACTACGATTTTTTTGCCCCTGGTACGCAGTAGATGTATCTATTAGTTCTTAGTAGATTGCTAGCTGAGTAACAGCTAGGATGGGTTTGTTGCTGTTTCCAGAGACTTTTCCTGTCAGATGCTATAAAAATAAACAGCCAATGTAAAATATGTTAGCCAGCCTGACTAATGAAAGGTATATTGCTCATACACTTACAGGAGAGCGTAAACAACTCATCACTGTCTCTGAAAACCTACTTTTCTATTGCAATATTGATATAGAAGAGTAGTTGTCTGCCAGCTGAGGGAATGTATGAAAAGTACCTGTACAACTTGCTTTGTGCTTCTTCACAGGAGAAAACTTGAAAGCCCCTGGGAAGAGCAGGAGCTCCCACAGAACCAGAAATAAGAGGGGACGGGCTCGTGCTAGCAAAGATACATCTAAGCTGCTCCTCTTGTATGATGAAGACATCCTGGAGAGAGACCCCCTGCGGGAACAGAAAGATCTGGCATTTGCACAAGCCTATCTATCCAGGGTAAGCCAGACCAGTGTGTAACCCAGAAATAGGAACGTCAAACATTTTGAGTCCTCTAACACAGTTCACGCCTGAGCCACGTAACTGCCAGTTCTAACTGGATGCATTGGATCTGGTCGGGATGGAGTTATCTTTCTTTATAGCACCCCACATGGTGGTCCTTTACTTAAACTGTCTTTATCTCGGCCTACGAGTTTTCTTGCTTTTGCTCTTCCTCTTCCTTCCCCGTCCTGCTTGGGGGAGGCAGGGAGTGGGTGAGTGGCTGTGGGGGTGCTTGGCTGCTGGCTGCAGTCAATCCACAACACTGGGCCTCTTAATTTCAGAATTTCATAGTCTTGGATTTGGTTCCCTTCTCTCTTATGAGCAGTTCAAATTTATCTTTAAGGAAGAGACTTGGTTGACTCAACAAAACTGGAAGCACTGTGTAAATTCTGAGTAGCCAGGGATCAAAGATTGCTAAATTAACTTGTTTTCTTCCTGGATGTTATGTAGTCCTGTAAAGGTCTGTTGCTCTTTCCAGGTGCGTGAAGCATTGCAGCATGTTCCTGGAAAGTATGAAGACTTTCTTCGTGTTATCTATGAGTTTGAGATTAGCACGGACAAGCGAACAGCTGTGGATCTCTATTCCACTTTACAGAAACTGTTGCATGACTGGCCACAGTTGCTCACAGATTTTGCTGCCTTTCTTTTACCAGAACAAGCTTTGGAGTGTGGACTGGTAGGTAGAATGAAAGAAGGAGACCAAATTTTAAGCAATGTGAATGCTTGTGGGAGTGAAAGAATAAGGAATTCTTCCTAGGGCAAGAAAGGTAAACAGCTGGTAAATTACTTGCTTACCTTGCTGTTTTATTAATCAGAACTGAAAAGTCTAGTGTTTGTTTTAAGTCTCATACTAAGTATTACTGTGGAGAATCAGCCTTTCCCAGTTAATTGCAGAACTTGACTGCAGAGACAACGTGCAGATACAGCAAGTGGAATGGTTCCCTTGTCTCACAAATCAGCCTTCCACTTTGTAAGATAGAGGTTTTCACCTGTTACATTCTTGCTGGATTTTCCTCTCTTATGTGCATATGGTTGAAGCAAAACTTTATAGCTCATGTGAGTATTGATTATACAAAGTCTTGTTTCTCTTCCTCCACCTCTTCCCAGTTTTGCAATGGGTGTCAATACAAATGGAAAACAAATAGCAAGACAGGCATTTTATAACTCGCTTAAGCCAACTAGAGATGCTTGGAAATACATTCTTGAACATGAGGCGTGAGTCTTTTTCTTTTGGTCAGTTTGAAGAGCAGCAAGCATTTGAAAAAAGCCGGAAGTTCCTCAGGCAGCTGGAGATTTGTTTTGCTGAAAATCCTGCCCACCATCAAAAGATCATCAAAGTTCTGCAGAGTTGTGCGGACTGCCTCCCCCAGGAGATTGCAGAGGTAATCAGGCATCCAGGTATCTCCTTTTGCTCGAAACCCCTGAGAATGCAGTTAGCTAGCCTGCTTCCCTGTTCCCATGTGCTGCTCTTTGAGACCACAAGAGTTTAGCAAGTGCGATCTCCCTCTGTGGGGTGTGGTAGAGAATTGAAGCTGCCTCTTCAAGAGGGTTTACAATTCACTGGCCTGTATGAGTCTCCTCTCTCCTACCTCCACCTTGCTTTTATCACCTTGCAGGTGAAATTTTAGCTTAGTGCCTCCTACAGAGTCTGACTAGAATTTTTGAGGGATATTTCTATGCCAATTTGATAGCTAGGTGTGGAATGATCTCAAAATATTCTTGAAGTAGTACCAATGCGAGCATAAACTTCCATGCTGAAGGTCTAATAAGCCTTGATGTTCCACTTGCTTTGAGAAATCCTTCTGAGAAGAATGTGATGACGTGGAATGAAAGACTCCTTTTCTCTGGATTTCTCTCTTTCAGCTGAAGACCCAAATGTGGCAACTGTTGAAAGGACACGACCACTTGCAGGATGAGTTCTCCGTTTTCTTTGATCACTTACGGCCCTCAGCCAGCCGCATGGGAGATTTTGAGGAGATCAACTGGACAGAAGAGAAGGAATATGAGGTGGAGTAATCTTTCCCCCAAGACCAGAAAAGATAAAAGCAGAGATACTAGACATGTTTGAACTTGAAGGACTCAATTTGAGCCTGTATTTCCAGAGTGAGGGAAGCAGCAGGGTGGGATAGCTGTTGGTGGACTGAAGCAAACTTTACAAATTTTTGTACAGTATTTATGTCTCTTCTAACATAATTGAACTTGTGATGTCCTGGAACTGAGCTCAATATTCAGAAATTCATGGGGAAAATGAAGTTTGGTCTGCTGAAGAGCTATCATGATAGAGCAGTTTTTGTGTGTTTCTTCTTTTGCAGTTTGATGGGTTTGAAGAGGTGTCTTTGCCAGATGTAGAAGAGGAGGATGAACCACCCAAGATGCATGCAGCCTCAAAAAATAAGAAGCGGAAAGAGATCGGAGGCCAGAACAATGACAAGGTGGGCCTGGGGTATCTCACTAATCTGCATATCTGGACTCTGAGCAAATGCATGCCCGTGAGGATAAACGTGTCTTAGAGAGACATGACAACAGCCTAAAAAGACTTGAAGAAAGGGGATTGAAATGTTTCCATTGTGCTTTGCTTGCTAGCAGCATAATCGCTTTAGTCTTCTGAGTGTGCGCAGAGTGCCACTCAGCCCTTCCTGGCTCCCTCTGGGGTTAACCTTCCCCTGACTGTCATCTTTGTGTACCGTGCACATTTGTCAGCTGGAGTATGTCTGTTTCCAGGAGGTCGAGTGGGTAGATGGGATGAAGGAATGTTCATGTTCCTGCCATGAAGGGAGTAGCGATCTCAAGCTAAAGAAAAGCAAAAGGAGGACCTGCAGCCATTGTAGTAGTAAGGTTAGTTGATAGGCCAAGTCATTGGAGTGGTGAGTGGAAAGTAGAGTCCTGCCAAGAGTCCCACTGTTGTGATGATCTGTCCAGCCTCGGGCCTCGTGTCTCCAAAATAATGTGTTGAGGAAGAAAGTAAATCAAAAGATGACCAGTAGCGTCTCCCTCTTTGGAGCTCTGACTGCAGTACTTGGCCTTCCCCTGTCTACCTCCTGCTCACTTTCTACTGCCCCTCCTTGCTCTGCTAAATAGTGTCAATTTTGATATTCTTTTGAGTTAAGAATAAGCTTTTTTAGTGGAAGATGCTTGTGTGGCCACTATGTGAAAAGAGCTGTGCCTGTTCATAATAATAAAAAAGATTCAGCTTTCTAAATGAAAGTTTATTGCCAAACTGAAGCCGTTGTTAGGGTCAAGGAATACTTTGGAAGCGAAGGCCGAGGTGTTTAGGTTTGGATTGATATACCCCATCTGTAACTGTATGCCTGTATATTGATTTGCAGGTGTGTGAAAACAAATTTTATAAAAACAAAGATTCTCAAGAGCTGACTGCAAGCCTTGTTCAACAAGAATCAAGTCCTCGGCCTGAAGGGAAGGATTCTGGAATGTCTAAGGAACCCGCAGAAGAAAGCCTGGAGAACAGAGATGAGGGAGAGGATGTCCAGAGCAGAACAAAAAATGTATCTAGGAAAGTGGATTCTCTGGCTTCAGGTATGTGAAAGTCTTGTGTACAGACAGGTGCATCATTCATCTCCAAACTGGTTCACACAAATGAAAATAGCTACAGGACTTTCTAATGCAAATTTATTGAGATAATGAGAACTTCTAATAATCTTTTTTCATTTTTTTCCTTGTGTTTACCCACTCTGGATGCTCTACACATGCATAATATCCAGAGCATTCCCTTCAAAAAAAGCTTTCCTGACCCTTTTCAGAATGACTGGTCCATTTAAGCTTCTCTTGCTAGCATACTAATCTGAGTCCCAGTACTACCAGTCCACGATAGTTTTTTTTCCAGTTTTCATTTTAGCACAGCAATTCAAAATCACCATCTCTCTAATCTTCCTTTAAATGATCTCCTTCATGTTACTTGTTTCTCCTTCAGTCTGATACAGACAAGCGGAAACGTGATTATTGCAGGATAAACCTGAAAGAGATCTCTTCCTTCTTGCAGTAACCATGTCTCAGTTAATGCTACTGTTGGAGACAATGCACAGGTCAAATACAGCGGTTTAAACGTAACGCAACCTGATGTCTAGTGTGTAGTGGTTTTGTAAATAGGGTGCCAAGAGCAGCAATGTCTGTCTCACTTGAGAATTTTGTTCTGGGCAATGCACGTAAGCTTTTTCATGTGTTCATCACTTCTTCACACAGCAGCTGGTTGTAGTAACCCACAATGGTGAAGAAAATTGACTGCAGAGTGCCGCCTTTGAAGTACAGGATGGGTAAACTGCAGATAGAATTACAAAGCTGCTCCCAAACTGTGTCTTCATTTACAGCATTATGCTCTAGAATTTAAAAAAAAAAACCAAAAAACCTCTTAAAAAGTAAATGAATAAAGCCTCCAGAAGTTTTTCTTACTAACAGCTAGTCTAATCTTGTTTGGGTTTCTTACCAGGATCTCACCTGGAAGGAAAGATTGTCTCCGGCAGACATGCATCTTATGAAAAAGCTGCGCTGCCTGATAATCGGGTGCACGAAGCAGGTGTCAGTGCTGTCGTGAATACTGCAAAGGACAGTGACTCGTCTATCACTGGCCCCAGATGGACACATCTACAAAAAGATACTCTAAAACTACCTCAAGAAACCAAAGACTGCCCTTGCACTGTTGTGGGAAGTGAGAGTAAGGGACTAAACCAGCAACATCAAGGAAATGCAGATGCTTCCCTTGGGCTGAGCAGAGATCTGCTGCTGTCTTCTCGTTCTGCTACAGTAAAAAGTTTAACGGGACCTAGTTCCTCTTCTGGAAGGAGTTTGTGTCAGACTGAAGGGCTTCATTCTGATTCATCAGATAAGCTTGCTGTCTTTGGTCATGCTTCAAAATTAGATGTGAAAGAATTCGAGGGACCACCTTTGCCTCTGGAAGGAAAACCTGAGGCAAAGCAGGGATGGATAACACCGGGTAGAAAACCAACATTGGGTAAGAGCTGCAGCTCACAGTCCCCTGATAATCGCATTTTGGAAGCAGATGATACGGGCTGCACTGGAAATCTTCCTGAGAGCAGGTTAAAGTCAAATGCAAACAACTGGCTCCAGGTGCATCAGCATTCTGAGCAGCTAGAACAGAGAGTGGTTACTGCCTCCCTGGGGCAAAAGGAAGAGGAGCAGCAACAACACCGAGTCACAGAAGCAACCGTGTGCGCTAAGAACAGCAAAGTCAGCTCGACTGGGGAGAAGGTTGTCCTCTGGACCAGGTAAATCTGCCTGAACTGCAGCTTACATCCTTCGTGCATTCAGTATTTGGCTTCAGCTTTCATAGTACAGAGTATCCTTTATTTTAATTTTGTATTCCCATTTTCTAATGTCTTCTGCCCCTTCCCTTTGAATGTTCCTGCCTCATTTCATCTAACCACAGTCCGTCATAGCTGCCATCTCGGTCCTATGAGAAATGCTGTCTGCTTGTGGCAGTGTGATTGTTGCAGTACTTCAGGCTGGGAAAGAATTTTTTTTCTCCTTCGAAAAGCTTAAAAATAGGCTAAATGCAGCTCTGCTTAGAGATGTGTCTTGTGATCGGTGGTGGTAGTAGTAGTAAAGGAACAAGCCTGCTGGACTTGCTCCGTGATTGTTATCCTTACCCAGGAACAGGCCTCTCGGGCTCGTGGTGGTTGAAGTGTCAGCACTTGGTTTTGGCTGCTTTCATAACTACCGTACTGTTTTGCAGGGAGGCTGACAGGGTCATCCTTACCACCTGTCAGGAGAAAGGAGCCCATCTGGAAACCTTCCACGCCATCTCGCAGAAACTGGGCAACAAGACTGCTAGTGAGGTGAGGGGTTGGTGTGGAAAAGCTTGCATCTGCTACAGTGAATGGGGAAAGGGGGGGGAAAGGAAGGAAAGGTGGAGGTTTGCTGTCGTACTAGTCTCCCAAACTTAACTTTAATTTGATGCTGCATCAGAGAAAAATAATCCCAATTGCAAATAAAAAAAACCCAAAACCAAAACAAACCCTCATCTGTTCTGGTGGAGCCAAAACTCCTGACTGCCGTGGTCCTTTTTACAACAGTGCCATTGATATTCTAGCCTTATATTTGGTACCAGGATTGTTTCAGTGGCTGCTACTTGGCTCTTCAGCCTTCTGCTTAATTACAAGGAATCTGTTGGGTTTTGTCTCTTAGCCTTCCCCACATCACTGCCTAGCAATCTTCCCAAACTGCCAGTTTTTACCTGCAAGTCAGTAGAATATAACTGTTCTTCCAAAGAAAACAGAACAACCCAGTGCTCTTCCATTTCTATTTCCCTTTGTGATTGACGCTTGCATTAAAAAAAAAAAAAATCATGTTTTAACGTAGAAGCACAAACACCCTGAACTTTGTAATAGGAAACTTCCATTTCATACACTTTTACGTGACTAGTCATCTTGGATGTCCCTTGTTCTTCAGGTATCCCACAGGTTCAGAGAACTGATGAAGCTGTTTCATACATCCTGTGATGGGAGCTCTGAAGATGAGGAGGATGCAACTAGTACCAGTAACACAGACCAGTTATCAGATAAAGATCTTCTGCTTTCTGAGGAAGAACCTGATGATTAAGGTTTTTCTGGCTCGATAAGCTACTGACTGAATCAGAAGGAGAGTTGTTTGCCAGTTTGCTGCTAGACAGGTGCTGTGGATAAAGGAAAAATATTTGCACAGGTACTTAAGACAGCACCTTTTTTTTTTTCACTTTCCTGCTACACTTCTGACAAGCTGCACTTCTCAATCCGTATCAAACTAAAGGAATGAAGAAAACTGTTAGGGTGGCAACATCCTCTGGAACCTGCGTGGGGAGCTTCAACAATGAAATGACAGAAGTGATGCCGGTGGACGCCGATCTCAGTCCATGGTGAAGGTTGGGCCACCAGCCTTTGAAAAGAACATGTAAATACTGTACCATAAGATGTCTGTTTTCATGTGGAACAAACACATGATTTTTTTGTAAGTTTTCCCCTTGTGTTGACTGTACGTGGGAAAGTTACAATCTGAATTCTGTATTTATTGTGTGGTCTTATTCTAACAGGCAGAGCAAATTCACCTTGTTTTAAAACTGCAAACACACACACGGCCCCAAAAAAGCAGCTTTCCTCCTTTACAACACAACTGCAAGTAGCTGGACAACTTCAGCCAGCCTTTGCAACAGGATTCTGCTGAAATGAAAAGTAGCAGTTGGGCCATCTTTAAAGCCATTCCCTTTATTTTGAAAGTGATCTTAAAGATATTCTTACTTCCACTATCTCTAGTAATAAAGATGAGTTAGTCTGAATCTGCTTCATCTTCAGATCCATCTGCTCCAAACCCCATTTCATAGCACTGTGACAGAGTTCTTAGCTCCTGTAGGGCCTCCTGGAAGTCATCCTGTTCAACTCCGGCAGAGAAAAAGCTGGCCCATCGCCGCGTGTTCAGCTTCTGTAGATCCTTGTATAAGCTGTAGAGGAGCGTGTGCAGAACCGGCGAGGACTGCAGGGCTGCTAGTACAGGGATGCTTTCAACAGCTGCAGGGAAAAACATCTTTGTTTAAATATACCTATCAAAATTTGTTTCCCTACCCCATTCTACTTTACAAGCAGTTGCTTTCCTTGAACTCAGTGTAGCATGAGAGTTGCTTAACGTGCATAATTTTTGCCCTACAAACACTCAAAAGTGTTGGTTGGGGTTGTTTTTTTTTTTTTTAATAATTCTTTTACCTACGTTAGACCCTACTGCCCGCACATGATCTCCTTCTGTTGCACAGTAAGCTTAAGGGGCATTTGGTACCTGCTGAGGAATAACTGGGAGGTTTGTCCAGGAGGAAGCCTTGTCTGGTCAGAAGAGGAGAAAAAAACTGGGGGTACGGAGGTAGGGTATTACATGGCTGCTCAAGCACGTGGGATGTGCTGTAAGGAAGAAGGTGAATAAAGTTATCCAGAATTCGCTCTACCTTCAGTTTCCAGTTAGTGTTCCCTGTTCTAAAAAAAAAAAAACAAACCAACCAACAAAAACCAGAGTGTTACCAACCTGAGTGCCCCAGGAAACAGAGTGTGTAAGTAACGCTGCAGAACCTCCTCAGTGCTCTCACAAGCATGGAGCAGAGAAGCGGGCTGCTTTCCTGGACAGCTGCTGCAAAGAAAACCAATCCATGGTTTTCCAGGGGACTTGACTGAGAGTGTCAGTGACTCAGCTGCTTTTTAGCCGTTTTGCTATGGAGTTAGTAGCGTGTAACTGGCTAGATCGCTGGACTGACACTCCTAATAGGAGGATTGTGAACGGCTTTTGTAAGAAGTCTTTGCTGTTGAGAGTGCCAGAGTTCTGAAGGGGAAGGTGCAGCTCAACTGCTGATTACCTGATGTGACTTTCTTTGCAAATTCCTCGTAGCACAACAGACTGAGCAAAACAGCAGCTGACCTTTTGCTCCCTACATGAAGACAGAAGCTTCCAGGGCACGTCCTGCTGGTAGGTGCATAAAGTATCGGGGAGCGAGTAGCCACGTAGGGCAGGAAAGGGAACAGAAGCCCATGCAGCCACAACCTGTGAGCCGGAGGAGGGGGTGACAAATCACGATCTAGAACACACTCCCCACGTCCTGTGTGTGTGTTTGGATGTGAAGTGGAACAGCAGCTCCTGCCTACAGCAGTAGTTCAGGTAGAGCTGAGAGGATCAGAGGTTGCTGTTCTCTGCTCTTACCTTTCTCCCGGAGAAGTTAAGTGTTTCAGCAAGGTCCATCATAGAGCCCTGAGAGGAACAGAGCCGGTAAGGAGCAGTAAGGGTATCGAGTGCTGCTGCCAAAATTGCGCTACTGTGGTAGTTAAGCGATGCCTATGGAGGGAGACAAATGGAAGAGTTACAGGACAAGTTAAATTCACCTTAACCTTATCTTAATCCTTAACCGATTTTTGTATATTTAACTTAAGCATACTGTAAATTGTGCTTTTATATAGGTCGTGTTTAATAGCTATTTCAGGTTTTGGATAAGCATGTCAGCTGTCTGCTAACAAATGATCTGTTGCCAGTTTTCTTGTCAGCAGCTTCTTGGTGCTCAGACAAGGCTGGAGTTACATACTCCGCACGTGAAGAATAATGCAGTCAAGCTTTTTCTTCAGTGCCCAAACTGAAGGCAGTACACTAACTGAAAGACTGCAAAAAGGGAAATGTGTTAATGTTTTTAAGAGTACGAAAAAACTATGGGAATGAAAAGTTGGCAGTTAAGTCTCTGCTAACAGTGAAAAAGCAGGAAAAAAATCTTTTCTGCTTAGCAGAACACCATCATGAAAAAACATTGCTAAAAATACATAGCTGCAGAAAACACTTATAGAGAGTGGTAAATCTGAAAAAGCTGAAAGCTGACCAAGGCAGGTGTTTCTAGGTAAGCCACTACACAGTACGTACATCATAGTTTATAAATGGAAATGTAACGGGAGGTTGTGGCTTGATTCCTAGACTCCCACTGAGCGACAGCGGGCAGAAGAGCGAGCTGTGACTGGAGAGATGGACAATTCCTAGGGCTGTGTTCAGCAGTCTGTAAAAATTCTTCTGAGAATCCTGGGGGGGGGAAATCCAACCGTTAGAACCTTAAAGATGCAAACAAGAAAGGGTCTAATCCAGACTGGGCATGAACGCATCATCTGTTCTTGTGTTTTCCCATTGTTCACTTACTCCCACGTTACTCACGACCGGAGTCAAGCCCCAGGTCAGGATTCCTTTTCCTGAATACTCATCGTAGAGCAGTTCTGTCACCTTGGCACCAACTCCAGAGAATCCATTGTGTAGGTCACAGAGGACTTGAAATCCCTGCGTAAAATGATGGCAGCATCTGAGATTCTACTTAATCTTGAACAGAAAGTTTCTTGAAAGAAAAGGGGAGTTTGGACTAAGCTGTCAAACCTGCAAAGTTTCTTGAAAGAAAAGGGAGTTTGGACTAAGCTGTCAAACCTGCAGATAATCACACTCTTCAACATAGAAGTGCAACCGATCTTCCAACTCCTCTATGCAGCCAGGATCCTGCAGGAGCCTTTCACCTTGTCCAAAGGCTTCTAGACAACCACACTCCCTAAGAAAAAAAAAAAGGGGGGGAAAAAAAAAAGCTTATTCTATCCCCTCTTAATTTTTCCTTGAAGGCAAAACTAAGATCCGTTCTGGACAACAGATCCTGAACCAAACCTCTAGGACATACCCATCGTGCATGTACTGATGGATGATGTAGATGCTCTTGGGATGCAAGTGCACATTGAGGTAATCGGACCAGACCTGCACGCTGCTGCCCGAGTAAACTTCCTGGGAAACGGCGAGTCGCGAAGGGGCAGGAGACGCGCCTGGAACGAGACAGGTGTGAAGAGCAAAGGTCTTTTCAACTCTGAACATCCCCTTGAATAAAGAAAACAAAACCAGCTTTTTATCTCGTCCAGTTTCTTAACCTATTTGCTGCTCTTTGACCCATCCTTCTGTAAGCAAAGAAATCTCATCCCATAGTTTTCCTTCTCCCTCGTGCTCGTTCACTGACAAGTTGTCCAGTATCAGCCTGCTGCCACAGGGCTTGTTCTACCTCTCTAGAACTCTTGGATCCCAGCGAGTAAACCAAAGCCATCAGGGTGGCGCAAACCGGGCAAAACACAGCCAAGTAACGCACAGAAAACGCACACGCACCTTGAACTGCGGTGCCGGAACGTCCCTTTCTGTCAGGGGAAGCGTCTTCCTAAGGAAAAAGCCCGGTAGGGGCGTCAGCCGATGCTTCTGCCTCACCCACGCGCGTTACCAGGCAGGAAGTTAAAGCAAATCCCACGAGTGAATTAAACCCGCCAGGAGCCCGCGATGCCCCCGGCGGGGTCCGGGCACCGCTTCGTGCCGTGGGGCCGCGCTCCGCCCGCGGG
>NW_008794808.1:75702-89294 GCF_000699145.1 Aptenodytes forsteri
GGCTGCGGCGCCCGGGCATCGCCCCCTCCCTGCTGCGGGAGTCGCCTGGGAGAGGGCCCAGCCCGGCTGCGTACGAGCTCAAGCAGAGCTCATTCGAAGGAGAATAAAGGAGTACGTGGTCTGGAGAGAGACGAAAGCAAGGTCTGGCACCCTGACCTGAACGCAGAGCCCAACCCAGGATTTCTCTTTGTTTCCCAACGTGAAGGGGGAAAAAGAAAAATAAAAAAAAAAGAGGCCAAGACCCACCTTTCCCAGCAACTCCTGGGGCAAATAGGCAGAACTGGGTTTGAAGAGAGAGCCGGTCTGGCTGAGGGTGGTCACAACGGCACCTCCGTTCTAAAGGAAAGGTGGATTGGAAACCCTTTTAGCTGCAAACGTAGCGTTTGTGAAATAGTTACGGACTAATTCTAAACAAGTGAGGTATTTTCTTCTTTGATCTTAGTTACTTCAATTCCAAAGTTCTGTATAATGGACTTATTAAAATGTTCCTAACTGGGTTAACCCTGGCTACCCCAAGTACACAGGCAGCGCAGGGAACACATAGCTGGTGCTTCCAGTGCCGGCATTGAAACGTGTCATTCTTACCTAGAAATGGCTTTCCGTTGAAACAACTGAAATACTTTAAAAGGGACTTTTCTGTATACTTTAAAATCTGAAGACTACCTGTTAGAGATATTGGCACCCAGGGGACTGGAAAAGAAGCAGGAGGAGTTGACCTCCTATAGCAAAAAGTTTAACCGTTTTTTTTTTAGGAACTGAAAGTTCTCATTAGTTTAAAAAAATCATAAAACAAAGTGTCATTAAGGGTTATTTAATACCTCTAGCTCGGGAAGCACGAGTCATAAACTGGAGTTTGGCACGGTGATCGAGAAAAGCATTGTTATATATTTGACCTGTTCTTACTCTCTTCGGGTGATGTCAGAAACACTGATGAGGTACTAACCCTCAACAGTCGCACTATGCTCACACTCCTTCGCTGAAGGAACAGTGTGATGTTAGATTCGTAGCTTTATGCTTATTGGCACGTAGCTTCAATTGCTGAGAATCACGCACCCAAAGGTACAGACCGAACTCACCCAATCGTTCATCATCATCTTCCTTAGATTGTACACAAGCGTCAGCTCCTCTGGAGAAACCTGGTGAAGATTGCCTGTATCACTTTTTTTGCCAGCAGTCTCCACCTGAGACATAAATTCCCCTCCCCTACTTTAAATTAGACTGGAAGGATCGTTTGCATCATTTAGGCGCATTTTTTTTTCTTTGCTTCCACTGAGCACTGTAGCATTCAGCCTTAGTAATGCTACGTAGAGAAATGCCCCGACCTTTCCTACTGTAACAAGACACAGATGTGCTTTTTTTCTTACTGAGAGAACCTTCTTCAGTAGAAGGGTCTAAACACAATATGAATTTTGCAGGTCCCTCCAAGTTAGCAAAGCCAAACGTACGTCTTTCAGGGATTACTATAGAACTTAAAAATGAACAAAACACCCTCCCTGCTCTCCCTTGCAGTAGGAATGCAAGGAGGACAGAATCCTTCTTACAGGGCTTTTGTCTTCCTTCTTTAACGTAGTCCTTCCCCAGAGCGCGTTGACGCCGTCCACTGCCACAAGAAGCCGGAATGAGCCGAGATGACATTGCTGCTTTATCTCTTTCAGCACAACCCCTACAGCATCACTGGCATTCCTCACGCGAGCTAAACCCTTTAAGGAGGAAAAGGCACATAATTCGGGTTGGTTTTCTTGTTAAGATACAATGCTGGCAACTTTGGGCACCGTCTGCCCTTTCTAAGGGGGAAGGGAGATAAAACGAGAGTCAACAGTCCGTTTGTTCCTTTCAAAGGAGCAATCTGGTCTAAGGTACTGAGCATCAAAGAAGTAGGAACTTTCAAATTCTAATTTTTGCTTCTACCCAAGTTCTCTGTACAGCTTCCTTTACAGATCCATCACATCTTCCACAACGTTTTTTGTAGCCACCTTGTCGATAGGGAAATGCCTTCCATTTCCTAGAACTGGTATTGGTAACACCTTTAGAAGCAATTTGTTCTACATACACAATAATAAAAGGTGAGACAAAGCCAGAAGCACTTGTTGTTCCTTACCTGCTCCACCACTTCACCCAGCGGTCTGCCCTCCTCCGTGCTTTCTCGTTTGCCCCACACGTATTTTTTTTGTGTTTTTATCTGCAGTAAGAGAACTACGATTAAACTGGGAACTAAGTAGTGCGAAGGTAGCTTGGCAAGTCTGGATGGCAAGGTTCCTGGTTCTTTGCCAGTGTTATAGACTAGTGCAGAATCTGGGAGAAGCGTTCATCGCAAATAGCCATCCCCACAGCGGGGATTTAAAGTACTTCTTTTTCTACAAAAACTGAATCCCAGTGAAGGGTAGGGTTTGTGGGTTTGTATGCAATACGAGTGCATGCATTAATACATGAAGCATTTCGTGAAAATGAGCAAATCTAGAATTCACGTCCAGGTGCTCAATGACAAGAAGCACGTGCACATGCAGTCCCTGAGAGATGATCCTGTGGGTAGTTCTTAGCTACTAACCAAAACAACTTGACAGGCTCTACAAACCTCTTTTAGGAAGCGCTCGTTTGAGGTTTTGAAGTTCTTGAGCCAGAAAGATGCTTGCAGAGGCTGATCAAGCCGTTCATTGTTATAGGAAGACTGCATAAGCTCCCTGCAGTTTTTCACCCAGAGATGAGCTGTAAGCAAAAGAAAACCGTTGCTTTTTTTTTTTTTTATAAAGTCATTTTAAAGTCAAAATAATTGTACGAGTTGGGTGGTGGGATGTGTGTTTGTATCTCTTATCCTTATTCTGCCACGCTGGTAAGAGAAGTCTGCCATCCTTAATGGACAAGACTCTCCCTTGAGAACAGAGGAGGTCACACAGACCCACACACAGTATGTCTCCTGTCATACTCGTTAACAGTGGGGGGAAAAAAGACTGACTATAAGCATGTGAGAGCATGTGAAAATAACTAATTACGTTCTACTTTATTTTGGGGGTTTGTGCTTTATAAGCCTTCTCCGTTACGGAAAAAACAAAGATAATTTGCTGTGGCCTACCCTACACCTTTCACTTGAAGGAGCATCTTCCGGATCAGCAAGTGTATTTGATGTAGTAACACAGACAGCATCGGTGTTCTTACCATCTGGGACGTGCAGCACCAGCCAGCCTTGCCTTGCACAGTAGTGAACCACGTGACACAGAGTCATGGTTTTCCCTGTTCCTTTCTCACCATCTCCAACATGGACTGTCAAGGAAAGTCTCTAAAAAAATCACTTCAATTTATACTTGACTGTAATTCTTTCGCAAAAGGCATAAAGGAAGTTCAAAGGTCGTAAAAGCAGGGATGGCATTCCATCATGCTTTTGTGCAGCAGCAAACCTAGCCTAAAGAGTTCCTTCTCTCTGTATCCTCCCACCCCACTATACCAGAGCTGATGGTTCCCATTCCCTTAGTTGTGTTGATAGCCCTATTTGTGGATCTGTGCCGTAAGCCAAATCTGGCTTAAAATAAAAGTATACGAGGTTCATGAACTTTTCAGCCTAGCTTTGCTGACAACAGACATGTGGTAGAATCATCTCCTGAAGACTAAACCACAGTGGTCAGCATAGGATCAAACATCACCCTCATCTGTGTAAACTCACCTGCTTGCATTTGATTTGCATTCTACCATCAAGCAAGTGATTTTAAAAGATACAGATCACATATCTGACAGCTGGGTGTGCAAAGTTGGAGCTTTTCAGGTAAGTGAAAAGTTCTAGAGCTGGTTTTCGCACCATCAGGCAGGCTTCATTGAAGGTCTTAATCTGAGAAAAGAAACAGAACATGAACAAGAAGCCGGGTGCTGGCACACTACAGCTGCTCCTGACATGACTCCATCTCTGACTGGTCCTGTGCAGGGTCTGCACGTCCACTGCTCTCCCCTCGTCTACCAGGCCAGTCACATCGTCATAGAAGTTTATCAAGTTGGTCAAGCGTGACTTCCCCTTGGTGAAGCCGTGCTGACAGTCCCCGATGACTTTCTTGTCCTTTGTGTGCCTGGAAATGGTTTCCAGGATTAGCTGTTCCAACACCTTCCCAGAAATCAAGGTGAGGCCGACCGGCCTGTCAGTGAATCAAAAGTCAACCACCTAGAATTACTAACTCACAGGTAAGAAATCTATTCCTAAACTCAAGTAGGCAGTCTACATTAGCTGCTTACGAAGCCTGATCCAGTCACAGCATGATCTGTCTCACAACAGAAATCAAGATTTTTTTGTCGCTGATATAAACTTACTTCATGAGACAGCCTGTTTCATACAGAAATGTAACTGTGGAAAATATTTCTGTAACTTACTATGTACTCAGAGACGAAAAATATTGGATAGAATGTTGCCTAAGGTGGAATCCTCACACCCTTCTGCCGCTATTCTGGTTAGGTTGACCGATAGCTTTTAGATGTAGAAAGTAACAGTAAGGACCAGGAATAATTGCATTCTTGCAGCACATCGCTGTCTCTTATTCCAAGAGGAAAGCATTGTAGTTACGCGATGGATCTGCTTCTTCCCACATAGCAGTCCACTCCCTACAAATCTGCTCTAAGACAAAGTACCTGCTGCTGGAAGCGATAGGGCAGTCCATGTGGAAACACAGCTTTCACCTCCTCAAGTGGAATGCTATAATGGCGACCCTCGTGGTGTTCTGCGTGGTTGGCCTGGGAAGGTAAAATACAAACTGTAACACTCGGGAAAGTCTGATACCTTTTTTCTGGATACAGAAGGCCTGTGAGAATGGAACAGGGAGGGAACACTCAATCAAAGTGAGTATCTACTTACTGAGAGTCAGAAGAACTAGCATATTAAAGTAAAGCAGGAATTGTAGTATCAGGACACTACTGGCAGATGCTTAAGAGGAGTCTAAAGAAAGGATATCCTACCTGGCAATAAAGGGATTCCTTGAGCTTGTATATGAACCATTGTGTTTTGTGGGCACCGGTGGCCCTATGCTTCATGAATTTATCTAATCTTTTATTAGTCCACTTGTACTTCTGGTCACCACAATATCTTAACGGTAATACGATCTCCTTTTGAGTTATCTGATAGATTCAAATTTACTTTCTTTAAGTCTGCAACAAAATTATGTTTTCTGGTTTGTTCTTTGCCGTCTCTCAATAGTAATTCCGAATACGCCGTTTGCCTTTTTAACTAGTACTGGTTGCTTGAGAACTCTTGTTTTCTGATCTGTTTTCTGGGGCACTAATTTCAAGTCCCTTGTTGTGACATAAGTGGTCAGTATTATTCCTCCAGCGGACTTGCATCATTCTGCATTTATTTATAGTGACTACTTTAAGATCTCTGACTGTGCACTCTAAGAAGCAGTTGTTACTGGTATCTGAAAATTTAATACCCATTTCATGCCTTGTTATACAGCCTTGTTTTTTCCCTTCATTATTCTGTTTTCCTACCGTGCAGTACTTGCAAAGCACTTATTTATTTACACTTGGTCTAGTCATCAGTTTTTGTGTCTTGTGTAATTAGGACAGTATATAGACTATTCTGCAGTACTTCCTGTGCGGCTTTTACCAACTTTTGTGCCAAGCTTTGTCTGGCATTTTTAGCAGCTTTGTGCCAAGCTTTGAAGCTTATATCATGTCCTGCTCTGCACTTTCTGCACTCTTCCATGGATTTAAAGTCCTCCTCTATATTCTTGTGCATGCCAATCTCCTGCTCCCATTCTGGTTGAGATGGAATCAGAATATAACAACTTCCTTGTTTTCTTTATTTTGCATAGTAATGATCCAGGAAAAGTAGTTTTATTTACTATTCAGAAAGAAAAGAAGCAGTAATTATTTCTGCCAGCTTTAGCAGATTTGGGGGCTGATCCAGACTTTCCTTGTATTCCTTATTAACTTTGGTGTAGACCCAGGGCTTAATTTACTGAGGCCCAGAACAGATGAGACAGTAACTGGTGTGGGCTTGGTCACTCACCTGTGCAGTCTGGCTGACAAAAGGTTTGACCATGAATGGATGGGGAAAAAAAGGTTGTGATGAGTACTGCTCCCCTGACCTGGCTGCCTGCTGTATTCCTCACATGAAACCGTGTGAGCAGCTGTACCTACAGGTTTGGCTACTGCCTGCTTTTGCCATGAATATTTTGCTTTTCCCAGTTCCTTGATGGACTCTTCATGTGCAACTGCTGCAGCTCTATTGCAGACCCAGGAATTCTCTAGCCCCAGGATTCTTGCTACGTGTTAGTCTCCCTCCCTTTCTTCAGACCAGATTTTCAGTCTTCCAGCACGCAACATGCCTGTTCTCTTATCTTCTGCCTGCCCCCCTGCCGAAAAGCCCATGGTAACTACACCCCTTTTCCATACCTTACTGAGGACAGGTCAGTGCGTCCTGGACTGTATGGTTTACCTTGGTACAGCTGCAGGATTCGAGGTACCCACAGGTTGGCCAAACTATTTATATGAAGAAACCATTTGAAACCATAACTTCAGCAAACTGCTCTCTAAGCTGCGTGAGTTGCCAATCTGGTGTTTACTGGTCAGTAAATCTTAGCAACAGGAAGAAAATTTAAAAAACCTGGCTAGTCAATAGCTCCTCTGCTCTAAGATGTCACTTGGAGATAGACTAAAGAGAGACTTCAGTCTTTTTTCACGCAGAGCTGTATTTCACACTCTGGGCTGAATTCCCTAGAGTTTTCCTGCACGTGTTGGACACAGACTAACAGCACCTGTGTTTCTGCATGGCAGTGTTATCTATGGACTCGAACAGAAGAGCAATACTCCGGAGACCATTTTCATTCTCAATTTCATCACTGACTTGCTGCATAACCTTGGGCAAATTCCTTCACTCGGCTCCTCTATCTGCAAAGTGGGTCAGTATATTTATCCTCATGTTTAGTCACTTTGAGTTTTGCTAATGGAAAGGTATATAAAAGCTAAGTCTTCTGAAAAATTTAGTTTTCATCTGGTCTTTTTAATCCATTTTTAATGGGACTTTATGGTGCGCAAGTACAGGTGCAGTCAGAGCTATCAGGTTTGCTGATGAAGCGAGACAGCAGAGCCTCTCTGCTGCAATACGCGATCTGCAATACAGCGAGTCTGAGGAACGCTGATCTGATAAATTAATAAGCAATGGCGGTTGTTACCAAACAACAGGCACGTGAAGTCAGAATGCCAAAGCCAGTTGCCTGGCAACGTAAATGGTAGGCACAGGACAGTGGGGACAATCCGTGCCATCTGGACTCTTCTGTGCAATCTATAGAGACACTTGCATCACGTGAGTAAGATCATCTGCATGCTGCTGTTTCCATAGAGACCCCAGAGGAATCAGTATTGAAAGACTCCAATTACAGAGGCAGCAGAAAAGCACCTCAAAGGCTTATTCCATTCATTTATTCCACTTCATTTTGTGCTTGAGACGGAAAGTGTGAGGCTGGAATTATGATGCTGGAGAGCTGTGCTGTGCTGAGGTCATCTGGGGTGTGTTTTTTATCCCCCTTCATAGCCAATTTGGGGAGGTTAGTCAGGGAAGAATAACCCCGGAGTTGAAATTAATGGTGTCTGATGACAAGCTAAGCCACATCTGAGCTTCTACAATACACAGTCTATCTCATCTATGCAACTATAGAGAATGAATCAATACTTGTTCCCAGGAGCTTTCAGGCAGAGGACCAGCCCTGTCTTGTTTAAACCCGGGCAGGTGCACTGCACAGCCATGGCCTGTTTTCCTTTGGGCTGGGGATCATGGTCTAGATGCCTATTATTAGGCCTGTGTACTCCCTTCCCTTATGTTTACTAGAACAACACAATCCCAGTAAGCACTCCTGGCTCCAGCATGTCCACAGACAGACTGATGGAATTTAGGCACTTGCTGTCTGACAATAACAATTGTGGCAGTAACTCACCGGGTCATTCTCGCTGGTATAGAAAACTGCTCTTGGTCTTTCTGCCAGTGTTTGGGCATCCTGGCTGACAACGGAACTTAAGCAATCCTTGGCTGCTGTATGGAGGGCGTACCCATGGTCCAACTAAGGAAAGAAAAAGGCAAACAGACAACAAACTTCTCGGCAGTCAAAGATTACCAGTAAAAAATCCAGGTAGTAGTTTGGTTTGTACACTCATTGTATGCCCATTATGATCGGGTCAAGGTAGCATGCAATACAGAATAGAATTCTCTGCAGTTAGAATAAAAACTCATCATTAGAATGTAAATTCATCATGAAAAACCACATGCTTTAGAACCACATTTCACATTTAGATGCCTGCTTCTAAACCATTTCCATTCACTTAAGTCACCGACCACCTTAAGTCATCTAGAGAGCCAAGCCCGGTACCTGAAAGAGTTATTCCCTTCAAGATTGCTTAAGAGCACAAGTACAGCCATTAAGGTCTTATTGCTGGGAAGGTCCCACAATGTTTCTGCCTACACTGACGAACAGTAGCTAGTACCTTGAAAATTCAAGCTGTCTAGTAATCCACAATCACCTCAATTATTGAGGGATTAGTGCAGTGCTGCCCACTATTTGATATTTATAATTACATTCCCTGCACTGATTTTCCTAACTGTGTCCCTGCATACAGACTCTTTCATTATAATACAGACGTGGCTGAGAAACTGAAACAGCCAGCTAAGCTGATTAATTCTTTTTTTCATAGACAGACTGCTGAAGCATGCCTGTAAAGCCTAGCCAAAACAGGCAAGAAAGTGAGTAGTAGAATGACAAGCATTTTATCATGTTATGGTGAAAGAAAATATGAGCATTTGTCAATGAATAAAAAAAGTGTACACTCCAAACAGAGGCTGTGACCAAAGCAAGCAAAACTGAAGGCCACCCTTCGTATTACTGACTGGAACAGTTGCAGGCTCCACTGTAAACAGAGCAAGTAGTTTCCTATTTTGTCTGTCTGCATAGATGAGAGTAGCCATAAACTAAAGTTTAGAGACAGGAACAGCTGTTTCAGTTCTCCATGGCATGATGCAATTCTGCTGTCGTCCGAGTTTTCCTCAGGGGGTCATTTGAAAGCCACAAGGGCTCAGAAGAAAGTGTAATGTCGGATTACCCCACATCCCATGTTAAACACACAATGAACTCCTGAATCAGCATTTCAGAACTCTTTTTAGGGAAGGAATTATAACCGGTTTGTACTCAGCACTAGATACCTATAGAACAAACTACTGCAATGTAAATATGGAAGATCACTAAACATTTACTTCTGTCATCACATTTTAGCACCATCTTCTCTTGTTCCCATAATGTTCTTTTCCTCCTCAAATCCAAATGATCAATTAGGATGTCTTATTTGGCTATGTTTAAAGTCCACAGAAGTGACTTAATTTACAGCCTAGAGCAAGGCACCAAGATGCTAATTTAATACATGAATAACTAGAGCAAGCAACTATTGTCACCTATTCACCTAGAAAATGTCAGCCCCAGGTCATTTCTACCCTGGAATCATAGTCCCTCTCATTTTCTTTGAACATCCCACATTCCCTCCTCCTCAAATCTCAAGTGAACGTCCTGGGGCTGTGAGCTTTGCTCACTTAAAAGAAAAGGCAAGCTTACTGCTCTGTGGACATCCTTTCTATGGAGTACCATACAAATCCTTGTCCCTGACCTGTGTAACAGTGAATGAAAATTAAGCAGGCATTAACTTCTTGCTCTGACCGTGTTCAGTTTTTATGTGTCTAGACTCAGCTCAAGACTTTAGTTGAATGACACTGAGTCAAACCAGTATTAGCAATACCACTTTTTTAAAAGCACAATCTCAGAAGATCAAGCAGGAGTTGGATTCTCTATGGTACAAAAGCCAGTTCCTAATAAGTTCTATGAAGGGAGTAGAAGACAGCACACTAAGACAGGATGCAAGCGTGAGAGGGATATGTCTTGAAGTCCAGTCCTCTGTTTTTGCAGCCAAGTACGTATAATTTCTCTTTTTCCATCAACAAAACATATCTCATCTTTAAATTACTACATTTTTCTCCTGGAAGGATACTGTTCTAGAACATCACTTCTTTGAGCCTTAGCATGATATGTCCTCCTCAGAATCACCATCTAGCCTTGTAGTGCTTTGGAACTTTTCTTTTGTGGACTGTAGCTTGCACTGGGCTGTAGAAGCAGCTTCTAAGTACGTGGCGACGTGAACTCCTTCCTAACTTTTTGAAGTGCTACAAAATCAAGACAAGCTCCTAGAGTAGTAAATACAACACTACTCACAGTTATCCTGAATTTGAGAGATACAGACTTGCGTTTTATGAATTACTGCATTTCTGTTTACAGAATTCATGCACAAGTGCATCTGCATTTTTAACAGGCTACAAGAATACCTTTGAGTGAGCTAGAATACCACTGCTAATGCATTATATATTCTGACTTTATAGTAGCAACATGCCACTTGGTCCCTCCTCCTGAACAGAAGACAGTGGCTTATCACTGATCCCCTTGGCTTCACGCAGAATGCCAGAAACATATACGTATACCTTTCTGGCTCATTGTAGAGCTCTGCGTAGTAAATCCTAACATGTACGTAAGGTTCTCATGTTTTCACATCATCTTTTAACGCAGTTTGTGCTCGTAGCGTAGAGTGGATTTTATAGTAAGTTTCCATCTGCCAAAGGACAGAGTAATCTAACTCGGATCCCTGAAATGGCAGCAAACTATCACGTGGTACATGGAGATTAATCACAAAGTCATGTGCCATAAGGTGGAGCTGTTCCTACATGATTCCACATATCTTAGTCTCTAGAAAAGACTGTTTATTTCATAAAGGCTGCCATCATAAGTACGGTACTGTACAACCAGAATCTCGTCTCTGGAAACAAGTAGTTATACAGCCATCCTCTTTAATGGCTGCATATCACTATGTACTAGCGAAAAAGCATTTAAAAGACAACAGCAAACAAAACAACTGAAATTCTTTACCATCAGGAAGTCATTCCAGATATGCAACACTAATTCATTACGCTGTTTATAATATAAGGAAGCTTTACCGATAGCATAGTGCTGCTGTGTTGTTGTGGCAGAGCTAATATTACTACACCCACCTGAAGCACTGAGCCATCTTTGGCGAAATTATCTTCCCACCAGCAACACAGGCTTTGTGAAAGGCTGGTGGTTCTGTTCTGTGTAAAGGGCTTCTCCCTTTGTACTTTCCAGCAGTGCAGAGCAAGTAGATTCTCTGTTTTCTGAGAAACACTTGCACTGAAGATGTACAATTTCATCATTCTGGACATTTCAGAATGCTAAACTTTAGTCTTCTAGCAAATGTCTTATTTAAGCCAACTATCCAGGCTTGCTTGCATGTTCTCTCTCCCCAGCCAATGGAGAGAAATGTAGGAGGAGTAACACGCACAAGCGGTCTGGTCTCTCTTTCCTTTGCCCATAATGGGAGTTTACACAACTGGCTTATAGGAGACACTAAGTTTTTAGATGACGAATGTAAGAAGAATCTCACTTTTTACAGTTGTAAACTGTCATTCCAGATCACAGGACAGCTGAAATATTGGAAACAGCATCATGCTATTACAGGACTTACCTTTAGAGGATGGTAGACAAGTCCTTTCAGACTTCTCAGCATTTTTTCTGCAGAGACAGAAGTGGATTTTTTAGGTTTTTTATTATGTTTAATATATCTTACGCTGGGAGAGAATCGTCCCTGCCCAAAAGAGCTTAAAGTCTAGGCACACAAATAATTCAGACAAACTGTCAGAATGCTCTGCAGCAATACAGTTGACTACTGGTAAGCAGCATCATTTGCCTAATAAAAAAATATTCCATTAATTATGTTGCCTTTTTTCAGAGAGACATACACAAAACCCCTTACTTTATAAGTAAAGATATTTCAGTCATCTAGTGAGGAGGACAGATTCTTTTATTGGGGAAGGGCATCTATTTTGACTGCAGCTGTTAAAAGATGTAAGAGCAAGGGCTACATAGCGATTATTTTGAAGAAACTGAAGGTGCTTCTGTGTTTCCAGCTTCCTCCTAATCATATATTAGTATCTACTGCTCAGACATTTTTTATTGCAACAGCAGAAAGAACCCAAAAGAAAACACTTGAGCAATTGTGATGCAAAAATAGAGGCAAAAAGGTAAGTAAATTAGTTAAATGTCATCTCTGCCAGCATTCAAGGCCTTCTTCATACCACTTTCTTAGAAGAAAATAATGACAATACCTAAAAAAGATGTTTTACGAATTCTTGATTGTGATAAGTTACACAATGCATTCAAAGCGAGATAATTACCTTCTAATTCCTTAGGAGGAATAGCTGTCTTGGTGGAATCGGTGGTTAACTGCAGTGTTAATGCTAAGCAAGACAAAGATGATTTAACTGCATAGAATGGCATTTACAACTCTTACTGCATAGAATGAGAAAATAACTCCACACTGAAGGACGTTAATTTTGTAAAGATGCTTCACATTCTTTCATCTAACAATCAATGCACAATACGTATTTGAAAAACAAGCTCCAGTTTTGCTACTTCAAGAATAAGTGAAGATATCAGCCTCTGGAAGCTGTTTTAGTCATTTTACTTTGCTATGCTAGCATGTACAGCAGAAGAGGAAGGAGAAATCCAGTTCCGCATGAGAATGTATCCCATTTGTTTCAAGAACAGGTTTAACAGTAAAGAAAGTAGGGATGGGAAAGCTGTTTTCTCAAACACAGCTAGTAAAATTAAGGAGTCACAAGAACCTGAAAGTTTCTGTTTATTTTGGGCACCCCCAACATTGTGATGGAATTCTTGAATAACTACCTTAACACAAGTTGTAAGGGCTTTTCTCTAGGGTTTGTCCGTCCGTGGGAGAGGAGCTTTAGCAGAAGAGTAGATTAAAACTGCGGCCACTTCACTGATTTGTACCTGGATCAAGTTAAAGAACTGTCCAACTCAGCATACTGTTCCATTATAGAAAAAATACCTGTCTGCTTGTGGTCTTTAGGAAAGGATTTATAGATCAGAATATAATTTGCTAGTAAAAATTATGCAAAGAACCCCAAAAGTTTTATTTGCAGACGTTGCCGAAACCAGGACACTAACCTATCACCTCTCCAGACTAAATTAAAAACAAATTTCTGGTTGCTTGCTGCCTGTATGTTTACTGCTGGCTTCAGGAACCTGAAGCCAAGCACCAGAAACACAGGAGTAGGAGATGGAAACAACTCTGAGCTAACCAGTGTTACCGTCTTCGGACGACCGATGTCTGCATGCCCACCGCTGTTTCAGGGACCTACTCCCCCGTGCCTTCCCCCCACTTTTCCCTCCCATGTGCTCTCCACCGTACTCCATTATCCTCTCTTTTTCTGAACATCCATAGGGCTGAGATAATAAGGACACATAAAATACGTCATTCAACCTGATCTAGAAACGGTGGCCATTCGAGAAAACCGGGAAAGCTGAAGTTCTGTTCGTAAAACCTGCGAAGGGGAGCTAAAGGCAGCCAGCCTCTCTTCCCTTCCCGCCTCCCGGCAGGCCAGAGGCTGCTTCCCTTGTCCCCGGCCGCTGCTCTGCCCCCTTCCTCCCGCAGCCTGGCTGCTGGATCGCGCCCCGGTTACCGCCCCCAGAGTCCCGACACGCTGCCGCCCCGCGCGGGCCCGACCCCCA
>NW_008794808.1:90494-93209 GCF_000699145.1 Aptenodytes forsteri
CTCCCCTGGCTGCGGCCCCGGGGGAGTCCCGCGTCGGGCAGGTGCCCGTGTCGGGTTTCAGGAAGTTTCCTGGTGATGATTCCTGGCGATGAGGTCTGTGCGCAAGTCTCCGCATCCCCGAAACTTTGATTTTTCTGTGGGGCAGAGGTGGTGGGAAGAGCGTGGTCCTTCCCTTAGGTGGAAGGCGGTGGTGCAGGGGGAGCTGGGGTTGCTGAGGTGATGGAGGCGGGGGTCTCTCTGGCAGGTTTTTTTTTTTTTTTTTTTTTTTAATTTTTTGGCGTGTTGGGATATTGGCTAGTTTAGGTCAGTGGCTTGTAGACTTTTCTGCTTGCAGTCCTCCCCAGAATCATACTTCTGAAATTTTACTTTTATTGGATTTTTAATCCCATTTTAGTTTTATGATTTGGGATTTGATGGTTGAGCCTAATGTATCTTGGCCTTGCCCATCTCTCAGATCAGAAGCCAAAACGTGTTGCTGTCCTTTTCTTTCTATTAGATAGTCTTCTGACATTCTAACTTCCGTCTTTCACCCTTGGTTTGTGGTTCCTTCACCCTGTTAATTACCTAGCAGAGAACTAGAAACTACTTGGAATGTGGGTTTCCATCAGATGGCCTCAGGACACGCATTCGCTCTCCTAGTAGTTGTGTGTTGTCAGGAGCCAGTAAGGGAAACTTGAGATAGTGCGTTCTTACACTGGTTTTCCAGTCTTGTTAGGAGAGTTTTAGGGAGCAGGAACTGCAGGATGGATATGTGGTAAAAATCTGTGACTTACGTTCATACATTTAAATATACATAGTTGTCATTTTCAAGAGCAGTGTACCTTTTTTGCATCTTTCATTGTTTATTTTGATTGTCTTCCTTGCATTAGTGTAGATGGCACCTGCAAAGGCAATGTTTTCCAAGAATGTGGGAGTTTGTAGGTTTTTTTGGGTGAATCCTGAAAGACTTGTGTTTCATGTGGTCATCCTTGAGGACCTTGAGACAATCCCTGGTGCTTCTGCCTCTGCATGAATGGGGAAGCTCTAGCAGCTGGTTGAACATATGGGTAGAGATGGGCTCTGAAATCATCATCTGTCTGCCTACTTGAGTTCTTAAGAAGCATTCTTACTCGAAAATGAAAGCTTCAGTAGCCTTTCTAAACTGTATAAGAGTATAAAACATTTTTTTATTTTGAGGGGGTCTAAGTACATCTTGGTTTTAAAGACAAAATAATCGCAACTTCGTTTTGGACTTCAGTTATATTTGATTGCTACAGGCAGTCAACAGTCATCTAAAAAGCACTTAATGTTTGAGTGATAATGAACAGTAAAATAATCTGAGTCATAATTTACAAAAAGAAGCAGCTTGTTTTCAGTTGTTTTCAGACGTTTAAACGGTACTTGAGGATAAAAAAAACAGTTTAAAAACTTGGGGCAAGAGACAGACTTATTGATACAAATTATAATGCTGTTGTCACAAGAGAAAAATGGAAATAGCACATATAGTTACTGAATCACAGTTATTTTTAAATAGGTATTGTTGTCAAATGGATTGTTGACTTTTTTAAAAAAAAATTTTAACTTGTGCTGCCATTGGCAGGAGGTCGACTTTTGCCATTGTGGACACATTTCTTCCACTCCAGTGAGGTCATGTGTTTCATCTCACAGCTTTCAAAAAGAAAAAAAAAATCTGATATGCAGATCTAACGTGATTATTCTGTGAAAGCAAAATCTGTATTTGTTCCTAATTTTCTATATCACGGCATTACCTGTTGCACAGCGTGGCTCACATGGTGTGTGTGGCCGTCCTAGTACTGCGGTATTTTTGGCATAACCAAAGGCATTGTCTGCACGTTATGTCAGGAGTTAAAGGTGAAATACTGGTTTACTATGTCCCTTACATTATCTTTTACAAGTTGGGTATAAATAACAAAGTTTTTTGTTCAGAAAAATCCATTGAAAGGCATTAGACGTAGAGACGTACCTCTCGGGAAGTTCCTGAATCACAAATTTAGAGGCTGGGAGAATATTTTAGTGGAATTACCACAGCATATGTTGGGGTTTTTTATGCTTTTCCCTAGGCGATCAGTATTGGCTAATGTCGGGACTAACAGCATAAGGCTAAATGAACCTTTGGTCTGATCAAATACAGGTTTTGTTATGCAGTGTTTAGCAATTTCATATTAATTTGCATATGAATAGTGAAACAACAAAATTTATCGGACAAGTCAAAATTCAGTCTCGTGTTTCCAAACTTTTCAGTTAAGGTATGATATCAGAAGAAGTAAGGTTAAGATATCAGAAGAAACATTATATCTGCTTACAAAGTTTCTTCCCACTGGAGCATACTTGCAATGTGTCATCACGTCTGCCCTCTGCGTTTCTTCCTACAAAATAAGTGTCCTGCTACCATTTGCTCTCCCAACATGTGGCCCGTACTGTCTTTGCCCATGAATACTTCTGTAGAATATTCTTCTTGACGAGACAGGTACTCTGTTATTTTATGGCTGTCAAAATTTCGTGGTTTAACCTCAGCCCACAACTGAGCACCACACAGCCGCTCGCTCACTCTTCCCCCCACAGTGGGATGGGGGAGAGAATAGGAAGAATAAAAGTGAGAAAACTAGTGGGTTGAGATAAGAACAGTTTAATAATTGAAATATTATAATAATAATAGAATATGCAAAGCAAGTGATGCACAGTGCAATTGCTCACCACCTGCCAACTGATGCCCAG
>NW_008794808.1:93319-115438 GCF_000699145.1 Aptenodytes forsteri
AAAGTCCTTGACTAGTGTAAGCACCTGCTCAGCACAACTAAAACATGGGTGTGTTATCAACATTGTTCTCATCCTAAATCCAAAACACAGCACTGTACCAGCTACTGGGAAGGAAATTAACTCTATCCCAGCTGAAACGAGGACACAAAACCACATCTAACAGATTCTATTTGTAAAATATTATATTTGTCATCTCATATAACGCAAACAGTAACTTTATTTCTGACAAGTGTCTCCATCTCTAAACATTTAAAAAATAGCCACATAGGTAATCCAAGGTCCTTGAACTTCTAGTTCAGTGACCTCCAGTGGTCCGTGTTGCTGCTTAGGATATGTGATGTGGAGAAATATAGTGGGGTTTTTAGGACACGTTTTATTCTCTTTTTGAGAAAGAACTTCTGAGTGTAGTAGCTGTCTTCCGCAGCAGAAGAAAGATGACAAGGAATATGAGAAGGGATTGTGGGAGGCTGTAGAGTTACTAGTAATATTCTGGGATTTCAGACACTCAGTTGAATTTTTTTAATGTCCCCTGGAGCTGAAGCAATGGGAAGAACCAAAAAAAACCCACTCACCTTTCAAATATAAAATCACAGTATGTTTTCGTCAACAAAAGCAGTAGCAGAAATGAAGATGACGTAGTAAATTGGACAGAGGAAAAAAAAATTCATTTAATACTGCTTGGGGGGGAACATATCTAGGAGCTGACAGTAGAAGTCAACTCTTGGTATTTTTTTTCTGGAAAAGCAGGGGATCAGAAGAACAGAAATCTTAGCAGATGATGGGCAAAAAGGGCTTTGGATGTGTCAACAGGGGAGTAAGAATGAATAATGGGTATTAAAAGTGTATATGGCATTAGAAAAATCATTAATGAACACCATTTAGTTCTAGGTAGCACATGTCAAAACGAATGTTAAAATGCTCCCTAGTTAATCTTTTTGGGGAAGAACAGTTACAGGAGGGATTTGAGATCTACAGAATCTACTGGATGAGAGACTGGAAGTTTGACGTGTTTTGCTTCTTAGGGAGATGGTTAGGACATGTCTTCATCATAATTTGTAAGGCTGCGTAGAGATTTGATACTAGATGGTTCTTAATCTAGCAAAATTTATGTTCGCCTAAGATCCCGTGGATGAAAGTTGTTGCAAAATATGGATTAGGTCTTAGAATAGAGTCCCCAGGGAAATGGCAGTTTCTTTCATCAAAAAAAGTCTTTAAATAAAAAATGTTGATGTTGCTTTGGAAAGACCTGCTGTGGGTCTGCAAAATGTAAGCAGTGGGATAGGAACTGCTGAGCAGACGTTTTGGCCTGGTGTAGAATGCCATGCTGCTTGATTATAGCAGTACTTTCTAGTCTTAGAAGTTATGAAGCAGTGTAGTTAAATGACAGTGTGCAAGCTTAGAAAATAATTGTGGGCATGGGCAGTCAGGCTCCACTGCTTTAATTTCCCATGAATCTTACTGGGCACACTGGATAGATATAATGCTTTTCTTGTAAAGGTCCTTGTAGTGGAAACATGCAAAGATCTCTTTCAGGGATTCGTATCATCGAAGCAGGTACTTTGCAAGTCCATAGTCCGTTTTTCTTACCTGAAGAAGCCTATAGTATAATTAAAAACAAGACTTGCAAATTAACAGAAAAATGTGGAAAGCAAAGACACAGATATGTACCTTATATCACACAGGTAACTATGATAGTTTTAGGTCTTGAAAGTACCAAATTGTTGGAGTTTTCAGGGTAAATTCATGAAAGCTTTTATAGCTGCCTCTGAACTATGGCTGTCATCATTTGGCTGCTCATTTGCATTGACATCCACGAGGAGATTTTAAGACACGACCTGCAAGAAGAATGGTAGAGATCCCGTAGACTGGTGCAAGCAGAGCATACAAAGTGTGAAGAGTCGCACAGAGAAAGCAATGGTGTTACTTAAAAAAAAAAAAAAGGGGGGGAAGAACACATGTAATGGTTGTCACTGGTGAAGCAGAAAGCACTAAGGAATGGGAACAAGTGAAGATCCAAGGTACAGTTATGCACACCTTGAAGGCAATGACAGGAAGCTTGAACTTGATGAGGTAGGGAAGAAGAAGCATTCTTGGGATTCAAAGAGATTGAAATCTAATCAGTTCACGGTTATGAAAATGATCAAATTGGCAGACACATTCTCTATGAATTATAGTGGGGTAATTGGAGAGTCAGAGAGAAGAAGATTACAGTGATCAAGGCAAAATGATTATTAGGTCCAGGATTAGCATTTTTGTTGTCTGTGTAGAGAGGAATTAATGGATAAATAAAATGACCTGCTATGTGTTTATGAGAGCCATCAGTTTTGTGACTTTGTTTCTAGGATAGTTACTGATTCTGTGTTATTACAGAATAAGATTTTAGCACAGTTCTTTAATTCTCAATGTGCACTTTGTCTTGGTCTCACAGTTTCTAAGGTCAGTGTAGGAGTGTACTTACTTACTTAAAGTCTTGCTATTAAGTAAATATGGAGCCAAATACAGCAGTATAGATGGTGCTGTTTCAATTTAATTTGGTTTCAGATTTTAAGCTTATTAATTAATTAAAATTAATTTTAATTGTAAGAAAATGACTGAAGTGTTGTAGCAGTTCTGGACCATAGTCACTAGAGGAGGAAACATTTGTGTGAACATAGATTTGAGAGTTGCATGATGGCCGGTAGGATTTTCTCCTTTTCTTGAACTTGAATAATAAAAATTCATGCGTTAGCTTAGAATTATTTTACTGCTGGCCAGTTTTCCTTTGTGCATTGGCATGTAGGAAAAAGCCCATTTTCGGTGACATAGTGTAGCCTAATGGACTGAACATTGGGCCTTGAACTAGGAACTGTCACTGGCTTGCTTTCTAGCTCCCTGTGTCACACTGCTCTACCCATTTTTTCTAGTTATAAAATGGAGATTTTATCTAATTACCTCTGGTCTTCTGAGTAATGTTTTTGATTTTTCAGGATGTTCTTAGTTGAAAAGTCATAGCTGCAGATAGAAATCCCTTTCAATAATGTGCACAGAACATGTGAAAATAAGTTTTGTTTTCTCTGAGAATGTAGCCAATGAAGCCTAGCTTTCTAATTATTTGCATTTTGTGTTCTCAGCAGCATTTCTTCTGTCCCCACTAATCCTGGCATCTGACTTCCAACCTGCGTCCACTGCAATTGCCTTAGTCCTCTCCCAGTATCACCTTTCACATTCCTTATCCTTCCCCCTTTTTATACAGAGCTTGTGTTTACTGAGCCACCTCAAAATACCACCTCCTCACTGCTGTTTTTCTCATTACTGTCTGGACAAGAGGCATATGGCTTTGGGACCTGGCATGTGCTGATGGGCTCGAGTATGCATGTGCTGACCTGCCAGGAGGCCAAATGTCATAGATAATTGCTGAGCTCATTGAAACCTTTTTGAAACCATTGAAACTCATTTTGAAGTTCACTGAAACCGTTGAAATCTTTTCATAGCATTCCTCACAATTTAGCCTTAATAATTATATAGAAGATACACGGCAGGGGGGTTGTACTAGGTGACCTTTAGAGGTCCCTTCTGACCCAAACTACTCTATGATTCTACTCGAAGATAAGGACAGAAAATCATGCTGGTTTAGTTCCTGTGATGCTCTTTTCAGTATGTTGGTATTTTTTTCAGACCTGCTTCTGACATACTTCATTTTCAACAATGATTAAGATATTTAAATGATTAAGATATTTAAACACTTTCTACTTAGAACGCCCCTCAAACAAATATGTCCACCTGGATTGTTCTGCTTTGGCTCCTGGAACTTGAGAAAGGAGAACTTCTCTCCCGAGCTGCTGTTAAGGCTAAGTAGGGTTTGATCTGGAGTGGTTCTGTGTGCCATACCCATGGGGTAGATGGGCATGTGGACGATGTGTTGCCATAGCAGTGTCAAAAAGACTTGATACTTTTTCAGTACACTACAAAGATTGTGTATATCCTTGTGGCTGTCACATTTCACCAGGAGTTCCTGTTCATCCTATGCACAGAGTCTTTTTGAGGGTTGCTGATTTTCAAGTCCTCAGTTCTGTAAACATTACTTGTGTCCTTTCTCTGACATCATGCTCTAAATATCTGACCATATTGAAATGCGTATGTTTAACTTTTTAACCTGTGATTTGTCCTCTTTGATAGTTGCCAATATACCATATTTGTATCTTCTGCAGATTCTTTCTGTGATGATTTTTGTTTCCATGGATAAAAATATAATGGGGTACACCGCTTTTGTTTGTTCTTTGGCAGTGGGGGGAAACAGCAGCTTATGGCTTTGTGGTGGTCTGTGTGCAAGCACGGGAGGCCGTGCTGGCACACTGCTCAAGTAGCCTGCCAGCCAGGGATTTGAAGCCCTTGCATTAGCAAGTTGATTCAGATCAACTTTTGCTTTAGTTCTTATGGCAGTTAAGATGAAAAAGTTCCCTCGGCAGTTAAGATGAAAAAGTTCCCTCTAATATCTTACTATAAATAGGTTCATTATATATACATAACAGTGCCTCTGATAGTAGAAGTGTGGACTTTTCTGTTCCCATGCTCCAGGAAGTACAAATTACTCTGTGAATGTATTTGGTGGGGTTGTTTGATGGGTTTTTTTTTTCTGTTCTCCCATCCTTCTTCCTGAACTTCCTCCCTGAAAGTCCTCAACTAAAAAGCAGATTTTGTGGCATGTTTGGAAACCAGTGCATACTTGGGTGTTAAGCTCAACTTTCTTAGTGGCTCAGATGGTTAAAATCGGATTGTCTCTGGGTTTTGGATGCTTTATCATAGGTTTTATTAGCTGCATCATTCCTTAGATGCAACTGTTTCAGTGGGTCCAGAATAAGAGCGGCAGTACTAGGAGTAGCTGGGCTCTGCTTTTAAATAAGAAAAGTTACTTTGATGATCAATATTAAAAGCCTTTACCATCATTTGAAGTGTCCTGTGGATGAACTGGAAGTTATATTATAATAGTCACATACTTTTGATTTTCACCTATCGTCTAAAAGTGGTTTCACAGATAAATGGTGTATTTGTAGTAGGTTACAGGAAGGGTTGGTGTTTTGAAATATCAGCTGCGTAATTGTGCTTGCCTGAGATATGATTGTTTGCTTTCTAATTGTTTTTAATATTCCTTTTATTTCTGCTAGAAAATTGAAGTTTACTTCTGTCTGTCTCTTTCTTCTTCAGAGTCAAAGATGCTGGCTGCCAGTAGTAGAACAGATCTTCTGTGGAACATATCTCTGTAAATCTTCCCTAAAATTACCCAAAGGCATATATTCCGCCTGTGATGGACCCTCGGAATACTGCTATGTTAGGCTTGGGTTCTGATTCTGAAGGGTTTTCTGGGAAAAGCCCCTCTGTGGTAAACATTGGCACGTTGGTGGGAAAAGGAGAAGTAGAGCTAGAAAGTTGCACCAAGGAAGAAGACGACAGTAAGAAGAAGAATCGGGAGGGGAACAGTACTGAGAATGGGAAGAATGAGGCTCTGACTGATGCACAGCAACAGTTTTCAGTGAAAGAAACAAACTTTTCAGAGGGAAACTTAAAACTGAAGATTGGTCTTCAAGCAAAGAGAACGAAAAAGCCTCCCAAGAACCTTGAGAATTATGTGTGCCGGCCTGCTATAAAAACCAGCATCAAGCAACCAAGAAGGGCACCAAAGAGTGGGAAGATGACAGATGAGAAGAATGAGCACTGTCCTTCAAAACAAGTGAGTAATGTGTTTGTGTAGAGTTTTGCAAGTCATAGTAAATTAACTGTATTTAAAAGTTTCTGGCATCTCTGCACAATCATGCACTACTAACTGTTTTTCCATGTAACCTCTGATATTGAAGATTCTGAAGTTAGAAATGGTTTGATTTAATTTCCATCGACAGGAAAAAATGCTTTTGCTCTTTCACAGCTTGCCAACATTGGGGTTTTTTAGCAGTAGTGAAAGATAGTTCCCGTGTTAACTTGAAGTGGACATCATAGGTAAATTTCTGAAAAGTAATAGCCTAATTTTTAGTCTCTTGTATAGAACAAAGTGGGGGGTCTTGTCTCTATTTAAATGGGGCTGTGTATTTGCTGTGCTTCTCTCTAGTATTTGGATTTATATTTTTTTCTTACCTGTTAGAACCATTGTTTTTGCTGTGTGTCTTAACTGACACTCTGCGATGAACGTATCAAGCAGCATCTAAAAAGTAAAAAATACTTTTCCAGATATGTTAGAAAACAGCCCAATGGTAAACTGCATATAAATGCAGTGGCTTGAGAGATGTGCCAGGTATTTTCCAAATGTAAGGAGATAGCCCTGCCTTGAGGATGTCTTGTTTTTATGATCTGCATGATGTAACAAGTAAGAGCAGCAATAACAGATAGGGAAGATAGCGTAAATGGCAAGAATTATAAATGTAGATGCATAGATGCTAAATTTTAGAAGTGTTTTGTTACAGCGTGCTTTTTTCCAATATACGTAAAAGTTTTGCTAACTAATAAAATCTTAGAATATACCCTCCATAATCTGTATCCTTTTAGTACATGCCTACTGATTTAAAGCTGAAGTTTTTCCCTACACTCCCATTTTTCTTGCACCTATCTGTGTTTCCTTATGAGTGCATATTTCTCTCTCCCAGTTTCCTTGCGTGTTCCTTATGTAGCCTTGTTGAACTTTGCAACGCCAGGCCATTCAGCGATAGAATACAAGTCCCTGGAAGTTAGAGTCCTTCCTTCGCATGGGTTGCTTGTTCATGGGGATCCTGTTTCAAAGGTTCCCAAGATTCCCATTTCTCTAGCCTGTGTCCTGTTCATAAGGCTACCTGCATAAATCTGTCCTGGCATATCTCGTAAGGTAGAGCCTACCCAAAGGGAAGGAAAATTCCTTTATCTTGTACTGCGATGATGTCTGTCTGACATACCCAAACCTTTTTCTTCCCCTGGCATACCCAGACTTAAGTTTTCCTTGAGGAAGAGTATCTTCAAAGAGAAATAATAAATTATGCCCGGAAAGAACAAGTGTGCTGTATGTTATGAGTAATGACTAAAATTGCTTTTTCCAGACTCTGCCATGCAACTGCATTGTTTTTTTTTTTCTCCATTATAAACAGAAAGGCATTTTTCCTCAGCCTATCAAACAAGAAATTCTCAAGTGGTACATTACATAACTTAAAACTTTGGCTATGGCCTTTATTTTACATTCTTCCATTTCAGAACAAGCTTATTATTTCTAATGATTTCTCTAACTTCATCCTGAAAAAATTTGGAAGAGTAGATCACAATTTGTCATTATACTGATGCTTTTTTTTTTTTTTTTTTTTTTTTTTTAAAAACAAGACTATATTGCGATGAGTTGAGTATTGGGCCAATCTGGAATATGCAATCATTGATCTCTCTTGATGTCCGAATTGAGGTGGTACTTGCAACTGAAAATCTCTTACTAGCAAAGAGAGCCATTAAGTATGGAAACTTTCCCAGTGCATCAAGAGATCATGTGCTAGGAATTTTTACCAGGGAGAATAATTAATATTTAAACTCATATGGTGACAGCATGGATTCTTCATTCTTGACATCTTTGTTTATATGCTAGGTTTTTCTTCAAGAGATCCATAATATTTCAAATGGAAATTAGAAGGTTGGGAAACAAATATTAGTGATATTATTAAATATTATGGATATTATATACGATATCATTGATACCATATCACTTTTTAATTCCAGCTATTCTAAGTGGAGTTACTCCTGCTCCTTGTCTGGTGAACAACCTAAACACGTAGTGTAGAGAAGCACAGATCTGTTGCATTAAATTTGCATTACTTAAAATAGTTTCAAATCCCTGACTAATGATAAATCACTTCAGATACTCTGCTCTCTCTCTCAAGTTGTACTGAAATGGTTTTCAAGTTGTTTAACTCTGTATGTTCCCTGCTGCCATTCTGGCACTTTGGATTGTTAGAAATGACGGTTTACAGCATTCTACTGATTTCTAGCAAGTGTGATTAAAAAGTGTCGTTCTAGAAACAAATGGTAAACATGGTTTAAAACCATTGCATGTTCTGAATTTGTTACCCGAGGGATTTTTTTTTTTTCTTACTGCAATGAAATAAAGCAAGTTTTAGCACTGCAAATTACACTTCAGAAAATGAAAGCGATCCCTTAATCTTCTCTTTCAATGGAGAGGAGGGGGAAAAAAGTGAATATATGACCAATTCGGAGCAAGGTGTGGCAATACTTTGAGCTGTGAAACTGAATTCTCTATACTTTTAAAGGAGGAATAAAGAATTTGAATGGAAATTTAGCACTTGCAGTATACTCAGTTAACCACTAAGACACAAAGAGAAGTGGATATCTTCTCCTGGGAATACCAGTGTAAAAATTAAAATAGTAGGAAAATACTTTGCACTCCCATCTATGACAGCTATGCTTCTTTCTCAAGCTTACTGCTGAAAGGACTCTTAAAACTTGGGCAGTGTCTTCAGTTATGTTAGTAGAGGGTTTATCTCCATTCTGAAAGATGAGTGGGTTAGGTGAAGTGGGTAAATTGTATATTTACAGTTTGTCCTCCAGAAATGTGTAGACAAAAAAAGCTAATAAGTCTTCTGAAGAGAAAATCATAGAACAGAGAGACCTAGAAATGGCTAAGATTGCCAGGTGTTAAGAGAAACAAAATTAGAAGTTACTGTAATAGCAAAACAGTATTCAATTTGCTTTTTGACACTGAATATGATACTTGGATTTCTTTCTTTCAGAAAAGTGGCCTGTGACAGATAGACATTGCTATATGGCTAGTGTACCTTTGCTAAGCCTGAAAACCTGAGCCTTAGACATAAATATAAATTTTGCTTGTTAGTTTCAGCACAAGAGGTGTATGAACAGTTTCCCTATGCGTGCAAGGTAAACGTAGCCAATGACATAGCAAAGTTGCGTTGCTAAAGTTTTAGAAAATAGGAAGGCAAGAAGTGATCGTAACAGCCTGCTGTAATTCTAAAATAGTCATGGTAAAACAGTGAAGCAAGTTGGAACATGCCCTTTTGCTCCATCTCCTTATTTCTTTGTAAAACTGCTGAGTGCAGTTGTTCTGTAGTTCTTTCTATTGCCCTTGGTTATGTAGGGAAGCTCTACAGGAAAGTTTGCTGATGAAATCACAGCCATTAACTGAAAATTTTCAAGCAAAAAAGTAACAAAGCTAAGGAAGTGTTTTGTTTTCTTTTTGAGTAGCTCAAGAATATTTTCTGCAGGATCTGGGACATAAGTTTTTGTATTAGACCACATGCACAAAGTCATTTTTTTCCTGGTAGTTAGCTAAAACTTGCTTTTATAAAAGACTAAAAAGTCTTGGTGGTGAAAAATAAACAGCAAACACACTGTCACTCATTATTTGGGGAACTTCTGTAGAAGATACTGATGCCACAACTACACAAGCAATTTCTGTGATTCTTCAGAATGTTTATTTGAATTATAGCCTGTGCATTGGCCAGAAGTACAACAGCTAAAGTAATAATGGGTAAATCTCTGTGTTTGTGTGTGTGTATGTACATTTAAAAATCCTTATTGCTTGCTAGTAGTTCTCAAGAGAATTAACAAAACAAAATTTTAATAACAGTCTGTTTTCTTCTAACTATTTCAGGTTTTGGAAGCTAAGACTATCTTGCGTTTCCTAATTTGGTTCTAGTATGAGAACTGTGAATTTTACACCAGACTTGATAGAAGATATCCTTGCTCTTGTGAAAGATTGTCTACTCTTAAGCTTTTTGCAAATAAGTACCAATAATAATAACAGTAAATAATAATCTGGTAATAATAAACCCTGAGATCATGCTGTAGTATAACAACGAATGCTTTTTTTAGAAGTAAAGCCAATTTTTTGCTGTTGGTGCCTGTCATGATTCTGGAATGATTGATTATAACCTGTTTGATTATAACTTAATAGTTTATGTCAAAATAACCTGGAATTTTTATTCAAATTAACGATGCAAGTCTAGAAACCATATGTCCACATAAGAGATTTAAAATTTTAAAGTCAGCTCAGTGCAAAATTAACAATAATACCAATTTTATGAAAACTTCCATGTTTTATGTAGTTGCTTTGGGCAATTCTTTTGTTGGATAGAGTTTTAAGCCAGACAGTCGTAGCTAAAGATTGCACAGGAATAAATGTTTTAGTTTTTAAAGCACAAAACGATTTTTAATGTAATGTAATCTAGACATTTTAACAGCTTTGCACCTAGATGAAGCCTACCATCTGAAAACCGGAGTAACGTAGAATAGGTCTAGAACTCTTGTCTGAAAATGCATGTAATCCAAGAAGAACTGTTTTAGACTTTTATGTGACACAGTCAACTTGTGTTGCAACATAAAGGTATCAGTGAAGAAGCTTGAAGTATGTGCTTGTTTGCAGACATATTAGGTGAGTTAGATGGATGAAACACCTACGAGATGTTAGCGGTTTTTTGGGTTTTTTCTGTGAGTGATTTGTTAGTAGTCCTCACAAAACTATCTGCATTAAAATATGACTTTACGCTTTCTCTGGTATAAAACTGTGCATTTGTTCAAGTCAGACAGTGAAGTAGGGCGCTCTACTTCATGGACCCATAAAAGTGAAATGCTAAATGCACTGTGTGTAAGGCCAGCTTCCAGCACCAGGAGCAAAATGACAACAAGAGACTAGATACGCATTTGTAGAGCTGCGTGTGAACGTGGCCATGCCAACCGCTGAAGCTTTGAAGTGCTGTACTCACTGAAAGCGCTCTGTAACATGTTTTGGACTTCAGATCTCTCCTTCCCATCTAATGGAGTGATTCTTTGCGCAATAGAAGTTATTTCAGGAAAGCATGGTACCTTTTTTGTCTCCAGTGCAGTAGGACGTATCATGGCTGCTCCCCGCCTCCCAGCTGTACGTTTTGTGAGTATGAGGGTGGCTAAGTTGGGGGGGAAGTTCTTGAAATGTGATGCTCCAGCATAATTTACATAAGATTGCAGCTGCCACAGAAAAGCTGGGCTAAGTGCCAAACTATTCTCCATAGACCACAGTCTCTTTTACACCACAGCTTTAAAACCAGTAACCAATACGACTGGTGGGTTTTGTTCGACTACTGCAGCAGGTTCGGAGACATCCGACCCCAACCGATGCTCGTGGCCACCCTCCCCCAAGAGGAGAACTTTGATCAGTGACATATCACTGTTATTGTGAAATCTTGTTTACTTTCTGGAAACAAATTTGGGCTGGTAGGGCAGTGATCATAACAGCTAGTGAAATTTAGCTTCTGGTACATCAAGGATTTTAGTGTGGACCTAGTAAAGAAACAGGCAGTGATCGAGGCTAGTCTGAGACGTGGGGTTTCACTAGCTTTTAGATAACTTTCTTAAAAATACTTAGAGTTGGTGTGTACCACCACTTATGCTGTGACTGGTGCTGGTAGAGTTGTACTGATGCTGGCTTAAGCTGAGAGCTTTACTTGATTTTCTCAGTACATGAGCAGTGTATTCAAATTCTTTTATTCCATTGTTGGCTTCCATACAGAAAATGCCCGTGTTATTCCTGAAGTTCATGGCTGTGCACTGCTTAAGTTTAATTTTTATCATCTGTTTACAATAGTCTTATTCTTCCTGTATGATACTCTAGTGGTAGCAATACTTCCCATTCACTTTAACAGAAAACTTGAAATTTTTAATAATGCAGAATTGCAAGAAGGAACTCAGACTCTATGCTTCTTGGGGTTTTTTTGAATGTTTTTGCAGTTACTGCAGCAGCCAGATTAGTGCAACCTTCTCTGAAGAAGGTTAGGTATTTTGATCAAGATGCCTCTATTAACTGTTATCAGATGAAATTTTTTCCTTAAAAAACCCCACACCACCACCACCCCTCAAAAAATAAACTGTTTCTGTTAATCATACTGATTATTAAGTGGCTTTATGGAAAACAATGAAAATAATTTCCCATATAAAATTTTTGTTTTTAAAAATGCTGAGAAAATTACAAACTTTTTTTGACTTCTTGTCTGTCATCTCAATGGAAGTTCCTTGTTTTGTTTTTCATGTTCTTTGAAATAATTTTCAGTGTGCTTGGAAAATTCACTCACCCTAGATGAGAAGGAAACTTTCCAGGGCGAATGCCTTCAGCTTTCAAAGAATCTTTGTTTGATGCTAAAGTCATGTTTTCAAAATCCTGGCATCTTATTTAGATCAAAGCTAGTGTTTGGAAGGGTTTTCTTATTTATTTATTTCATTTAAATATCTAATAAAACTTCCAAGCTCTTTGTTTGGAAACAGAGGATAGGAAAAGGTGTAGCCTGACAAAGAGGCATTCGATACCCGGAAATGGTAGAGTATGAGAATACAACAGAAGCTATCTAGTAGGGTAGCAGACTACACAGGAGAGAGAGAAGAAAGGAGGAAGAGAGTGTATACACAGGTGGCTCGACAAACACAGGAAGGGACAGTTGAATTCCCAAGTCAGCATAAATGCTGGTGAATTTTTCAAATGTGTCTTAAGTCCACTGAACAAAGAAGATTAAAATTTTGTTCCAAAGTTCTTTTCAAAATTTAAGACCATAGAAAAGAGGACGTAACTCTATGAAGGTAGTCATTCAGGTTGATGAGAAAGACTGCTTTGATACTATTTAGACAGTTGAATCCAAGTCAGCATTTAGGTGAATTTTTCAAATGTGTCTTAAGTCCACTGAACAAAGAAGATTAAAATTTTGTTCCAAAGTTCTTTTCAAAATTTAAGACCATAGAAAAGAGGACGTAACTCTATGAAGGTAGTCATTCAGGTTGATGAGAAAGACTGCTTTGATACTATTTAGTTAAGATCTCTAGCGCTCACAGTCTACCCCAAGTATGTCCAAGAGTGTGGGCTGAAGTGGTTGGATTCCATGTTTGGAGTCGTGTCATGTGTCGTGCTGACCCAGTAGTTTCCACGTAAGTGCCAGGCCTGTATGTGCCAGAAAGAAACACACCTCTTGCTCCATCCCGGCAGAAAGGCAGCAGCCTAGGATTTGGAGTGCCTGTTTATGCACTGCAGAGGCTCTGACAGCTCAGGCAGCACATTACCCAAGCAACTACTTCCCATCTCTAGGAAATTGTCAGACTGAATCCAGCTTGCAGTCTTCTGTTTAAGTCGTGCTGGTGTAGCTTACTGAACAAATACTTCGTTCGTGATCAGCACCAAAGTTTGCTGTTTATCAAATGATTTCAAAGGAATCCAGGCTGTATCTTTCTTCAGCATAATTAGATATTGGCCAACCATGAACGTGATCAATGTAATGTTGACTGTAATCAAGTACAGTAAGTACTATGCAATTGTCTTATTCATTTTTATTGCAGAGGGATGAATAGGTGTGGCATTGATGCCTTTCACTCTTTATTTAATGTTTGAGATAGTAGATCCCAGAAGGTTTTCAAATTGTGTGTATATGTAATTATCTCATAAGGGATCAGAGTCTTCCATTAGCCCCTGCTTGGAGTGAATGTATTCCATGCATTCCAGGGATCTGTTGGGCACTGTATGTAAAGAAGAATGTCCTTCCAAAATAAAAGATTAATTTATTGAGGTGTTCCTAATAGGATTTATTGAGTTAATGGGTATTGCAATTTTTTTTTAACCTTTACAGAATAAATTTCAAATTTGGTTAGGTCAGAACTGAAAATAACTTTGCAAGTTTCATTTACTCCGTGTGTGTTGTATGTCGTTGTCCCTCCACCCCATACAAACAACAGAATAATTTGACTTATTTTAATACTATCAGCAGTATGCTGTGAGGAGAACCTGTTACTACAGTAGTTGAGGGTATCATGGGACAAGACTGAGAAACACCTGATAGAGCTGTGCATGGACAGGTTTACACAATGCCTGCCCTTGCAGTGCATTGCTCAGCTGCTTCTCAGTAGCATGTGAGGTCTTCAAGTGCTATCACACTATAAATAGTTAGCCCAGAACATTATTGTTAATGGGTTTTTTTAATAAACATTAACAGTATTTTTTGAGAATGTTTATAATTGGGTGACAGATTAAATGGTTTACATTTGAGGACTGGGAGCAAGTTTGGGTTTCCTTAACATCAGAAAAGCCTTAACACGTCCACTGAAATATATTTGCTTTAAAATTAATAGGATCAGGAAGTGTGTGTTTATATAGATACCCTATTATCAAAAGCAGGTATTAATCATCTCAACATAAAATGATACTGTGTTACTCAGAGAGAGTCTTTGTGCTCTGTTCCTAAAGATTTTTTTTTTTTAATAACTTCTAGGACCCTTCAAAGTCGTACAAGAAAGCTGGAGAAGTTGCAACAGTTGAATTACATGTGGAAGAAGGTATACAAGTAGAAACAAATCCTTTATCTAAGAAAGTTACCCCCTTGCACTCTGAAATGACAGATTATATAAAGTCATCTCCTCCGACTCTTATCAGTAGCCATAATTCTGACTTAAAGGATAGAACACAAATTAACGGAGCAACAACTGTAACAGAAAAATTGGCTCAACTTATTGCAACCTGTCCTCCTTCAAAGTCTTCCAAAACAAAACAGAAGAAGCCTGGAAATGGAACTGCGTCTGGCTTGGTTAAAGACTGTGGGAAGAAGCTACCAGGAACCATAACTGCAAGTGGGTTAGTTAATAAAGATTTAGTAAAGAAATTGCCAGGATCTAGTATTGCTGTTGGATTGGTTAACAAGGACTCAGGGAAGAAGCCATTAGGGATTGGTAGTGCAGCCATATTGGTTAACAAGGACTCTGGGAAGAAGCCACAAGGGATTGGCCCATTAATTGGATTGGTTAACAAGGACTCTGGAAAGAGGCCACCAGGGATCAGCACTCCAACTGGGTTAGTTAACAAGGACTCTGGAAAGAAACAGCTAGTGACCAGCTCTGCAGTTGGATTAATCAGCAAAGATGTTGGGAGGAAACTTCCAGGTATCAGCACTCCAACTGGATTGACTAATAAGGAGTCTGTCAAGAAGCCAGTAGGGATTGGCACTCCAGCAGGGTTGATTAACAAGGATGCTGGGAAGAAGTTGTTGGGAATAAATAGTCCTGCAGGACTGGTTAACAAGGATTCTGGGAGAAAGATGCCAGGGACTGGCAATACGACAGTTCTGACTAACAAAGACTCTGGAAGAAAGACACCAGGGATTGGCAGCCCAATGGGACCAGTTAACAAGGACTCTGGGAGGAAGATGCCAGGAATTAGCAGTCCGGTCGGATTGGTTAGCAAGGACTCTGGGAAGAAGCCAACAGGTATTGGCAGTCCAGTTGGTTTGGTTAACAAGGACTCTGGAACTCTGAAAGCAGACTCTCTTATGCCTGCCTCGGAGCCCTTTAAGCTTCCTTGCAATTCAAACCTCAGTAGCCTTGAAAGCCATGAGACTACAGATTTACTGAAGGAAAATACTACTAGCAAAACGTTTGAGAAGCATATTATGAGACAGAATAAAGAAAGTATCTTGGAAAAATTTTCAATTCGGAAAGAAATCGCTGATGTAGGCAAAGAGGTGTTTAATGAAGGAATCTGCGTTCCACAGGATGGTTATTCAACCAGTGAAAAAGGGATTTATGAAACATCTAAGCATGAAAAACAGCCTCCAGTATATTGCACTTCACCGGACTTCAGAACAGGAGGTGCTTCAGACGTATCGACAGCAAAGTCCCCATTTAGTGCAGTAGGAGAGGGAAATCTCCCATCACCTTCACCCACAGTGTCTGTTACCACCTTAAACAGGAGCCTCTCAACAACATCTTCACAGTTAGCGTCTAACTCATTGCATTTAAGTTCCACAGCAGATCTCTTAGAAGGTATTTCAGATCAGATTGGCAAAACTCAGTTTTCTTCTGACAGTACACTTCTGAATATAAACAGAGCATTGAACCATACTCTGAGCACTGATTTTAAAGGTGCTGATAAAGATTTAAATGATTCAAAAGCTGCTTATGTAGAAACTTCAAGAACTAGTACTTCTACAGGGAAAAAGCCTATTTTGGCAGCTGAAACAAGCATTCATGCTACTGTCACCCCTTCAGTAGTTAGTTTTACAAGCTTGTTTAGCAGCAAGCAGTTCCTAAAGATTGGTGCGTTAGCTGCATCGGATAAATCCTGCCAAGGAGCAAAAAATCTGACCACTACTCAGCAATCAAAACCTTTAAAGAAAAGAAAAGGAAGGAAACCACGATGGACTAAAGTGGTGTCAAGAAACACATGTCGACCTCCAAAGGGTCTAGAACTAGAAAGGTCAGAACTTTTTAAAAACATTTCATACAGTGCATTATCAAGCAGTAATTTGGAGCAGGCCAAATTCTTGAAAAACATAGGATCGTCTTCATTTGTGGAGCATGAATTTGTCAAACATCAGTTGCCAAAACTGAATGAAGCTAATGGACAGTCTCTTGCACTGTTAGCTGAGACTGACAAGCAAACTCAAAAGTTCTACAGTACTCACAAACAACCCTCTAGTTTGTGTATGTCAGATGATTTCTTACCTGACATGTATAAACCCAAAAGAGGAAGACCTAAATCCAAGGAGATGCCAGAGCTCGAAGGTCCCCCCAAAAGAACTCTGAAGATCCCAGCATCGAAAGTCTTTTCAGTGCAGTCAAAAGAAGAGCAAGAACCTCCAATTTTGCAGCCTGAAGTAGAAATTCCCTCCCTAAAACAGAGCTTATCAGGACAACCTTTTCCTAAAAAGAGAGGGAGGCCTAAAAGACAGATCAGGTCATCAATTAAAATGAAGCCACCTATTCTTTCTGTGGCACCTTTTGTTGGAACAGATAACTCAAGCAAGATAGAGTCTGAAAGCGATCAACATCGAAGTGGGGATTTTTTTGAGAGAAAGGACCAGCTCCGAGGGCCAGAAGAAGTCCAAAAACCTAATATTTGTAGCATGACTGGTTTGGAAGTAGACTCAGACAGAAAAGTTGCCAAGAGAAATAATGGACAGTTAATGAAAACAATTATTCGAAAAATAAATAAAATGAAAACTCTGAAGCGAAAGAAACTTTTGAATCAGATTCTGTCTAGTACAGTGGAACCAAATAACAAAGGGAAAGTGCAATCTAAGCTCCACAATACAGTGTCAACTCTTGCTGCCACATTTGGTTCAAAATTAGGCCAGCAAATAAATGTCAGCAAGAAAGGAACAATTTATATAGGAAAAAGGAGAGGAAGGAAACCTAAAGCTGTCCTGAATGGTATTTTAACTAGCAGTTCTGCCAGTCTGACAGTTCTTGAGAAGTCTGCTCAACAAGCTCCTGGTACGTCATTAGGACAAGTACTTCCCCATTTGCTGCCTTCAACAGCTAATAATTCCGAGATTCTTCCATCTCCAGTTTGCTCCCAGTCATCTGCAGTGAGTGGGGGACAGAGCCCTGTCAGCAGTGATGCAGGATTTATTGAGCCCAGCTCAGTGCCGTATTTACACATACACTCCAGACAAGGAAGTGTTGTTCAGACACTCGCGATGAAAAAAGCTGCTAAGGGAAGGAGGAGATTATCTCCACCTACGTTGTTGCCAAACTCCCCTTCTCACTTGAGTGAGCTGACATCGCTGAAAGAAGCCACTCCTTCCCCAGTAAGTGAGTCTCACAGCGACGAGACGATTCCCAGTGACAGTGGAATAGGAACAGACAATAACAGTACTTCAGATCGAGCGGAAAAGTTTTGTGGACAAAAGAAGAAAAGGCATTCTTTTGATCACGTTTCCCTTATTCCACCCGAAACTTCCACCGTTTTAAGTAATCTAAAAGAAAAGCATAAACACAAATGTAAGCGCCGCAGTCACGATTACCTTAGTTATGACAAAATGAAGAGACAGAAGCGAAAAAGGAAAAAGAAGTATCCTCAACTTCGAGGTAGGCAGGACCCAGATTTCCTCGCCGAATTAGAAGAATTAATAAGTCGATTAAGTGAAATTAGAATAACCCACAGAAGTCACCATTTTATACCCCGAGATTTACTGCCTACCATTTTTAGGATAAATTTCAATAGTTTCTATACCCATCCTACTTTTCCTTTAGATCCTTTGCACTACATTAGAAAACCCGATTTAAAGAAGAAGAGAGGCAGGCCTCCAAAAATGCGGGAGGCTATGGCAGAAATGCCTTTTATGCATAGTCTCAGCTTTCCTCTCTCCAGTACTGGGTTCTATCCCTCTTACGGCATGCCTTATTCTCCTTCTCCCCTTGCAGCTGCTCCCATAGGCTTAGGTTATTATGGAAGGTACCCTCCAACTCTTTATCCTCCTCCACCTTCTCCTTCTTTTACTACCCCCCTGCCACCACCTTCCTACATGCATACAGGCCATTTGCTTCTCAATCCCACCAAATATCACAAGAAGAAGCATAAACTTTTACGCCAAGAGGCTTTCCTTACGACAAGTAGGACTCCGCTTTTGTCAATGAGCACGTACCCCAGTGTTCCACCTGAAATGGCTTATGGCTGGATGCTCGAACATAAGCATAGACATCGCCATAAACACAGAGAACATCGTTCTTCTGAACAACCGCAGGTTTCCATGGACACTATAACGGCTAACAGCTCTTCTAGAACAGTTCTGGAGTCCTTGAAGCGCTACAGATTTGGGAAGGAGGCTGTAGGTGAGAGGTATAAACATAAGGAGAAACACAGATGTCACATGTCTTGTCCACACGTGTCACCTTCAAAGGGTTTGCTAAGCAGAGATGAACAGTGGGTCAGGAGAGAGCCTTCGGAGTCTAATTCATTAGCACTGGGATTGCAGACACCGCTACAGATAGACTGTTCAGAAAATTCCCCAGGTCTGTCCCTGGGGGGATTTACTCCAAGCTCTGAGCCAGCCAGCAACGACGAACACACAAATCTTTTCACAAGTGCAATAGGCAGCTGCAGAGTCACAAACTCTACCAGCACCAATGGACGTAAAAAATTAACTGACAGCCCTGGACTCTTCAGTGCACAAGACACCTCGCTAAATCGACCTCTCAGAAAGGAACCGTTGCCTTCTATTGAAAAGGCACTGCAGCCACTGTCAGGTAAGGGAGCTCTAATTGTGCGTACTTTCCTATGAGTCTTGCTATTTTATGTTGTACCAAACACATGCTAGAAAAGGAGGGCAAGTATAGCTTTGGCTTTGTAGGAATCTTTCTGTGTTGAATTTCAGTACTACTCTTGCTTTCGCTCTTAAGTGTCTCTATTCTGTTAAAGCACTGTTCTGTGCAGCATTTGGAACAGACTACTGTAGTGTCTCCTCCAGAGCTGCTTATGGGATTGTGCAAGTACCTTTTCCCACCAGATTTTTCTTGCTTTGTTATAGCAGTATATAAAGTTATGCTAAGAAAGCTTTCCTATGAAAAGGTCTTTTCATTTTCCTTACAATTTTAACTTTCTGGAGAAAGGAGTTAAAATTTCTCATGATTTTTGATACTTTAAAAGCCATGTTTCTGTTTGTTTTGAAGTTCGGTTGATTTGGTTCAGACTAGCTATTGGTACTACTATTGTGAATAACATTTCCGTTTAAGAAAATGTTTCCTTTTTCTTTTGTAACTCCATTTTAGTTATTTTGATGATCTCTACTACAGTATAGCTTTTGATCCCTGACTTGAGGCCTCTAGCAGTACCTCAGAACAGTTGCTAAATGATGCTGGGAATGCCTAAGACCAAACATTGTAATGGCTGCTTTATTCATAGTTGGGAAACTCATCTTACGTAGCCTCAAGCAAAACTGAAACAGAACTAGCTGAGACTGTATACATAGAAAATTGCAGTGACGCTGTCAGAGGGTTGCTGTTTAAGGAAAAGACCTCCACTCTGAAACTGTGAACTTTGTCATTTGCATAATATTAAGGAAAAAAAAAAATCTAATGTGAAATTTAGGACTTGAAGAAACTATATTATACATCACTTTCCCTACTGGCTTAAGTGTCATTTCATGCTGTACTTTGTTACTACAGATGTTTGTGGACATAATTTTCACATTTTATCCACTTCTGTCTTAATTGCCATGGACTCGTTAGTGAGACCACATAACAAAGATAACCTGCAAAAGACAAAAGTGTGGCTTGTGCTCTTACTTGCTTACTTCTGATGTGTAAAGGAAGTCTGAGAGCTTCTCCTCCCTCCCTCCCTCCCTCCCTCCAATACTTGCCTATGCTCTCCCTTGAAATTTAAATAATTTGTCCAAAAACACTTGTGACTAATATTTCACAGACCAAGAGCCAAGCAAACAACCGGCTACCGGTAATGAATAATAATACCTCCTCATGTTCCTTGCTCTCATCTTCCTCCTTTTCTTGTGATACTCCCGTTCTGATGCCTCCTGCCACCTCCTTGCTCTGACTATGTATGTATGGAAGGGTGTTTTCTCTTTTGTTTTATTTTGGCATTTGGGGGGTTTATGTTTTGCTTCTTTATTTTAAGGGCAGCTGGAAGTGGCTGGGTTCTTTTACAAGTTCATATTACTTCATACTATTTCATATTACTAAAACTACTCGGGGTAGGGGGGAGTCAAGAGAAAGCAATAAAGCCGTGAGATTGCTTCTCCTGCAGCAATGGAAAGGAAAAATCAAAGCTCTATGTCGCCAAAAGGGTTAAATTTGGCTCCGAGGAGTGAAGAATTGGTTGTGGTAGCTGTTGCAGTTCTGGGAACTTCCTGAGGATTTCCATTACAGTGAATGATTTGACTTGGGTTTTTATGAGGAACAACCTAATTAAGGGAAAAAGCAGAGATGTTTTAAGCTGAAACCTGCTCATGAAGGCTCTGAATCAGTCTCCCTCTTCCAGTATGTTTGACTGGTTCCTCAAATGCCATGTGTCACTTTCAGTAAGTGTATTTCCCGCAATGGAAACGAGTTGGTTTTATTGTGAGACTGGCTCAGTATTCATCTCATTCACAAGGAGCTCCTAGTGCCCCACATCATGTGCATGCAGTATATCAGAAACCTTAAAACTGCATCTAGTAAAAAGCCCCAGTAAAGTAAAAAGGCTGGCTTTTTTTTTCTAGATCAGTGTCACGTTGCATGTTGTGGTTTGTTTTTAACTGTAGTGCTGAATTGTGATTCTGAAACTATTACCATGAAAGACTTAGATGTTTTTGTGCACTTCAGAAAATAGCACAGATGGAGAAGAAACCTGTGGTGCATCAAAGATTGTTTGTTTATTAAACCAGGTGCAATTTAGGTGCATGGTGGAGAGAACACTGAATCAGAGCAGTTAAAACGAGTAGTCAGAGACCAGCATCGGGGAATGCCTTCTAAAATTGTTCTGTATGATCCGTAGGTGATATTCATGATTATTTCAAAGTATCCCATATGGAAAACACGCTTCCTTTCCATAGACTTTTGAACGTATACCTTGCCTGGTTGAATTAACTGACAGATTCTTTCTATGCTATTAGCTGATGCTAGGTATTTTCAGAGGTTGCCTGCATCCAGGTTGTATTAGAAACGTGCACGTTTTGGCAAACAGGACTCTAGTGAAGGTCGGTATTTCACAGAAGATGAAGTTTAGATAGAAGTTTCCATGCTGTAGGCTTGTTGTTTAATACAGACAGCGCGTATGCACGGTCATGCCGATGAAGGTTGCGAGGCTCTAACGTTTTGTCTTTAAGATTTTTGTAGGATGCTGTTACGTGTTCATCTGAAGTTCACAGTGGTCTTCACTAAACTGCAGCTTCACACCACGAGTTATTTCAAAAAACTGATAGCTTATCATAAACTGGTCTTGGCGCACTGCTCACAATTCCTGGAAGGAAAGGGAAAGAAAAGCAAAATCGGCCATTCAGTGGGGATCAGTGCAGTTGAAAAGTCTTTACTGCCTTCATTCCATCTAAAAATAAAAGGACAGGTTTGAGGCATGCAGCCGTAGTCTGACGGGGGATGCACGCGCCTCTCTGTGCGTTTGAGGGATGGTGTGTTCAGACAGGAAAAACCTGCTTTGTCAAGGACGAGCCTGTTGTGTCCCGGCTGCAAACCCTGGGGTTCCACGCAATGTGTTAACGTCCGTAGACGCATCCGCGCGTACCTGCCCCGAGGTGTCACGGGTGAAGCCCAGCTTCGCTCTCCGTTGGAGCGCTTTGCGGTCCGCTGTCCCGTGGCCTTTCCCGCAGCGGCGCTTCAATGCCCCGGGGCCACGAGCCGCGCTGCGGGCGGGCGGTACCGGCCCGCGGGAGCCCGGGCCGCGCCGGC
>NW_008794808.1:115536-128050 GCF_000699145.1 Aptenodytes forsteri
GGGGCGGGAGGCTGAGCGCGTCCCCGTCGGCGCGACTGGCATGTGGGGGAGTCGTACAGGTGCCGCGAAGGCCCCTCGGGGGGCGCTGGCTGGAAGCGGCACAGCCGTTAGCTGCCGCCCGAGGTGGGCCGAGTCCACGGAGGAAGTAAGCACCGAGTCTGTGAAAGAAAGAAGAGCTCTAGGATATGAACATCGTCTGTCAGCAAGCACAGTCACAAACAGCTGTGCCTTCCAAGCAGTCCTCCAAATTCCTCTCACCTTTTTTTCCCCCCGTTATAAGTTATAGCCTATTCCTGCTTAGAACAATTATTCCTGCTGTGTAATTCTTTTTTTTTCTCTGAGGTCCCAGGGTATTTGTGTTAATCTACGCTTTCTGAAATCAATGCATCTTGTAGTTTCTTAGTAGAAAAATTCATTATGGAATAAAAAAACTAGTTGCCTGCTTTTTCTAATATTAAGCAACCATGTGTAGTCTCCCTGCACAGCTCCACTGCAGCTTCCTTTTTACCTGCATGTTGCAGGAACAGACAGTACAGAAGCCCTGTTTAAGAGCCCACCAGCACCATCTCCACATCAGGATGCCATGCAGGAAGTCAGAAAATCTTCACCAGGAATATGATTTGCAACTTGGGACAATGTCTGGCAGCCTTATGATTGTGCCCTTGTTGAGAAGAATTAATGAAAAAGAAAACTATTCCTCTGCCTTGTCAAGAAGTTAGAATATTTGGAAAAGTGATACTGTTTATTTTCTCTATCAATCAAACATATCTTAGATGTTACACCATGAGCTTAATAACACCTATGATAAAAAAAAAAATCCAAACTTTGAGACAAGACAGGATCTCAAAGGAGATTTTCGTAAAGATTTCTGGTAAGTCAGTGGTGCATTCCAGGATTCTCCCATCACCTTATACCTTAGGATCTCTATTCACGCATTGAAGCAAACGGTCATTTGCATGGGTGCTAATTTGTGGCCTTGATTTAGAGCATAACTTCAGTGGCCTGACCCCTCTCGTTTCTTTGGAGTCTGTTAGTAAGGAAAGAGATCAGAGCTGAACATGCAGCACTGAACTAATTTATCACGAACGATATTTTGAAGGGAAAGAGTGAAAGTATTTTTAAGTATGCATTCTAGATTTTATCTTCTAGAGATTTTCATGATGTGCATATTCTCATTGCACACTGCCATATGCATTATTGCCTACTTCGGTTTTTAAACTAATATCGGAATTTTTAATATCTCAGCATTTTCATAATTGCAATATGCAGATTTTTCTATGAAATTTTGACAAATCCCACAACCTTTGCTTTCAAGAGTAATTAGGATTCTCTAAAAGTTTAAGTTTTAGGGAAATAAAACAAGTTACAGTAAGAAAATATGTATATGTAGGAAAGAAAACAGAAATAGGTCTTTCCTCATCTTATCAGCAAAGATACCATTACCAGTTTTGTTCCTTAACCTTTCAATAGTCATGAGATTTCTATAGCTTTTAAAAAATTGTTTTTAACTTAAGTAATGGTAATTGTGATTGCTGCTGCCTGATGGCATCTTGCAGTGATAAGCCAATATCTAATGATTTTTTTTGTAATATTAAGCCCTGTGCATTCAGAACATATAGTGAAACATGTTTTGCAGGTGCCTAAAATCCAATAATGCGTTACACTTGTTTTATGTAGATAATAATCTCTCTCATTTGTTTAGACCCTGGGGTTTTTACATATTTGCCATGGCTGACCGAAGCAGAAATACTTTTTTTTTTGTGTGTGTGTGTGTGACAGGATCTTAAAAAGGAAAAGTTAACATAGCAAGAGACAAATCTAAAGAAGTACTTAAGAATTTTTTTTCTAGCTTTTCAGCTTTCTGCAGTTCATAGTGTCTTACATGAAGCAGTTCTGCCTGAGGAGTGGAAGAGAAATGCTTTTACAAAGCGAGGTGGATTGAAAATCGGCTGACCTGCCAGGCACAGAGGGTTGTGATCAGCAACACAAAGTCCAGCTGGAGACCAGTCATTCGCAGTGTACCCCAGAGATCAATATGGGGTCCAATACTATTTAACCTCTTCACTAATGACGTGGATGATGGGACAGAGTGCGCCCTCAGCAAGTTTGCAGATGATACAGCTGAGGGGAGTGGTGGATACACCAGATGATTGTGCTGCTGTTCAGAGGGACCGTCACTGGCTGGCGGAATGGGCTGGAGAGACTTATGAGGAACAGTGTCTTGGGATGCATTAGGAAGAGCATTGCCAGCAGGTTGAGGGTGATGATTATTCCCCTCTACTCAGCCCTGGTGAGACCACATCTGGAGTGCTGTGTCGAATTCTGGGCTTCCCAGTACAAGAAAGACATGGACATACTGCAGTGAGTCCAGTGAAAAGCCACGAAGATGACTAAGGGATTGGAGCATCTGTCATACAGAGAGAGGCTGGGGGAGCTGGGATTGTTCAGAATTCTGGGCTTCCCAGTACAAGAAAGACATGGACATACTGCAGTGAGTCCAGTGAAAAGCCACGAAGATGACTAAGGGATTGGAGCACCTGTCATACAGAGAGAGGCTGGGAGAGCTGGGATTGTTCAGCCCAGAGAAGAGAATGCACAAAGGAGATCTTACCAATGTCTACGTGTGCCTGATGGGAGGAAGTAAAGAAGAAGGAGCCACACTGTTCTCAGTGGTGCCCAGTGACAGGACAGGAGGCAATGGGCACACACTGAAGTACAGGAAATTCTGTTCCTAGATAAGAAAAAAGTGTCTTACCATAAGGGTGATTGAACTCGGGGTTGTGGAGTCTCCATTGGTGGAGATGTTGAAAACCCAACTGAACGTGGTGGCCCTGAGCAACCTGCTGTAGTTGACCCTGGTTTGAGCAGAGTGGTTGGTCTAGGTAATCTGCAGAGGTCCTTTCCAAACTCAACTGTTCTGTGAAAATCAAGGAATGAAGCTAAGGGTTTCATCTGAAAGTAGGAATATGGGGTTTTTGTTTTCTTTTTTTTACGTAAAAGCTAATACTCTGATGATATTAAGTGGCTTTTTTCATGGCTTGTTTACTGTCCTACCTATGCCATTCCTTCTTGATGTTCCATTTCCGTCCTTCTCCACCTACATGCATCATAGGAAGCAAGTGTTCCTAAAGCTAAAAAAGAGTAATCTTAGTTTGAATATTTATCATCTACAGTGTGTTGTATTGGCACTGTCAGACTGAAATGATTTTTTTTTTTGTGCTTTTCTCTTCCCTGATCTGCTTTTCAGGCACTTTGCCAACACAGGACAAACCTTCCCAGAGGCAGTCAGAGAGCACAAATTGCAGCCCTTCCAGAAAGAGATCAACATCTGAGAGCACATCTTCTACAGGCAAGTAGTATTTGGTGGCCTTGTTTTTGGGACCATTGCTATACTAAGACCTATGCTACTACAGATAACTGAGACACCATTGCTATGAGGACTTTAACAGCAGCAGTATGTTCATGGAGATACCGAGTTTTTCCACTTACATTTTAGGATACAAGTGCTGCAAATTGGGTTGTAGAATAGGGAAACTTGAGCTGGCGCTTAGAGAAGCAGCAGCATAGCTATGGCAGAATGGAATTTGGTTCCTCACCAGATTAAATTAGTCTTCGTGAAGCTCAATGCTTTAATGCTAGCAAGACCTGTGACACGACAGTTAATCAATTAATTAGATGAATAGATTCATTCCTCCATGGGGAAGAGCTTGACTTCTGTGCTGTTCTGAAGGCAGACAGTTTTGTGCCCTTGGGTAGATAACTGTTAGGATCAAGACAGGGTGTACTGTTATGTTTTCTTCATAGCATGGAGAATCCTGCTAAGGTGATGGAGCATGACAAGCACCTCATCCCAGTCATCACTAATGATACAGTTGTGAATGACCCTAGGCAGGTCAAAAATGATAGTAGGAGAGAGATGGAAGTACTGAAAGCCGTGGGAACCCTGGTAGAATTCTCATCAATTCTGTCAAATGAGGACCAAGTCTCAGATGCACAAAATGATCGTGAAGTTGAGAAAATGTATGCCAAGAGGATATTGAGGGAGCTGGCTTTCTCAGCCGTGGGCTTACGTACTGTGCAGGTTGCTGCTTGAGGAAGTCCATCTTTGTTCACTTCACAAGGAAGGGAAGGGTACTTCTGATGTGTTTTGAGCTTTCTTTTGTAAGGAGGTCAGACTTGTGCAGTCACACTGTGTGTGAATGTATGCGTGTTGCTATCTGTCACATTTTCACACCTACAAAACTGTCGAATCCATTGACCAAATTGTCAGAGGGAAGATCTGAAAGCGTTCATTTCTTGTATATTACCGGCAAGTTGTCAGCCATGTAGTAAAAACAGACCCTGATTGCAGTCCCTCTGAGGAAAATGTGATGTGGGCTTACCTATGATTGGACACAAAAAAATCATAATGTTGACCAATTTTGTAAGAAGCCCAGTTGTAGAAAGAACTCCTGTTAGCAGAATCCAAACATGCTTAGGCACTGAAGCTGATTGCAGATTTGTAGTAAACGTCCTTAGGATTGGTACTTAAAGAACTAGTTATGATTTCCATATAGGAAGAATGTGCCAAAACTGCTATTTCCTCCTCCCTTTAAACAGATATTTGCAACAGATGCTTTATTCAGCATATGCTAAAGAAAGTCATCTCCAGTGAAGAAGTGTGTTCTCTTTTTCCTCTCTGTCTTGTTAACTTCCTTTTACTTACTCATTTTAAAGGGGCAACTGCAATCGGTTTAAGTCTGTGTGTAGGAAGGTGTTAAAAGTTCAGGCATATTTCGTGCAGGAGAGCATAAGAATGAAATGAATCACAAGTTTATCAACTTCAAAGTCATTGAACTGATGATGCAGCTGAAAAGACCAGTCTTTGTTATATTTTCTGTAGATCTGGAATGCATGTGGGATTTCAGTGCGTTTGTCAGAGAGCTGCTTTGTTACCAAGGGCTGCAAGTGTGCCTGACCAGGGCTGCAGCTGTTTTGGGGATCATAGCCTTCAGTTGTCCCATCCTTTTGGATCAATTTCCAAACAGAAACACTAGTTCAAGGAAATCCATTAGACTTTGTGTCCAAATGTGTTGTGTGGTATAGTTTGGTTATCATTGGATGGTGCAGCTGTTGACAGAGCTCACTGTGCTAAACAGATGGTGTTTCTGTGAGGAACCCTCAGCTCCATCCCGATGTGTATTTAAAGACCATAAGAAAACAAGGGTACTTTATCTTTATTATTTCATATAAAATTGCAAGCTGAAAGTGTAAATCCTTCCAGTTCTTTCAAAGTTGTTTAGGTCGCTAGGTTTTCCAAGTGATTACAGTGAGGCTTACAGCAGTGACCTGACAAGTGTGTTTCTCTGTTCCTTTTTCACCCTGTAGGAAGAACATTGTTCATAGGAGGATTTTTAGAACTTGTTATGCTGATTCTTCTTCCTTTAAATTGTGCACTCTCTGAAGCACGTTTTTGTTTGCACTTGCAAATTCACGACTTTGGAATCTTAATGAGGAGTACATTTCTCCAGAGTACCACACTCGGACTAGTGAGCACTAGGACTAGAAAATATTTATTTTAAACTGTTTGTGCTTTATCTTTGTCAGCTAATGCATAATCTCCCTCCTGCCAAATGATAGAAACCCTTTTATAAAAACATTTTGTTGCCTTCCCTTTAACAGTTACCTTTACGCTAGTATGTGCTCTTCAGTCTACAGCCTAGGACCCACTAGTTTAAGTAGATCTAATCTAAATAATTGGTCACAATTACAGTAACTTTTTGTAAATGCTAATGTGCAATTGTGATATATTTATGAGAAGACAGCATCTATTTTATTCCAGAAAGAACAGGGTTTCTTCTGATTAAATGTTATCACTAAGAACCAACAGGGCAGCTTTGGGAAGCTCTTAGTTTGGAACAAATCCCTTTTTAATACAGCATAATCTATATGGTTGACCTGGAAATCCTCTTTTTCAAATACCAGTGTGCATCTCTAAAGCATGTAACATTTTGTTTAAAAAGTGAGATCTAACTTTACTTCCTGTGTAAATTAGCCTTTCTCTTTTGTCCAGATATTTTGATTTACCTTTATCCAAGCCTGTTCTTTATTGCAATCAGTTCTGTCATCATTATGTTTGTCTTTTTGATAAAGAAACTGCAAGAGCAATGATAAAGTTGTTTCAGTACTTCCAAACTATGAAAAAGAAAAATTAGTTTAAAAACATTTCAGATGTTGCTCAATTTTTTAATCAGTATTTAATTTTTCTGTGCACAGAGGGTTTCTTATTTTTAGTGTTGAAGAGAAAGAAACTTGAGAAGAGTTCTGGACTGTACGTACATAGGGAATGCCCTCATTGCTCTTTGCTATTAGAAGTGGGGGCCTGCACATGAATAAAGAGAAAATTGTATGTTAAAACTGATGGTACAAAATGTAGACTTCCCACTTACTTGCATCTCTAGGTCCCTTTCCCATTAGAACTTGTGTTACAGAAATTGGTCTCTTGTCGTTGAACGTTCCAGGCAATTATAGGATATAAAAGGCTGTCAGTCTGTCCAACTATTGTATTTTAATTGCAACCTTATTTGATTGTATCTCAAGTCTGTTTCAGTATACGTATGTTTGTTTGTGTTTCAGTGATTGGAGTACCTACCCGGGGAGCGAGGCTGGCAACTGCTGTTGATGATTCAGTGGATAGCTTACTGCAGCGCATGGCACAACATGAAGGCCAGGCTACTTTGGACAAAACCTTAGAAGCAGTCATTGCAAATGTGTCTGTTCCACCATCAGCTAGTCCTGCTCGAAACCACAATAGGGAGAGAGGTCTGGGGAAACAGGACAGCCTCATAGCTCCAGCAATTCCCAGCAGCTCCTGCAGCGATAGTATCTCGCTTCTGTCAGACAGACTACCAAACAGCTATTCCCCACATCATCTCAAGAGAAGCGTGGTTGAAGCCATGCAGCGACAAGCTAGGAAAATGTGCAATTATAACAAGATCTTGGCAACAAAAAAAAATCTTGACCACGTCAATAAAATTCTGAAAGCCAAAAAGCTGCAAAGGCAGTCACGGACAGGGAATAATTTTGTGAAGCGCAGGCCAGGTAGGCCCCGGAAATACCCAATGCAGGCTGTCGTTTCAATGCAAGCTTTCCAGGCGGCTCGACTGGTCAGTCAGGAGTTAGATAAAAGAGAAGAAAGCAGCAGTCCCTTACACCTTGGACCTGATACCATCACAGATGTGATTGAAGCTGTAGTGCAAAGCGTGAACTTGAATACAGATCACCGAAAAGGCTGGAAGAGAAAGAGGTGGCTTGCAGAGGAACAGGCCAGGAAGCGACAAAAGTCTTTACCAGAAGATGAACAGGAGAGCAGTAAGAGGTAATTCCCTTACAATTTTGTACCCTCAGTATAGTTATTGTTGATTTTATAACATTTCAATCCATGAAAGAATCCTACTCTAATGAGCTTTGCTTGTTACATTTGTTTTTATTAAGGAGTTCAGTGTAGAGGGAACCAACATGTCAGTTTTAAGTATGCTTAGGGTCTTCCTAAGTTACTGAAGACACCCCAAAATGGGATGGAATCTTAGGTAATCTAAAACTGTTGGGTTTGTGCTTGTGTCTCAAGTGAAGCAAGTTTTATGATTGCCTTGGTGAAGAATACTTTTAATGAGTTGGTAACAGGTTTACTGATGAGATATCATAGCAAAGATTGTTCCTTCATCATGTGCGGAATAAGGAAATGTAAGAGCTACATGTGCCATGGGAATCTTAAAGAGTGTGGCTCATAGGTATAGGCCACGAACAAATACTTACAAGCAACACAGAATGTCAAGTGAGATCAGTTGATACACAACAAATAAAGAGTAAAACCGAAGCAGCAAGGAGGAGTTAAGGTGTGCACCTGTGCAATCACTGGCTAGTAAAGGACCACACCAGAAATCTCTCTGGTCTAATCTTCACATGCTTATCCCCAAAGTCATCGATACAAACAGATCAAACTCTTCCAGAAGTCTTCCTTCGTGTGTTTTCAGAATAGTTCTGAAAAATAACCATCCAGTTGTGTTTCAGAAATGAATACTGTAATATAGGCACTTAGATTCACAGAATATTGCTGGAACCACATGTTCAAAGGGTGTATTGTATGGCGCTCCTGAAGGCTAAGAAAAGGTTTACCACATACTGTTTTTAGAGTACAAAAGCAGATAGCATAAGCCACCTTCTAAATTACTCAACTGAGGCTCCAAGGGATAAACATTAGCAGTACAAACAATATTCTTTTTGTAATAATTAATAATAACATTACTATAAAAAGATCGTACATTTCTTATGATTATACTTAACCACCACTTGATCATGATCATTGAATTGCATTTTTTTAAATAGCTGAGACACCTAGTAATTCAGAAACATGGACATTTTTTTTCTGCTGACCAGATTATAGAGCGGAATAATGAAATATGGCAAGATAATCTTTATGGTAAGAAATATGGTAAGATAATCTTTAATCTTTACTTTTTCTTCCAGCTTTTCTGAGACAGTAGCTGAACCTCCCAGTCCGCATGATGCCCTTGGGAAACCGCATGAATCTGAAAACACTGAACAGCCTTTGCCTTCTCCAGCCCAGCGTGAGAAAAAAGCTCCTCGACCCCCAAAGAAGAAGTACCAGAAGGCAGGGCTCTACTCTGATGTGTACAAAACAACAGAGTAAGTAATACCAGTGAAAAGCTGCTGTCTGATATTCCAGTGGAAACTGTCTCCTTTCAACTAGAGCCATAAAGAGCTGCTACTAATGAGTAGCTGAAATAAAACCATCAACTTAATTCAAGCCTGTGAAAAATTACATGCATGATAATTATCAGAATCTGACCCAGTGAAGATTTAAAATGTAACCCCAGTCAGAAAGCAGCCTCCACCAATCTGAAAGTGTTTCTGAGTATCGACCTTGAAGAAGGTAAGAGAGCTTCATTCGACAATCTTAACGATCACGGCAGTAAAAGTGCTGGGAGAGCTTGAGGTGTTCAGGTACTGAGTACAGTGTCTACATAAAAGGGGCCATTAGTTTTCTATTTTTATTGACTGAATGATGACAACTGGTCATCTTTCGTGTGCAAGAATTTCAGATATGTACCCTGTTCATTTCACAGTTAAGTGAGGTTCATCTCCCTCACTTTCTTTGAGATGTTTAGAGTAAAAATCCATCATTCTTTTATTTTTTTCACTTGTTGGCTCAAAACCTAGTGTACATTAGAAAGTGGACATCTCCTGTTTCTGATAACCAGCCCACTTCTGCTTCCATTTGTAGTTACATAAGTTTTCTACAGCCATTTGAACAAATGTGTTGAAGTCAAGAATTTACACTTCTCTTATAATATGATCTGACAGATTAAAAAGAGAGAAAACTGGGCACCTTCTCATTATGTTGTTTAAAAGGTTACAGAGATCACTGGGAGACTGCTAGTATAGTTTTATCAGCTGTTCCTGGTGTCTTCTCTTTCCATAGTAGAATGAAGGCATCGATGAAAGGATCAAGACTCTAAGGAAGAAACAAAGATATAGGCCTGCTCAAAGTGAGACTGCTTATGTTTCTAATAGTTTGAAAGCAGATGTGCTAAAATTTTCAGCATTTGGATGTTCTGTCACTGGTATACACAATCATGCAACATTCAAATATTCTATCATAAAAATTAGGTCTGTTGCCTTAGGAGGGGACCTGAGAGAGTCTTTTCTTTTTCTTTATTATAAAATGTTAGTTACAGTATCAGACCTAGTCAGCCAAGGGTGGACCTTTATTTCATAAGCAGTAAGCAAACATGTCATTTGAAAAATTGTATGAATACAGAAAGTGAAAGTCAAGGTTTGTAGGTATTGTGGATGATGATGGAATCAAGTTCACCACCCTGGAGAAGGCCATGACAAAGCTGAGCTCCACTCACAACCCTCCCTCTCCCATCACATTTTGTGTTGCAGTTCCCTGGAAGCTCAAAGAGGTCTGATTTGGTCTTCCCCTTTGCCTGTTGCTCCACATGCTGAGTTCTTCCCTTGCACTGATACTGATGTTTGTGATGAGCTGCTTAAGAACACTGAGGAAACTTTACCCTACCAAGGAAGCAAATGCTGCCTACGCAATCTGAACTACCTCTCTACATGGTTGTTGAACACTGATACTGAAACAAGGCATGGAAATGCATAGCTGGGCAAGGACAGAACTGTGGCCATCTTGATTTAGGTGTCTTGTCTTACAGCAAGGTGCAGCTTGAAGGGCTGATCCCACCACTCCTTCATGCTGGCACTGGGTCTCTTCTTTACTAAATTGGTTCAGCAAACTAAATCAGCAGAACAATAGTCACTTTTTTATAATTAAATTTTCTGCTGATTTAACTTGCTGTTCCAGTTCTACTGCACAGTCAGTCAGACATAAGTCAGTGCAAGAGGAGAGCAGAAGTTCATGTTGTTATCCTATTATTTATGTAACTTCCTGCTGTATGAGTATGAAAACATGATCTTAGTTGAGAACAAAAATGCAACTCCGTAATCGTACGGCACCCTCTAGTGATGGTACAGTTAAGTGTTATCCCTGTCTCCATTAAAACAGCCTCTGCATTCTCTATTAATGGGTGTTGTACTCACCATTTTTCTGTATTTCTGTTTGCAGTGTTCAGTTGCAGACACTGTCTTAAAAACCATTTTCCTACTCTATTGGATCTTCTTCAGTACTTCCTAAACATCATTAGAACATAGGAAGTAGTGAAAGTTTTACTGAGGTTTACTGTTACAATTTACAGCCTCTCTCTAGATCAGTCACATCCAACTGCTAAACAACAGCACAGAAAATGTTTGTCATGTCATTGCCAGTTTTAGTCTACTGTTAAAAGAGAAAAGTCTGCATTATTTCTCTGCAGCCACTTGAATTGTACAATTGCCTCAACAGGATTTCACTCCAACTCACCTTGATCTAGAAACTTTATTAAAACACAGTGAAGAAAGCTCAGACTTTGATTCCTTGCAAATGAACTAAGAATAAAAGGAATCGTTTCTGGAGTCAATCTCAGTTCTACCTCAATTTCTGAATGCAATTTTGTAGACAGCATTAGCTGATCTGACGTTAACCTCCACATGAGTTTTCCAGGATCCTCAGCTCCCACTGGAAGAATTACACAGATCTTTTGCTGAAGAGAAGTTCAGTGTGTGGTTGCACAAGACTGCAGCTTTGAGAGCAAAGGAAGATTTTGTACAGGAGTCATTATCTATTTACCCAGCAGTGGCTTTCCTAGAGGAGTGCAAAGTCTAGTTCACCACAGAAATTTAATAATAATTAGTAAATTATTAATTAATCAAAATGTATATTGTTTAGGGAAATATATTTTTATATAATATATGATTTTTATCAGTAATAACAAACATGAGTCCTCATTGCAAAAGTGTAATCTATAGAATTTGCTGTGATCAACACTGAATTGCACCTTGCTCGTCGTTAGGTAACCATAGCTGGTCAAAGACTATGGTTGCACAGACAGTGTAGTTTAGCGCAGGCCTGTTGCTCTTCTGGGATGTGGTGTTTCCACGTGATAGGCACATTGCTCCTACAGTGCCTCCATTTTGCTGATGTTGGAGTTTGTGGAGCTGCAGGGTGACTCAGAGTAGGTAATTGAACATTTTAGAGGCAAACCTATTGAAAAATCAGCCAGCTGAATTAAAATGACAGTCTAAGATTGCAGTTCAGCAAATGCTTTAAGTTGGCATAAGCTAACACTGCACTAAAAGAATCAGTTTTACTTTCTCCTCACCTTTGTGGCTTATTCCTATCCCTGTGCTGTCCTTTCCTTTGTCCCATCATGATGACCAGGGCAACTGAACCAGGCTGGGATAGTGATTCAGATGAAATCCAGCCTTCCACAGTAGGTTTCCTGGTGCAGTTAACCTTGCAGTCATACCAACAGTTACGCCAGCAGAAGGGGGGAGCATCAAAGCCAGCTTATACTGACTTAAAATGTTTGTCAAACTATGGTCTCAGAGAGAAAATTGGGCTCCACGCCTCAAAAATGTAATTGTGCACTCCACAGAGAACTAATTCCAGCCAACATGGTAAGAGTGTAGGGAGAAGACGCTAGAAGCTGGAGAGGGGGAACAGAAATGGAACACCACATCAGAAAGAAAGGAAGGAGAGGGATGGAGAGAAATGGAGGTACAGGAAAGAAGACTGTGTGTCGTGGTTTAACCCCAGCTGGCAACTAAGCCCCACACAGCTGCTCGCGCACTCCTCCCTGGTGGGATGAGGGAGAGAATCAGAAGAGTGAAAGTGAGAAAATTCATGGGTTGAGATAAAGACAGTTTAATAGGGAAAGCAAAAGCCGCGTGTGCAAACAAAGCAAAACAAAACAAGGAATTCATTCACTCCTTGCCATCAGCAGGCAGGTGTTCAGCCATCTCCAGGGAAGCAGGGCTCCGTCATGCATAATGGTGACTTGGGAAGACAAACGCCATCACTCTGAACGTCCCCCCCTTCCTTCTTCTTCCCCCAGCTTTACATGCTGAG
>NW_008794808.1:128426-144735 GCF_000699145.1 Aptenodytes forsteri
GTGCACCCCCAGCCTGCTCGCTGGTGGGGTGGGGTGAGAGGCAGAAAAGGCCTTGACTCTGTGTAAGCACAGCTCACAGTAACCAAAACATCCCTGTATTATCAACACTGTTTTCAGCAGATATCCAAAACGTAGCCCCATACTAGCTACTATGGAGAAAATTAACTCTATTCCAGCCAAAACCAGCACACTGTGGTTCTAGTCTTTGTTCCATTCTTAATTTGCCTGAGACTTTAGACTGATGTTCTGAGACTAAGCGTGACATTCAGCCTTTGCAGAATGGTACAAAATGTTCTCATCTTCAGCAAAAAAAAATGACTTTGCCATCACTCTGTTACTGGGAGCTTGCAGAGAGAGGCCAGGTTGGTCTATTGTTGGTAAGTGGACCGTTTACAAAATGGGTATTTTAAATTTGTTCCCACAGAAACTGAACCAAACAACTTTAGGCAGTGGATTATAGAGAGGGGAGGCATTTCTTATCTACCCAGGCTTATGTATCAGTCTGTCAAGCGATCAGAAATGTACTACTCCAGCTTACTGTTGAAAGTATGCTAACCTGAAACATTAAAAGGTATCGTTTCTCTGTGATTATTGGTGAGGTCTCACCCTATTCTAACTGGCTTGCTTGAAAAGGGGAGGGAGTGATCCTGGCTTTCTGGAGAGATCTTTTGCTTTTCAACTGCAACAATCATTAGATCTGCTTATTGAGGGAAACGTCTTAAAGAGCATGGTATGAACATGAGCAGGTACTTGTCCTTGATAGCAGCGCAGAGTCAACTGATCCTAGGAGGCTGTGAGGACAGTCGGTTTAGTCCTGGGAATTCCTGCGACCTGCACCATCAGTAGTGAGGTGTATCTAGCTAGTAAGTATTCCAGCCTGGTTAAAAAAATGACACGAACAGAATGTGATCCGAGCAGTAGCAAAGGAAACCTGTTGTCAGTCCCACAGCCCCAAGTGAGGTGAGTCGGACAGACCAGGCAATGATACCCAGCGTCAGCCGAGAGTCTGGATTGCCAGACCAGTCTGTGGTGATGAGGCAGGCCAAGGTTAAGTGGGGAAGCCAATCTGCAGGTCAGGATCAGGTCTAGTGATGGTAACCGGGGTCAGATACAGTCCAGGATTGCCAGGCAGATCCAGTGTCAAGCCAGGAATCCGGTGCATGGCTCAGCCACCAGATCCACAGTTCCCGTGGCTGCGGCTGAGCTGGAGATGGGTGCACCCACGAGGCAGTCCAGGCAGGGACTGAATGTCCAGGGCTGAGCGTAAATGGATCTGCAGGGGCCATGGGCAGAGGGTGTGGGTGGAAGCCCCCTGTGAAGCTGGTCGGGGTCATAAAGGCGTGTTGGTGGCACTCGGAGCCCTGACGCTGAGTTTAAGCTTCTGCAAGGCTATCAGCATGCCTCAGCAAAGTGAAAGGGAGAGGCTTCTCGTAAAGATAGTAGCTAAACACAAAACCAGAACCATTATTGCCTGCCCAGAAACCCCAGCCTAAAATAGCTCATTATCTTCCTAGTGGGAATATGTGGGCATGTTAATACAGACCTTTTCTTGATAGTGTAGAGAGGCCTTTTTTAATTAATGAGGCTTTTTTTGCATGGTATTTATGTTTATAAAACTGCGTGTATTGTTTATACTTGATTATTTTAGTATATTCCCTTTTTTCATTAATAATTATGCTTTATTTTGACATCTCAGCCTTTCCCTCTGAAGTCCCTAAAGTATTGATGGCCTTTGTTCAGCTTACTGATTTCTCATAACAATTTTTTACATGCCTCTAACAATACTTCCATCGCTGTGTTTGGAAGGAAAACAGAGTAGGTGCTTTACCCAGCGTTCTTTGTGACTAGGTCTAAGACGGGTGTGTCTGCAGTGCCTGGAGAAATTAATGTTTGTGGTTTTAGATAATTGCCTTCTGCATTTCCTTTCCACACTGGTTTCCTCCTTGCAGTTTATTTGCCATAATTTATTTTTCCGTTGGCTTCCTTTACACTGAATATGTGGGCGTTAAAGGGTGCACATTTGGCTTGAATTAAGTCACCTTTCTATTGAAAGTTTTTCCTTTTTTCTCTGCCTTTGGCTTAAGGATTTGCTTGCCTCTTGGAAATGGAGGTTCACACTTTGCCTTTTCAAAATACCTTTCCTTTTCCGTTTGATAAGAACTTGCTTTCCAGGTCTTGTAAGGAGTTACTTTATGGCCTTTCTTTGCAAGTCTTAGTGATTCAGTGCAGCACAACTTGAAAGGGTAGAAGACATGAGTTGGGGCTTGGGGGTTTTTTTTAATCCTCTCTAGAATATAATTTTTGCCTGGTGGGCAAAGGTGCTGTCTGTTTGCCAAAACAAATGAAATTAATTCCTGCCATCAGTAAACAGAGGGTCATATTATTTAAAAACCATAACCTTTATTGTTTGAGAGAATGTTACTGCTTTTTGATTAGGATAGCTATGTGTCCACCTGTGTACATTAAGTTAAATGCAAGTGTATCATAATAACTAAAGCCTTGCCATATAACTCTATTAAAGGGAGAGTTGTTTAATGGACAGTGTACACAGCATTTAGCTCAACAGAGCCTTCGTTTCAGCAGTATGCCTTAGCTTTTATTTCACTAAAATTTGTTAATTTGTTATACTTGTGAAATAAGTACCAGAAATCCAGAAAGTATTAGAAGAGTATGTGAACCACAAATTACTGCAATCTATCAGTTCTGTTTCTAACCTTCAGTAATTATTTTCAGTTGTTGCTATCTGTAGCTCAAAATTTGTTTTTAACTTGCATTTTCCATTCACTAGTTAAACAATATCACATTTTTTATTGAGTCAGCTTTCAGTTGTATGTCCAGTTATTAAAATAAACCCCTTAAAAAAACTTCAGTAAACTTTAATAGGCTTTAGTATAATTTTAAACTTTGATATATTTAACATTTAGAAGTCTCTTCTGAATGTTACAGGGCTGCAGTACCTAAATATAACCACATCAGTTTTTTCTTTCCATACTTTGTCAGTAGCCAAAAGGAGATGTTTATAAAAGACAGGTTACTGAGCTAGGTGGTTTGACTGCTGCCTGACCCGTACAACCATTCTTATTCCGTATTCCTATTTTTTCTTTCTGTAAAGGGGGTGTCTCATTGCTTTTTTGACTGATTTCTGTTCTTTTCCTGCTTTTCTTGATGAACAGCCTTCTAAAGGAGTAGCATGTGAACATTTGTTCTTAGCAAATTAGGAAAGCAGGCACCGTACATGTATAACATGTCAAATACCTAAGCAAGCAACATCAGATATGATTTGTTGATCTGCTTTTATTTTTGTAATCTTTAGTTATTACTTTCATATCACATACTAGGAATTTAAAGTTGATGGTGTCCCATTAGGTGTTGCCTGAATAGTAGTTATGGAGAAAAATCAAATCACGAGTTTTTAAATGGATGTGATAAGTGTATTTGGCAAGCAACCTGGAAATCAGTTTTTTTGGCCATTTCTATTATTCTCTTGCCTGATATTCTAGACATTCGTGCCTTAATTAAAACAGAAAGTGTGTTTTGTGCAAATGACAGGTGTTCCTCATTCTGATTTCTTTTTTTTTGTCGCTGTCATCCACAGTCCGAAGAGCCGCCTCATACAATTAAAGAAAGAAAAGCTTGAGTACACTCCTGGAGAGCATGAGCATGGATTGTTTCCAGCCCCTATTCACGTTGGTGGGTACTTCATGTGTGTTTTAGTTGTTGGGAGACAAGTGCCGCACTTAGGTGACATGGAAGTAGTCTGTTTGGAAGTCACAATCTCTCTACCTCTCTCCCTTTTTTCTTTTTTTATTTTATCACCTTGCCAGGTTACTCATGTCTTTCAGCATATGAACTTTGCCAAAGGTCATATTCATCTGTCTGTGTTCTTCAGTGCAAAAGTTTTCTCGAGAGGCTTTTTTTTTTTCCCTACGTGAACTTTGTTCCCATTTTTTGTTTACCATAAGAAAATGCCAGTCTAGTTTAAAACCTGCTTTAACTGCCATAATACTTTTGCTTAAATGCAGTACAGTAGTCTCCTTTTCAAACTAATATTACAGTAGAATAGCCAGAGACAATTATAACCATTTGTTAAATCTCAAAAACTAAGCATGCAATAATAAATTCCCCCATGTCCCCATGCATTTAATGATGTCTGTCTTTAAGCGTGGATAAAAGTGAGGGAGAATGAAAAACTTAGCTATTATGTAGTTTTTATTTCATCCCTGTTTTGAAGTCTTGGGTAGAACAGAAATGAGGTTTAGGGCTTCTCTTTGCCTTCTGCAGAAAGAAGCCATAACCTAAGGTTAGCACGAGCATTTAGAACTCACGGAGTTCCGGGATGCTGTTCAGAAGTCCAGACCACTGGACTGGACTGCTTGGAGGGGATGGCCATGAACTCCCAGGCTAACGTTTTTGCAGCTCATGTCATTTGCCAGGACAAACCAAGATTGATTTATTTTTCAGATAATTGTTTCAGCTTTTAAAATGCTGTGATTTCTTACTTCAAGTACTGTCATGCAAAGAGAGTTCGGGAAATTCCACATTGTTCTGTAGGAATATTTGTCCCATCAAATACAAACGTTTAATTGGTTTGTCTTCTTTAACTGAACTTTTTTGCTCCATACACAACTTTGACTTTCACAGAGAGTTGATAGCAGGCGAAGACTTTGACAGATCTGTGTGAATCAGTAACTGCAAAACGGGTTTCAGAACTGAAGGTGTTAATTTAAATTCTCAAAAACGTGACCTTTCTCTATTCCTTTTTGAATTGGGTCATATAACTCTGTTGCATGACCGAACCATCTGTCGGGATGCTCAGGTTCAGTTTGCAGTGCCACGATCCTGTCCTCTTTTTCTCTTCATCAGGCCCCGACCCCACGTTTGTTCGTGCTAGCAGGCACAAACAAGCTCCTGCACTGAAGATAAAGCTGCTTCGATTACCCTCTATCGGGTAGCTGGAGAGTGGCTTAACTGCAGGGCAGAGTTACAGGGTTTAGGACTCTACCAGATGACTGCACTAGTGCCCACTTGACGAGGGCTGGAGGGACCTTCCATGCACTCCAGGCACGGTGCCAGGGCACCTGAAAGAGCCTTTTGTTTCGCCCGCTGAGGTCATAGAAGTGAAAGCAAATTCCCAGCAGATTTAGCTCTTTCCTGGAACCTGCTATGGATGAATAAAGCATTGAAAATGAAAAGTAATTTAGGAGTAAATTGTAAGGAAAACATTACAATTTTTATTTTCCAGTTGTGAGGGTATGCATGTGAATTTACATGAAACCACAGACTATTGCTGGAGGAACGTAAAGGCACTTGTTAACATTTAGAAAAGCTGGGAAAATCAAACATGGGACTGACACCTCATCCTTAGTCACTCTTCTCACTGCAATTTTGTGACACAGTATTCCAACAAAATGATAAGAGAACTTTTTAATCTTGGCTAGAACTAACTTAGTGTCAGACCTCAGGTCTTATGTTAACAAAGTATGTAATGGGTCAGTTTCCTTCTTTTGGGAAGAGGTTAGGGGTGACAGTAAATTTTAAAATAGAGATGAAATCTACAATGAAAGTAGTAACTCCTGTCTAAAATGAGTTTCACTTATTGCTGAAAATATAGATCATCTTGAAGTCTTTCCAAAACATCTAGGAATGTGTTTGCTAAGTCTGAATTAGTTCTTAAGTCTGTTTTGGTAAAGGTCGTAGAAGGGCTTGGATACTATTTTCAAAACTAACTTGGTTTCTTTGAGTACAAAATTGTGACTTACCATCTTGCATGAATTGTGCATGCAGATTTTTTTTTTAGTGCATAATTTGTTCTCTGTGCTACGTCTTTGTATTCCTGTGTACACAGAAGAGCTCAGGAGAAAGTGTCAACTTTGAGACTTCTACACAGAAGTTACTAGTGTTTACTGTAAGGCACAGAGTTGTATTCAGTTTCGTCAGTTATTTGCTGTTGTCCCTTTGGTAGCTCACGTTCAGTGACCCCTCCCAGGTGAACACCTGCAGGGTTCCTGGCACTGCTTTTAAGAGTTTAACTGTGACTGTTGGAGTTCAATGGCATCCGTAACGTTCAGTCATCCAAGCAGAAGGCAGCTCCCCTCTGCCGCCTACCCCACCAGGCATCTTGTATCTAAGACAGCAGCTTTCCTCGCTGTCGATAAAGGTTTAAACCTGACTACAACAGAGTAGAATGCAAAAGAGAGCGTCGTGGAGGGCTCTTCCCTCTGCTTGCCACTAACAGACAATGTTCTGGGAGAATTCTGCTCTTCTGCCTTTTTGACTTTCAGATGTCGAGAGGCCCTGTCAGAATTTGGCGATGTGCCTAGGAGCAGCCCTTTTTCCTCTTGGGGATATGTGAATATGAGTGTGTGCAACTTACAAACCTTTTTGTTTCAGGAAAGTATCTCAGACAAAAGAGAATTGACTTCCAGCTGCCTTACGACATCCTCTGGCAGTGGAAACACAATCAGGTACAAGATAAAAAGTTACTGGTTGCCAAGATTATGATCAGAAGTCTTAGAAAGAAAATAGCAGGGTTCTTACATGAAAGCTGTGTTTATATATCCTGTATATTGATGAATATTCTTGTTGCTGCCACTGTATGAGGAAAAAAAGGATTTGCATATGTATTTAATGTGAATAATTTCCATTATTCCATCTCTTGCAAAATAGCAATCCTATGGGTTTCTGCTGAAAAAAAAGTCATTAATTTTGCTGCAGACTTTTATTTTGGTAGTGTGCCTGCTTTCTGCGATGATCTTGTTTTAGACACGCCTCAGGAGAATTCAGATGTACTGCCAACAGCACTGAGAAATTTCAGGCCTTATTTTTCTTGGATCAATCCCAGCAGAGTGGAATTTATTTTTCACTTGCAAGCTGACATTTTCATACTGAGGAAAGAAGAGAAACTGTTTAACAGTCACATTCTTTTTAAAGAGCTTTAAATATGTGCAAACCTAAAAATAGGAATATTTTTTTCCCTGAGAAGTTTCCACCGAGTGATTTAACACAGGATTTAAGGCTGGAGGGTAAATCTGTCCCCAGCTCTACTGCAAGAAAGCGCTCCCAGACGTGTAACTTAAGCATGTAAATGAGCAAGACAAATTCCCGGGTGGTTGTGGCTCCAACTACTCTTTGTAATACCACCAAAATCTAATCTTAAAGTAATGATTGTTGTTGACATTTCAGCTGAGGACAGTTTCTTGCCATGTATTGAAGATTACTTACATCTGCCTATCTTATCTATTCAATATTACATAAATAATAAATGTGTGATCTATTTCCTCAACATTTTCTGTAGCTACCTAGAATATTGAAAACCCTTACAGAGCAGTTTTATTTGTACAATGGTTTTATAGTTTGTACAGTGCCTATCTGCCATATATGTTACTGAGGGAAGGCTATTAATGCAGTAAATGTATGTGAAATATGTAATAATTTGAAATTATTCCTTAAAGCTTGTTTGAAAGGACGGAACATATATGAAGTTATGAAATGTGATCTGAGCTTCCCTTTTCCCTCCAGTCATCTCCATCTGCAGAGGAAGTTTCTCTAATTAGAAGATGAATCTGCATTTCTCTTGGCTCCTACCTGTAGTCACAGTTTTGCTAAACACCTTAATTTTTCTTTTTCACTTTTTTAAGTGTCAGCACATGGTAATTCCACCAAAGAGGGTTTGTCCAAAGTAGATTTAAATAATTATTCTTCTTTTCAGTATTGAAAAGAACAGCATTGTTCAGAATAGTCTGTCCTCATGATATCTGTTATCCATATTGCTCTGTTCAGATAGTATGGGAAGAATAAACTATGTTAGAAGAACTGCTCAGCTAACTCATTAAGCCTAAGTTCTACTTTGTCAGGTACTTTTCTTGACCTATTTGCTAATGTAGTCTGAGCCTAAAGAAGAGAACGCAGACATATTTTCTAGTAATGATTACAAAACTGTTACGTATGTACAGAACATAATTTCCCTGATTCTTTTGAATAGCAGATGCACTTATGCAATGTATTTAAATTTTCTTTCTCTTCCTTTTAGTTGTATAAAAAGCCAGATGTCCCACTTTATAAAAAAATCCGTTCTAGTAAGTAAAATCTTATTTTACTAAAATGTTAACTGTGGAATTTTCACATGACACCCCTCCTTTCTGTCATGCTCTTGGTCCTACCAAAGACACTTCCGCTTTCTTTTTCTGCTTTGTGTAGTTGGAATGAAAATACTGTACATAAATAGTTCTATTCTTTCACCTGGAAAGAATTCTTTTCCCTGTTTGGGTTTGGGTTTTTTGGTTGTTTGTTTTTTTTTTTCCTCTCCAGATGTCTATGTGGATGTCAAGCCTCTTTCTGGCTATGAGGCTACTACCTGCAATTGTAAGAAACCAGATGATGACAACGGAAAGGGCTGTGTGGAGGACTGTCTTAACAGGTTAGAAATAGGTTGACTGACTATAAGAGAATTTCAATAAATGTAATATTTCACATCAACTAATAATATTTTAAGAAAAGAGTTGTGCTGGATGCAACCCCAGTACTAAAAGTATTGTTACAGAGCATACAGCACGTATGCTCCCCCACCTCTTTCTTCAGAGGAAGATCCCATTAAAAGCTCCATTTTACTCTTTGAATAGCAGTGAGAGCCAGTCTGAATCTTTGTGTGAATTATACCTTGAAAACAAGAAGCATTTTAGTTCTTTAATAATTTTTGTTTAACAGGAAATTTTTTCCCCTTGTATGATAGATCTAAAAGTATGCTATTCATCTTCCTTTAACTTCTTTGTTTTTTATTTTAGGATGATCTTTGCCGAGTGTTCACCAAACACCTGCCCTTGTGGTGAACAGTGTTGTAATCAGCGGATACAGAGGCATGAATGGGTGCAGTGCCTGGAAAGGTTCCGGGCTGAGGAGAAAGGATGGGGTATTCGTACCAAAGAACCCCTGAAAGCAGGACAGTTTATCATTGAATATCTGGGAGAAGTTGTTAGTGAGCAAGAATTCAGGTAGAAATATTTATTTGCTGCTTTAGCATGGAAGGCTCAATAAATTACTTTAGCATCTATTATCATTGCTAGGAAATCCTTAGACAGAAACGAAAGAGAGAGTAAGGGGAAAAAAGGAATGCTTTTCTGGTCACAGGCCACCAGAAGGAAGGCTTAGAATTCAGCTTTTTTGATCAACCAAGTTTTTCTCAGTCAAACAGAGAGGAATGATTAGTGTTTGGAATGCATCATCTGCCACATCTGCTCTGTAAATGCCAAATGCCACGGGTGAATGTGAATTTGATATAATTATGAGTACTGTGCAGGATTTGAACTGTGCAAGATAGAATTGAGGGGCAGAATGGGGCAGGAAGGGAAATGAGCTTTTGCAGATAGGTATGAAGAAAAAAGAACAAGTGGGAGCATTAATAACCAGTGAAAGAAAGAAATCGTAGTCTTGGTAACTACATAGCATCATAGGATAATTGAGATTGGAGGGATGTACTTGCTACTCTTAGAGCTCCATCAGAAGACAAATGCAATCTTCTCATACAGAGATAACTGCTAACACAACTGACTCTTGTTACTGTTGCTCTCTTGCTAAAAAGAGGTAGCTGTAATCCATGGATCTAATTCCAGAAATTGTGTCCAGTCCCAGATAATGAAAGGGAGAGGCTGATTGTTGTACACATGCATACATATACACACCAAAGAATGTACACTTGCATTTTCTCTTCCATACACAGGTTATCAACATGAAATGTGTACAAATAATCTGCAGAACCCAAAAGGGAGCATTCCAGAAGAGCAAATTTCTAAATTCTAATCCAAGCTCTGTCAATGGCCTTGACTTATAAAAATAGGTATAATAATGGTTTTCCTCCATCTCTAGGTGTATGGTTCTATAAAATATACAAGATTATAATTGCTTTTTCTTCAAAACCCTCTCTCAGAATTCTTGAATGCACTATTACTATGTTACTCCCTGCTTGCTTTGCAGCAACAAGCAGAATCACAAATAACTTTCCTGTGTTGCTTCCTAGGAACCGGATGATTGAACAGTACCATAATCACAGTGATCATTACTGCCTGAATTTAGACAGTGGAATGGTGATAGATAGTTATCGTATGGGCAATGAGGCTCGTTTTATCAACCACAGCTGTAATCCTAACTGTGAGATGCAGAAATGGTAAGAAAAATATATTCTGTTTACTGGAAGACTGGTATACCAGTGACTAAGATATAGATAACCAGATCATCTGAGGGAATCTGATCTAAAAATAGGGAGGGGAATCAAGCTGAACAGTGTAAATAATATTTACTATCATGTTTGCATTGTATAAGACAAGTAATGTAATGTTTTCAAGTGTTGGACATTTTGGAGACAGGATCTAAGTTTTCTGGCAAGGCAAATCCAACAGTGTTGTTTGTCACACTGTTAACGTGCTACAAATTTTGAAGCCTAGGTAATGCCGTAAAATAATCTATGTTTATATATTCTTTCCTTCTGGCAATTCAAATATTTTTTTTAAAGCAGGCAAACAGGGAAGTAGTCTGATTTCAGCACACCCTGTGTCATACCAGTACTATGTTATCAGAAGAAGTCCAGTGCCAGACTAGTAGGAAGTACTTCTGAGAAATTTATAATTAATAACTTACAGTGAAATAGCAGATGGTCGTAATAGGAATCAGCTGTGGTGGCAGTACAGCAGAGTAGCTTCTGATTGTCAGATAATTCTAGTGGATTTAAGCAATAGTAATCAGGTTTTAAATTTTAAAATCCAACACAAAAAATAAGTAACAGAATTGGAGAGACAAATAATTTTAGTGCATTTTGTGAAATGAGGTATGATGTTCAACGTAAGCTTTTGATTTAGGGTGAGGGCATGAATCTTGGCGGCTGATAAGTAGATGCCGTGATAGCCAATATAGTTTGTAGCTTCTCTGTTTGAAGCACAACTTCCTACTCTTTGTAAATACGGTATTCACATTTTTGGCTTTCAGAGTTTATTGTAAGAGATAAACAAGAGAACAGTACACATGAAGAGCAAGCATAATCCAGGGCACAGCAGAAGTGTTGCTTCCTGTCTCTAACACTTCCACTATGTGGACAAAGACAATTTTCTTTTTAATTATTGGGAATATTTTATTGTATTTTCCCTGCAGGTCTGTTAATGGTGTTTACCGGATTGGATTGTATGCACTTAAAGACATGCCTGCTGGTACTGAATTGACTTACGACTACAATTTTCATTCATTTAATGTTGAAAAAAATGTAAGGATCACAGTGAAAGACCTTGAAAAAACTCACCAAGGACAAACAGTTCTGTAAAGTTGAAGGTCGATTAACAAAACCTGTTGTGTTGTATTTGACAGAACAGGTTCTTTATAATATTGAGAGATAATCTAAATGTTTTGGGGTTTATTTAAAATAATTTTTTTTTCCTCCCCCCCCAAAGCAACTCTGCAAATGTGGTTTTGACAAATGCAGAGGAATAATTGGGGGTAAAAGTCAGCGAATGAATGGACTTTCAAGCAAAAGCAATCAGCCTGTGAGCACCCACAGAAGGCCTGGACGGTCGAAAGAGAAAAGGAAATCAAAGCACAAACTAAAGAAGAGAGTAAGTAGTAAAGACAGCTTTTTTCCATGGATAAAGGTTAATAGGAAATCAGTTTGTGCCATCAGACCAAAAAACTATGTATTTGTATATTTTAAACTTCAGAGAAGTACTACAGAGAAATATTACAGGTTCTGTCTCAGGAACTACTTTTACTGCTTTGCTAAGTTCTTGGCACAGTTTTTCCTGTCTATCAGAATGATCTGTTTTCCAGAGGGGCCACATTCCAGAGGAACCCAGTGAAAGTGTGAACGCGCCGACAAGGCTGACACCACAGCTTCAGATGAAGCCCATGTCTAACAGAGAAAGGTAAGGAATGATTTCAGTGGGTTTTTCCTCAGAAATGGAGTGTTGTGCAAATGTTGAAGTTATTTTTTTCTATAAGATTAGGGCATCATGAAATGTCTGAGTAAGCAGTTCTTAGTTCTCCTTTAACCAGCTAGGGTGGAATTCCTCTCCACTGACATCAGAAGTGTACCTCTGAATATCTGTCTTTTTCCCCACATTAAAGGATTCATTTTACAGTAAGAAGGTGCTTCTTGAATGCTTTTCTAATTTCTGTAGGAATTTTGTGCTAAAACACCATGTATTTTTGGTACGAAACTGGGAAAAGATTCGACAAAAACAAGAGGAAGTGAAGCACGTCAGTGACAATATCCATACCACATCGCTATACAGTAACCGCTGGAATGGAATCTGTCGGGATGACGGCAACATTAAATCTGGTGAGGCTGACACAGGTTCCTCAGGTTGCTACTTTGAGAACCTATATGACATGCCCGTGAAGAGTTTAAGTAAGCTCTGTGTATAAATCAGATGTAGAGTGACTACAAGATCCATATAGCTTTTGCAGTGCATACAGGGAATGCTATACAGATAACAATACCTATATATGTGTTTGTGTATGTATGCCCTTATCTTTACACAGCGGGGTAAGACAGAAGCTCTTCCACTGTTTCAGTGTATTTTTTGCATTGTGGGATTCTGCAATTTCCTCTGAAACACTTAATGCTATTTTCTTAAGAATGAGAAGTTTGTACTGTATAAACCATTTGTCTGGTTGCTGGATCCGTTTGTGTTCCTCCAGCAGCCCTGATGTCTCTCAAGTCCTGGTAGAAGTTGTCATGTCTCGCGTTTCATCAAGAGTGGTTTATCAGAGGAGGAGGAGGAGGATATTTAACATTCTCCATGATTGGACCCTTACAGAGAAGGGCTGTTTTCTGCTTTCTGTATCCCTAGACCAGAAACAGTTGTGCTGACTTTGAAAATTGTCATTTATCCTCATAATTCGATGGATTTCAGACCTTTAGAGAACAAAGCTTTTTGGCATGCAGTCAGTTATGGGAAGGGGACAAAATACGACTATCAGAAAAAATGTATTAATCCTGCTCCAAAAATAGCACTCTATTCGTAGGACCATAATCTTCACAGTCATGCAGGATTTGCTCCCCACTGTCAGGTACATGAGAAGTTGGAAAGTGAGTATTTTGGGTGAATTCAATGACATGCTGTATTTGCTCCAGCAACATAAAATACTTTGATAACCAGCTTAACCATTTAGATGAGCTACAAGCAGTGAGATCCAACTTGGGAATATGAAACTGAAGCCTTTTATAGTAGCTTAGAAAACATGTTAATTTTAATAATTGGTGGTGGAGTTGCTGGATTGGAAAAGATGCTGTAATTTGATCTTTAATTTTTTGTTTAGAGATAATTCTTTTTTGCCCTCTTTCAGACGTCTTCATGACCCAGTTTTCAGCCCTTCAGACTTCCCGCTCTGTGAGAACACGACGCTTGGCTGCAGCTGAAGAGAATATTGAAGTGGCTCGTGCTGCCCGCCTAGCACAAATCTTCAAGGAAATATGTGATAGCATCATATCCTACAAAGGTGAAGGTGACACTCCTAAAAAAATCTCCATGGAGACTTTTTTAGCCTCTGGAACAATGGACTCTCTGAATAGAAAAAACTAGAAGAAAATGAGTTTATTTCAGGACATTAAATAACCTTCCGGGTTTTTTTTCCCCCCTTTCTTCTGCTACCAGTAATCACTTTGCTTTATCCTCCACCCCTTCCTCTGCCACCAGAATCTGCAGATGTTGCTATCCTTTTAAATTGATTTTTCAGTAGTTCAGCAAAATGGTACAATTGACAGAATTGCAAGGAAACTATCCTCCATTTTGATACATGTAGTCTGATTACAGCAACCAACTTCTAGAAATGCAAAAGCATTTCAATTCCCTGTGCCTCAGATAGTAAAAGAGTCTTTTTTTAACCTAAATTGAATGTTGTTAGTTACTTGTCTTTTTAAGTTTTACTCAAGTAAATGTTGCTAAACTGTGTGTTCCTGTTACAGATTCCTCCAGGCAGGCTCTTGCAGCTCCCCTCCTGAACCTACCCCCAAAGAAAAAGTAAGTACTTGCTTCTCAGGGCAACCCATAGTTTTCTATAATGGATTTGCACAGCTTTGAAATGCTAGTGAAAATGACGTTGTGCATACATTCCCATTTTAGAAATGCAGACTATTATGAAAAGATCTCTGACCCATTGGACCTTGCCACAATTGAGAAACAGATCTTGACTGGCTATTATAAAACTGTGGAAGCTTTTGATGGGGACATGCTGAAGGTCTTCCGGAATGCAGAGGTGAGGCTCTCTCTGGCCTTAAAGCTGTTGCATAGGCAGCGGGGATATACCCTAGTTTGATGCTCTTGCTGACTTATAGTAATAAAAGAAGAAAAATATTTTAGAGAAAGAGAACTTGTGATGATCCATTTCTGATGAACAGAGCTTGATAGCAATTCATGTGCTTCAGCTTACTCTTACTGCTTTTTGGTTGCCTTAGGTCAGACAAATAGAAGGTCAAGAACATGCATGAACAGCTAACCTAAAGAAATTTCAGTACCTTTTGAAAGAGATACCTTGTTCTTCAGTGTCATATGTAAGATACATGGACCTGCTGTTCAAAATAAGGAAGTAGATGGACAGGTGTATACCACATTGGTGGATGCAGCTTTAGTGAAAACACCTGTAAGGGTGCATGCAGACAGGAGGAATGCACCAAAAGCATGGAACCTGGGGAAAAATTTTTTTTTTTTTTTTGTTTCTGTGTTTGGTTTTTATTCAGAAATATTATGGCAGAAAATCTCCAACTGGGCGTGATGTGTGCCGGCTACGGAAAGCATATTATAATGCTCGCCATGAGGCATCTGCCCAAATTGATGAAATTGTGGGAGAAACAGCAAGTGAAGCTGACAGCAGCGAGACATCGGTCTGTGAAAAAGAAAACGGACATGAGAAGGACGAGGATGTGATCCGTTGCATTTGTGGCCTTTACAAAGATGAAGGACTCATGATCCAGTGTGAAAAGTGCATGGTGAGGCGGGGGGAACACAAAATGGAGCCTGGTGCTCTTTTTCCGTTCGTCATAACCAGTGGAACTTTTACCAGCAGTTTCCATGTATCTAGTAGCATTAATTACGTCTTCAGACCTTCATTTCCTCTCCAAAAGAATTGAGAGATTCTGTTTTCACAGAGGAAATGCAAATTGTATTTCTATATAGAGGAGCTAGCACTTTTCTGAAACTGCCAGCAACTCCTGTCTTTAGGCGAGCAGAATTAATTTCAACAATTTTGGGCTTTTACACACACAGTTTCATGGGGATCTTGTCTGTCTTCTGACATAGTGTCAGAAGTGTTCAAGGCATTCAAAGAAAATCTTGAATTTCCTTTGGGAAGCTTGTTTTCTTGCTTTCCTTAGTATTTTTGAGAAAATGCAATTTGTAAATAAGATCTATCACAGGAATTTCTAATTGGGTTGTATCTGTTTTTCTAGGTCTGGCAGCACTGTGACTGTATGGGTGTGAATTCTGATGTTGAACACTACTTGTGTGAGCAGTGTGAACCTCGATCAGTGAACAGGGTAAAAAAAAGTCTCCTCTTCATTACTACAGTTATAAACTAAAGCAGCTCTTGCATTTATATTTATTGAGATTGGCAAGACCACTGTGGGATTCTCACTTTATAGTATAGCTTCCTTGGTTTAGGTTTAATCACGTTAAGTGTCAATTCTTCTTCTCTATCCACTTCTGCATATTTCCAAAAGGATATCAGCCCCATTTTTGCACTGATTATGGTGGGCATCTCAGAATTTCCTTCCTTTTTTCTTTTTTCGTCCAGGAGGTTCCCATGATTCCTCGTCCCCATTATGCCCAGCCTGGCTGTGTTTATTATATATGCTTATTACGGGATGGTCTGCTGCTGCGCCAAGGTATGTGCTAACTGGTGGCTGCTGTGATTTCCATCAGATAAGAGTGTGCAGAGATTTCTGGCATCACCCTGTTTGAAATGCTTTTATCTTTTTACAAGTAGAAAGCTGTGCTCTTTGCTATTATGGGAGTGACACATAGTAAGAGTTCTCACAGGCTGGTTGATCAAGAAACATTAATTACCTTTAGCACAGATAGGGCTCCTCCTGGCCAGAGAAGGAAGATGCTGAGCCAACGTCTGGTAGTTAACATTTAGAAGTAAAGGCAAAGAAGGCTATTAGGCCTTCAGTACTTTAGTGTAGAATGGCCATTAAAACATCCCACTTATTGCTTGTTTGTTTCCTAAAGTGTATCTGGACATTGCTTCAAAGCCCTGAGTCTTCAGAGGCAGCTACACAGCCACATAATTCAGTTCACTGATTTTTTTTTTTTTTTTTTTTTTTTCTCCCGCGAGGAGA
>NW_008794808.1:144763-162437 GCF_000699145.1 Aptenodytes forsteri
AAATAATTCATTTCACTTATTTTTTTTTTTTTTTTTTTTTTATTTCATCCTGCAGATACATGCAAGGTTAGAAAGAAGCCTATATAATTATTAAGAGAACTGCTCTTGAATGAGTAAAACCAGTTGGTATGTTTGCTAGAGGGGAATGGGAGAGTCTTCAGGAAAGTGGAGAATTTAAAAAAAAAAAAGGTCAAAGAACAGTGTATTCTTTATCCCCTCTGCAAGATTCTAGAATTTGCGTTCAGACTTCCTTTTTCATTGTCTATCCTGTCTAGAGTTCAGCCATTTGGTTTTCTCATTTCTTGTTTTTTGCTGGGTTCCTTGCTGGAGAGTAACTCACTTTCTAGGGTTGTATCGGTACTTGCTTTTATGTTTTTCTGTTAAAATGGATTATGTTTTAGCTGGGTTTTGTGGCATCTTCCAGTCATTCATAGCATTAAGGTAATTTTTGTCATGACACATTATGTTTCACTCACGTACCTCTAATCTGATCTTGGTGACTTTAATTAGAGAAATGTTAGTCCTTACGTGGCTAAACTCTGTGTACCATCAGCAGAGGACAAAGGAGACCAAACTGCCACTGTTAGGCACCAAATGCCTCTGCAGTTACAGGGAATAGATTAAGCAAGGCGTACACCCAGCAGGTGCTAGAAAGTATACACAGCTACAGTAGAAAAAGGGAAAATCCATGGATTCATTGCTGGTCTCAAGTTCTCCACCAAAAGTTCTGAGGCACGACACCTGCCTGTAGAAATTGTTGTGATGCAGGCACACAAGCATATAAGGCATCTTAGAGACAGTAGAAGAAACAGTATTTTACTCCCTCTGGTTTCTAAAAGGTCATGTAATTTACAGGTTCCAAGGCAAAAGAGACCATAGTGACTTTCAGCCCTGCAGTCACTATATGCGTAGACTATTACATTTTTCCTATGTCTTGTGTATTAGAAAGAGGCTGATCTCGCGATCAGCACTCAAAAAGTGCTTTTGAGACCATTGCCTTCCTTTGTAAGTTGGTCCACCCTGGGGAGTTGTGTCTGTACGTTGAATTAGTTTGTTTTCCAGTTCCAAGCTTGAGAACTCATGTTTTTGAGGAACAAGGCTGAAAAGCTTCCAACTGTGTGTGAGTGTGCACACTTTATTGTGAACAAATCCCTCTAAATAAGTGAGGATCCTTCCATCTCTGGTTAGAGGACTTGTTTTTTAATTTCTTTACAATTCTACTTGAGGTTGTTGAGTTATATACTACAGACGTGCTTCCTCTGCAAAAATTACCTAACACATAAAACCAGGAGATTATGCAAATAGATCTGATGAATTGGTCCATCACATCCTGCAGAGTGAACAAGGAGTTCTACCTCAGATGCGAGTTGATAAACAGAAGTCAAAATGGATCTTGGAAAACCCACATAGCCAGAAACTGTCACATGTCATTATCTCTGATGGACCAGCAATAGCAGCTCTATTTCTTCCTTTAAAACACAGAAATATAAACTCCCTTTTCGAGGCCGAGAGGTAGCTATTTCAGTAGTTAGTAACGTTTGGATAAACTTGAATTGAAATCAAGCTTCCTGATCTTTAGGGCAAAAGAGTATCCATGTACATTTCTTTCTGAATACTCCTTTTTTTAGTCAGGTACAATAAGTACTAGAGTTGCTTTATTCTCACTGAAGAGGTAGGGAAGAAGAGTTGAAAGTAGCTAATTTAAAATAACAGCCAAAAATAAGTGGGTTTATTTGCATTCTGCTTGGGGCCAGCAGCTGTTCTCAGCATGTACCTTTTTTTCTCTCTGAGTCTTTTAAAGAAATTAGGGAGTTGGGTTCCTTAAAAGTAATCCTTAACTTAGTAAAATGAAGATGTTATTATCCCAGCTTTAGTTCAGATAGTAAGAAGAGCTAATACAATGGGTGAGTACAGGCTAATCACCAGCAAATACACGCTGAATCCTTGAAGAGCTTGCACTCTGCTAGCCTGTGTGCAAGCCTATGTCATTCTGTCTTCAGTCCGTTTTTTACTTAATCAAGCTAGAATAAAACTCTCTCTCTCCTTCCTACAACTACAGCTTCTATTTGTTTAATAGCGATCCCGGTATACCAGAAGGTTTAAAAGCTGGCTTCGTGGTGGTAGGCAGATGTCAGTGCCCATATGGCCCATGTCATCTCTGGTTTAAATCGGAGGATTTTTTTAATAGTGCAGTGTATTGTACTCCACTGTTACAGTGACAGGTGACAGCATAAAACCTTAAAGTGATTTTTGCATGTGAGGAGTCCTTAGGAGCATCTTTTAAACTTATACAAGATTGATAAATGAGATTATATTTATGAAAATATAATTACATGTCCTTCACTTTAATCCTGAATTTGGCTATAAGCTAAGGGAGAACAAAACTGAGGTGCTCATGAACTTGAGGCCACATTGTACTTGGTGGTTCCCTAGCATCTTTTTACTAAGCTGTGGAAGTAACAGAGACTGAACCTGCTAATTAATTAAATAACAGTAACATACGTGGAAGGAAAATAGACATAACTGCACATACGCAAAAATAGGTAGGTACTTAGGGGAAAAAAGTCAAGGAGTCATTGCAATTTAATGGAAACATAAGAGAAATGCTCAGCATGAGTCAAAAAGGCAAACTGAATGTTAGAAATTATTATGAACAAAATAGAAAAAGTAATTGTGCCATTCTGTAATTTCATGGTGGGTATGTCTGTTGCATGCTGTGTACTATTCTTGTCATCCCATCTCAAAAAGAGTATCTTGCTACTTGTAAAAACAAGCGCAGTGACGAGGCTAATCAGATGTGAAACAACTTTGCTGTGAACAGAGTCTACGCAGATGATGTGGAGGGTGAGATGATAAAGGTCTGTGAAATCACGAGTGGCTTAGGAAAAGTGCAACAATGGAGAAATGAGGGAACAAACACTGAAATTAGTGGGCAACATATTTAAACAATAGGAAGTATTTTTTCACAAAAACATAACTAAACTATGGAAACAATTGCAGCAGGAAGTTGGAGAAGTCAAGAGTATAAATGGTTCCAAAAAGATTAGACAAATTCTTGGAGGAAGGATTAATCCCTGCGTATTTATGCACGGTGGTCCACCTATAGCCTTTAGCACTAAAAGTCCGTAAAACAGAGATTAAAGGAAGCCTGAAGGGAATACCATGGGAAGGCTTTTCCTATGCATGCCTTATTCCTATAATTTTTCCTCCTAAACATCTGCTACTGTCCACTTTTCTAGCTAGAATATTATGCTATATGACCTTTGATCTTACCCAGGGTAGTTTTTCTTAAGTTTTTATGACTTGGGACCTCCCAGGTTTTTGTTCATTGTGAGATAGTAACAGAAAAGATGGAATTTATTTTTAAATACTATATACTAAATCCAATGATATTTTCAGTAACACTTTGAGTTTCCCAAATGTTCTCCCTCTGAGACTCTTCAGGTTCTTTGTGAACATTATTGATTAAGGCTTTTTCCCCTAAAGGAGAAAGGCTTTTTGAATGGAGCAGCGTATTTTCACCCTATCAAATGATAGTCATCGTCACAAAGAAAGGTGCAGTATACAAGGAAGAATGGCAGTCAAGTCTGGGGGACGGAGAGGACGTTTAATGCCGTTTCACAGATCAGAGCAGAGAAATAAAAGAGTTAATTCACTCATGGGACAAAATGAATAAATAGAAGTTTAGGGACCTGTTTAGGGGTTGCACTTGGGAAAGACTTTTTTAGTTGCCAGGAGTGTCATTTTGTTCAGCCCTTTTTGAGTTCTGTTTACCTTTCCTGAGCTATGCATCTTATTTGAGTTCTGCTGGAACAGTCAAAGGCTTGGGCCTTCCTGGACAATGATTTATTTTCTTAATAATAATCTCTCTAAGTATCTTCTCTCTTAAATCTTAAGGTTTTATTCTTTAAACATTGCAGCTATCACCAATTTCTACACATTTTCCTAATCCGATTTTGTTACATATTCTGCGGTCTATCATAATTTATCTTGATTCTCATTACATGTTACTATTTTCAGTCTGGGCATACAATTCAAGTTATGTTTAGTTCTTGCTATAAAGCTTTTGTGAAAATGATCAAGGTAACCTTTCTTGCTTTTGCGGGTTCTGCATTGGTTTTGCATCACTCTCTACAATTCAACATTAGGTAGCTCTGTCATGTTAGTTTTAATGAAACCATTTACTCCTCTATTTTTTGGTGTGCTGGACTCATGAAAAGTTCTTTACAGGTGTGTATTTTGTGCCTATTGCCAGGTGATTGTGTTTACCTGATGAGAGACAGCCGTAGAACTCCAGATGGACACCCTGTCCGGCAGTCATATCGGCTGCTGTCCCACATCAACAGGGAGAAACTCGATATTTTCCGCATTGAAAAACTCTGGAAAAATGAGAAGTATGTTCAAGGCATCTTTTGAATTTGAGACGTTCCATATACCTACCTGTCAAAACACAGTAATTTTGTGGAAGTCTTGTCATAGCTTAAAAATGCAGGACTGAACATTGAGGATTTCCCACTTGTCTCTGCTTGTGCTCCACAACTGCAAAGTAAAACACGTAAGGTTGGAGGTTTAAGCAAGGGATAAGAGATACAAGTTGGTGCACTTTCCTCACTGTTGGAATAGGCTGAGAATACACACTGACAGCTGAATTGGCTCAGCTAACGATCACTGACTTGCTAAGCCACTGTAACATGATTATTTAATCATATGCCCCATAGATAACAGCACAGTAAGTCTGCTGTGTTCATAAAAATCACTCTAGGAGTATTTCCACTTATTGAAGGGGATAAAGTTGAATGTGTAATATTCATGTGACTTCGCTTTTCATCACAGTCATTGCAAAAGTGCAAGATAGATAATTCAAAACCAAGTGGAGGGCATTAAGTAAAGTTGTATCATGGGCTTATAGAAATAGTCTTTTTTTTTTTTTCCCCCCTTCTGTTTCTCTCTTTCTCTTACCTTTACACCTTCAAACAGAGAGGAGCGGTTTGCATTTGGTCATCATTATTTCCGTCCACATGAAACACATCATTCCCCTTCTCGAAAGTTTTATCACAATGAGCTCTTCCGGGTGCCATTGTATGAAATTATCCCCTTAGAGGCTGTGGTGGGAACGTGCTGTGTTCTTGATCTATACACCTACTGCAAAGGTAAGGAGACTTAACGGGATGAGAAATTAAATATAATACACCTTTCTAATAATTTGGGAAGTATGCTAAAATAGTTACTGCTGTAAAAAGGCAGTAGCCAGTGTTTACAGGGTATCACAGCTGAGGAAGCACTATTACTTTAGCACTGGGACAGTGATTTCTGTTTTAAGAGGGCCAGTACTGAAGAGACAGCAGGAGGGTGGGATTGTGGTGGGCAAGGAAGAGAAAGTGATGGCAGTTGATAATAGTTTTTGTAAAAGTTTGGGTGCTATTTGATTAGCGTATACAGGTTTTCCTCTTAAATTGAACTAGCAATTTGTCCACTGTTATGATTCTGAATCAAGGAGAACAAATAAGAATGCCTGCCATCCCACTGAACAGCTCTGACAGCCCCCTACTTCTCTGACACTATGTATGGCTTGTTCTTGTTCTGGTATACCATGTGTTTCCTCTTGAGTCTGATTAACATTTTTTCCTATGTGCTTTGTTTTGAAACTGCAGGGAGGCCAAAAGGTGTGAAGGAGCAGGATGTATATATTTGTGATTACCGCCTTGATAAATCAGCTCATCTCTTCTACAAGATCCACCGGAATCGTTATCCTGTCTGCACCAAGCCCTATGCCTTTGACCACTTCCCCAAGAAACTCACGCCCAAGAGAGACTTTTCAGTAAGTGTCTCTTCTCTCAGCTTCCTTACTTTTTACTAGAAGATTGGACCATACTTTTTGAAAGCCCCTGGCTCTCTGTTTATGAATGAAGCTTCGTAAACCAAAGGAAGCTGACACATAAGCGTACACAGTCTGGATGAAAAGTTAGCTAGAAAGAAAGCTTGGAAAGAAAAATTGTAGACAGAGAATATGCAGTTCAAAGGCAAACAGATGTTGAATGAATGGTTGTATAAATTGGATGTGTAAGTTTGGAGATTGTGGTTTCTGACTAAAATCTAGATGCTAATTTCTTTTAAGCCACTCCCGAGTGAAGGAAATCTTAAAATTCACTTTTCGGTCACAATTCTGCAACTGTAAAATAATTTTATACATTTCAGAGAATCACACAACATATAGTCCAATGTGAGTTTGTTAGCCTGTCTGTGTCAGGCTTTCTTTTCTTTGGTGTAATTACTCCGTGTTTTAATAAACTTGCTTAAAAAATGATTTTCAGCAGTACCTTTGAATAGCAATTCCCAATACAGAAAAGCAGTATATTCCTATTTCCATTTCCCTGCTCTATCAAATGACATACTGCTTACTTTATATATAATTATCACTGAAAATGGATGCTTTATCAAAAAATCAGCAGACAGATAGGCAGCAAAATCGTGAAATACAGTTTCCCTTAACATCCTCCATCTGAGTATCTTTTTATTTCACTGTCTCATTTTCCCCTATTCCATGGAAGTAGCAACTCTTCATTGTGCACGTCCTCCTACACAGCACTACTTTGTCTCTGAGTGCAGAGGTATCAGATCTGGCAAGTCTTTTGCAAGTAAGCACTTTTCCAAGTAAGCAGAGAGATTTTTGTAGTAAGTTTAGAGATGGTTCCAAACTTCTGCTGTGCAGAAAGCAAAGATGATTTTTATCATGATGGTCTATGGCTTGAAATTTATTTAGAAGATACAAAGAATCAGATAATGTCTGGCTCTAATTTGTCCTTATTACATGATTATGCCTTCTCCTTTGAATTTGTCTAATGTGCAAGATATGCCAGCCATGCACCGGCATTTCCGAAGTGTCAGATAGGCGAGTCCTGTATTGGTACTTCCAGAATATTAGATAGACCAGCACTTTCTTCCACTGTGAATTTTATTTGGTATTAACCATAATCTTTATTGTTGTTATAGCCTCATTATGTACCAGACAACTACAAGAGAAATGGAGGCAGGTGAGTCTTACCTACCAGATTGTTCGTTGAGAACAGATGAGATAATCCTGTTTGTTTGTCAAGTGTCCACTCTTTTTCCTACCCATTTCCCCTGGGTGCTATGGAAATAATAAATTTAAATTATTTAAAGCAATCCTCTAAACTTTCAAAGGGATAAAAGGGAACAAGTGAGGAGGAATAGAATACAGAAGCAGCCTTAGTGTTCCTTAGTAATGTACGTAAGGAAGAGTACAGAATCCATTTTGAAAGTTAGCAGAAGCAGCTGAATGTAGGAGATGGCAGAGCCCAGGACAAGAGCATCCAGCCTTCCTGCACAAAGGGAGATCGGGTCCCTGCACAGACTGCCCATGTTTGCATTGTAATAAGAGCCAGGGCCAATGCACTCTCTCAATTCTGTTAGAGTCTTTAAAAATACCCATCAAGAGCCATGACTGTTGCAGAAAAACATCAGTAAGTGCTGAGCTCAACTATTTTGGAAGATAAACACCTTTACAAATTGAAATAGAAAAGCAATTTGTTTTTAAAAGAGTCCCTGCACAGACTGCCCATGTTTGCATTGTAATAAGAGCCAGGGCCAATGCACTCTCTCAATTCTGTTAGAGTCTTTAAAAATACCCATCAAGAGCCATGACTGTTGCAGAAAAACATCAGTAAGTGCTGAGCTCAACTATTTTGGAAGATAAACACCTTTACAAATTGAAATAGAAAAGCAATTTGTTTTTAAAAGACTGCATTTGATGTTATGCAAACAAGGTTATAGGAACGTAGCCTCCCGTAGATCGTAACTGGTGGGTTTGAATGCATGTATTAAGTGAAATGACTGAGATTCCAGAAAGCCCCCTACCTACTGAGAAGTCCTTGACTCACTAGTAGTTGGCCTTTCAGGTGAGTGTCTGAAAAATTGTGGTATTTAAACCGTTCTTTTCCTGCTAGATCGTCCTGGAAAACGGATCGCTCAAAACCACAGATTAAAGACTTAAATCAAGAAGAAGATTCTCTTCCACTTATTGAGGATGTATTAGGAAACCAAGATCAAACTTCAAGTGAGATGCCTAGCCTAGAGGAGCCAGAAAAAGAGGCAGTCTCTAGTGAGACCTGTGAAACTGATAAAAAGGTGGAAGAAAGCAATTCCGACACAAGGCAGCTGTGCAGTCCAGAGGAAAGGCGGAATATTCAGAGAGAGAGACTTAATCAAATCCTGCTAAACCTCTTAGAGAAAATCCCAGGGAAAAATGGTGAGATTTTATGCTATGGTTACCCAATAGCATTTCTTCTACAGGTTTGTTTTTAGTTCGCTGCAGACCGTGTTGATAAAATAAATGCTTTTGTCTGAATATATTGCTAGTGGACCTTATTAGTTTTCTTTGCAGTAATTTTTTTCTTTTGCAACAGTAGCAGCGTCCGTTAATTCCGAATGAAATTTCTTACAACTGACACAGTGTTTTGTGTAATATTTTTAGTAACCACAAAAACTTTCTGAACACAAATTCCCCCCCATCATTCCATGTTTACAACTGAGAAACTTAACAGACATGCAAAGAAAGAATGGAGAGAATTTGGAAGGTCTCTTCTGACCTTTAATGAGCTTTCCACTGGGTTCTAAGTAACTTCTGTAGAATGAGGGTGCAGCAGTAACACTGGTTAAGTATGTCTGGTTTTTATTTAAAGCCTAGGATGAGCTCTGTCCGGTCTCTTTCGTGTTCTGGGAGTTAATGCAAAATAATCATGGAGTTATAGAATAATTTGGGTTGGAAGGATCTTTGGAGGTCATCTGGTCCAAACATGACTCAAAGCAGGGCTAACTTCAAAATTAAATCAGCTTGCTCAGCACATTGTCCAGTGGAGTTTTGAATACCACTATGGATGGAAACATCCTTGAAAGAACCGTGAATAGGGAAATAGGACAACTGTTACTCGTATCGCCTTCTTTACCAAAAGCCTGTGGTCTGTTGCAGCTATTGATGTCACTTACTTGCTGGAGGAAGGATCAGGAAGAAAACTGAGGCGGCGCACTCTCACCATCCCGGAGAGCAGCTTCAGGAAGTGATGCCACAAGAGGAAGCTGTGGTCTGGAGTCTGCTACAAGGTCTGCTGAGGACTGAGGGCAGGAGCCCAACTTCCTCTGCACCAGCCAAGGAAAAGAGGGCAGCAGAAAACTGACAAATATACAAACAGTTAGCACTTAGATGTCTGGGTTGGCAGGTTGCCCTGCCCTGCTCTGCAGTGCTCTTATGGTGTGTGTGTTGTTGGGCGTGCCTTGTATTGATGTTAGGTACTGAGAAAAACCTCGTGGTTATTGTCCAGGATGGTCAAATTTAATTTATTTTTGCTTGATATTCCCACTCAGAGGAAAAATTTAAAAAAAAAAAAAATGGGGAGGTAAGAAGGATAAGGACTGACTTACTCTGATGAGAATATTCCCCATGTTCACCAATTAACCTGTGATTGTACAAGATACTGTTGGCACCACCATTGCCCATGCCAGTGAATGAAATCCAGATGGGAGGGTGAAGGCCCAGTGGCTTAAAATTAAAGGCTGCCCTAAAGTTGTGGCCTCTGATTTGCACAAGTTCCAAGAAGAGAGAAACGTACCCAAACGTGCGAAAGGTTCACCGTGGAACGGCCAGTGCACACATGTACCTTTGGTCTGTGACAAGGAGAAACTTCCAAAGTCACCCTGGAGCAAAGCAGGAGTTGGCTGGTTGAGGCACTTGTTCTGCGTCGTAGAGGGGGGAGGGGGCGGGGTGTGATTTTTTTCACTTTTTTCTGCAGAGAAATTTTATAAAGCAAGTCAAATCCTGACAACACCATTGCTGTTGGTTTTTTTGATAAGCTGTGGTTCTTGTGTGTCTAGTGTGTTGTGCAAATTAAAACCTGTTAAAAGAAAAAGAAAAAGGAAAAAAAAAAAAGGAAACCTTCACTACATGAACCGTCAAGCAGTATTCAGAGCGAGTATTTGTTGTGAACTGTAGAATATATCAACTGCTAACACTATTCTTGTGTTCTGGTTGTACAGCTTAAAATGTCCGTCTCTTAAATTAAGAGCCAGTGTATCTCGCACCGCCCTCTCTCTCTGCCCTGACGAAAAGTATTATTCCCGAAAGCAACAGCCGAGGCATTGATTTCTCGCTGCATGAAATTGCGATTGCCGTAACGTACCACGAACCGGTGCTGCAGCAGGACTCCCTGTACTGCACCCGACGACCTTCCCGGCGTGCAGAGCCACGACGCTGTCGCCTGTCTCTGGGCCAGGGCCAGGCTGTGGCAAAGGGAGGGGGTGGTTGGCATACGCTGCCCCTTTAAAATGGCTTTGCTTTTTTGTCTTTCAGACGTACATATGCATATACAGTCCTGTTTTAGATGTTCTTATAAGAAAACCAGTTTTTAATGTGCCAAGTTGTATATATCTGCTGCGTGGATGTAAAGCAATACAGTAGTTACATGTTCCTTTTTAATGGACCAAGCTTGTCCTAATGTACATTCTTGTTATTATTATAATTATTTTACTCTTAGTGGAACATGACTCATTCCATTAACTTTTATGTGTTGATTTAAAAAGAAAAAAAAAGAAAGGAAAAAACCCTTTGAGAAAAAATATTTTATTAAAAAAAAAAAAGAAATAAGAAAATAGTTTGGAATATTTTCTTACTGTAGAGAAGCACTGTACAGTACCAGGAACCCTGAGTATAAAATACTCGTGCGTGTAGTAGGAATATCGCATGTCCAAAATCTTGAGTTGTCTCATTTAGTTTAAAACAGAAATCATTGTCTCAAATGGTGTTAAACACTAAAAAGTTTTTAAAAAATAAAGTGCGTACAGAAGCGAGACACTAGCTCTGTCATTTTATCTTTCTTTTGTTGAAAGACTAAACAAAATGTTTTTTAGACAATCAAATGTTAGGTAAGTGCAAAGAATTGTTTTTCTTACTGGTGTAGAAATTAATGACTGTTTTTATTTTTCGGTTATTTTATAATAACGAGAAGACCAGTGTGTCACCAGGATCGCTGTTTTAAGACCAGGAAGCACTACATTATTGCAAATAGATATGAACTCTTAGTCTGCATGGGTGTAGGCTGTGTGATTGCTGAAAATAAATGCTGCTAATATATTTCCTTTTTACAAAGCATATCTAAATAGATCATTGTTTTGATGTTAATCTTTGTAAATTATGTATTACCAATTTTAACATTGGATGTAATTGCATAAAAAGCCTGCATCTCAATCCTGAGAGAGTCTAGTATTAAATGGAAAATCTTTTCCTATCGATGACTTGTGGGGTTTTCTTTGACATGTCTTTGATTTTCTTTTCTTGCCTCTTTGTCTCAACTGCTCCTGTCGTGTTCTGACTCTCTTACAGCCTCTTTTACGGGGGTTGTTGCCCCGTCTCTTTTGAATATCCAATTGCCTGATGGGTGCTGGTGTTTCGCGAGGATATAGTTTGATGCTGATGGTTCTTCTGGTCAGACCTTGGCAGGAGGGATGATGGCAGCGCGCGTACAGAGTCAGAGGCTGTGTAACCGTGATCGTATATAATGGCAGGTTGGTACATGAACCATTAAATCTACGAATTCAGTGCCTATTCCCACAATATAAACCCCTGGTACCTAGAGGCGGTACCTCCCGTGCCCGCATAGACGGCAGATTAGGTTCTGTCAACATCGTTACTGCATCTCACAGTGGCAGTGCGCTCAAACTGCTAATATTAGACCGGAGTCGTGTCAGGCGAATGACTTGCACTGTAGGGCATGTTCCCCTCCGTTACCAAAAGTCAGGTAAGCTGGAACGGCTGAGAGGTGTTTCAAGTTGTTGGGAGCCCTCAGCCCGATCACATACCATCATCCCGCCCTGTGCCCCTTGGCACACAGCGGGACATTGAGGAACACAGAAATGAAGAACTTTGCGTCCCTTCAAACCAGCCTTTCTAAGGCTTCGTCACCCGTGCATTTCCTCTGATACCCTCTGTCAAGGTTGGCACTAACGAGATATGGTCCTTACAAATCAAAAGTGGTTCAAAAGTGGTTTCTGGGAATAAGTTTGGTAACTATTTGTGTTACTTGGGAATGAAGTAGCTTATTGATGACCCTCCTTTAATGTAAATTGATTTTTCTTTTTCCATTTCCTAACCTGAATCTTTGTGGTGATCAAAATGCCATGCCTGACCCAAACACTTGTCTTCCTTTTAAACTAGAGACACCAGGCCAAGGACTGTAGTGCTTTTTTTAATTAAAAAAAAAAAGTTGAAAAAGTACCTGGATTCATCTCCTGCTGGCTTGACCCCATTTTAAAGTCCAGAGGCAGCTGTGGAATTCAATCAAACCTACTTAAGGCAAGCCAAATAACATTCCAATTAAGATATAATGTCCCTTGTCTGAGAGTAAAAATTCCAGAGAGAGAAATAAAAATGAGAACAGAATAAAAAGCAGCTTTGTCCTCAAAGCAGAACACAGCCCCTTGGCTGAAGCGTGGTCTCCTTTGCCACTGAAACAGTGGAAGTTAGAAGGATGAAATGTGGTTCTTGGTCCGTATGAGAGAGCGCTGGCCCAAAAGTTGCCCCCTAGACAAGCTGCTTCTGCCTTGTGGCCCTTTGCTGGATGCTCTCCAATATGTCCACAGCTCGCTCTTACTGGGGAGCCCAGTGCAAGATGTAAGTAGTTTGGTATGAAATCATAAGCAATGAGAAAAACTTGAAAAAAAATAAAATAAAAGCCATCCAGCCCCTACTGAAATCCTGTGACTCGGTAAAAAGATTAGTTTAATTTAATAAACAAACAAACCGACATTTACCTTTACCAGTGCTGTGCAGCTTCCATCTCATGGGGCTGGTTACCAGCCAGCCAGAGTGACGCACATTTTTTCCAGGATTATTTCTGGCTCTGGCTGTCTGCAGCTGCCTCTTCCTACACCGTATAGGAGACCGGGCACTTTCTGCCAGGGCATGATGCTGTGCTGGGCTCTGTGGTTGATAGCTGACGTTGGTATGCTGAGCACCAGCACGGCCTCAGCCCATGCTGGCTTTGCCTATAAGAGCATTTACTCACCAAAGACCCAGCACCAGCCCGGGGTACCCATGCAGGGACGGGCCACGTGGCCATTCCACACCCCCCCCCCCCCCCCCAACTGCAATGATCCATTTTCACACATGGACATGTGAGTCACAACCTTTATTTCCAGCTTTTTTCCCCCCGGAATAAGCTCGTTCCTGTGGTTACGACTATTTACAGTGCTGGGACTGCACATCGGTGGCCTGGGCCACCAGCCCCAGCCACGGGGCAAAGCAGGGCATGTGGAGATGGTGGCGGTGGCAGGACACGACGGCACAGAGACGACATACAGGACTGTGAGTACCACGCAGGGGACAGGGTCCTTCCCTCCCCGGCACAGGCGTGGGCAGCGGCTGAGGAAACATGAGCACGAGCAGGTCCCAAACGGGGGCCATGGTGAAGTGCCAGCAGATCTGCGGGGACACGCACAGCGGTGGCTCACGGGATGCACCCACGGCAGACGGTAACGTCATGCAAACGAGCAGCAGCAACGGGCACCAGGGCAGGGTCCCCTGCAGAACTGCCAGCCCCGAAGGTGGTGAAGCCCCGAAGGTGATGAAGATGTGGCAGGAGACGGTCCTTCCCAGAGGTGGCACCTGCTTCAGCAAGCTCAGCTGCTTCCTCAGGTCTCTTCCACCTCCTCACAAAATTAGGGATGTGTAGCCGACAGGAACTAGGCCAGTGCGGTTTCCATGGCAGCAGTGGATCCAGTCTTCATCCACGGTGGAGAGCAGCTGCAGGATGTCCCCTTTTTGGAAGCTCAGGTGACCGTCGGCGGTGCCCGTGTGGTCACACAGCGCCCGAACTGCCCTGTACAACAAACGCCATCAGGGATTCATCTCCCGAGGGACCTCAGGTACCACCGAGAGACACTCCCACAGGACTCGGGAGAGGTTTTCACGCTCATGTATGGAGCCAGTGACACCCCCCCCCCCCCGCCTCAGGCAGAGATGCCATATGACGATGGACTTGATCGAGAAGCCACATCACAAAACCGTCCTGCTAAGCACACCCTCGGAGCAGCAACAGAGCGTGAGCAGCGCTTGCACAGACGTGGAGGGGAGGTCAAGGTCAGGGCCAGTGAGGGCTCAGGAGGAGGGAGACGGCCAAACGTGGTGTGGGACGGCCACTCGCCCTCCGTGCTCGCTTGGACAGATACTGCGCAAGCACAGAAGGACCACTACAGCTTTTCTGACCTGCCACAATTTGGTCAGAGCTGCCACACAGTTGCCCCAAACAAGCCGCTATGAATCCAGAAAGCACACAAGAGAAAGAAAAATGCTCAAGATCCCCCCAAAAAATGTCTGAGGAAAACAACTGATCACAGCTAGGCAGACACACAGGTTCACCCAAAGCTCATCGGGAGAGGGGGAGGATCCCCGGGGGAGCAGTCAAAGTGCAAGGTAGCAACAAGGAGTGGCGTAAACCTTTCCCTAGAAAGGCCTGTAGGATATCCAGGCTATGCCTGGAAACAGCCCCTGCTTCCCCACCCCCCCAAAAAATCCACCACCAGCTTTTGAGCCCCAAACGCTACGGTGCCCTGCATCACCTGTGGGTTTGGGGCATGTCGGACGTGTTCTTCTCTGCCTGTTCTTGATCTCTCAAGATCTTCTCAGACGCCAGCCCCTTCACCACCACGGCCAGGACACGCGTGCTGGGGGACAGCCAGCTAGACGGTCTCCTGCCACAAAGCAAAGGAAGCCACAAGCTCATCTGGGAAGCCTTTTCCCACCCATCCTGCTCAGAAAACTATTCTGGTGATCTGGGAGCTGACAAAGGGCTCTATCAAGCACCACCGAGCCTCCACCATGAGCTCCTGCTGCTCTAAAGGGCTGAGGCAATGTGGTGGCAGCAGCACTTGGAACATGTGCTAATCCCCCAGCACAGCGCAACAGCCCAGGAGAACAACCTAGATAACGGGCAGTACAAGACACCCTGCAAGGCCAGCGACCCCCACGGTGTGCTCTCCATACACTGCCTGGGAGAAAAACCCTTCCTCAGCACATGCCACTTCCCCCACCCCGCCTGCCCAAGCTGGGTCTTACCTCGGCCTAGCTGAGATGGTGTCAGGACTGGGAGGGAAGCTCCTGGCAGAGGGGCTGGTGGCTCCAAAGAGCCGGCCCAGCCAGCTGCCCTTGTCAGGACCAGGAGGACCGCCAGCCTCTGGGTCGGAAGGGTCTGCTCGATTCCTATTCACATGAGGCTCTGTGGAAGCAGCCAGGAGTTTCTCTCCAGCAGTGGGATCATCTGGCTTGGTGGGCGCTCCAGCTCCAGCAGGCAGGATGAGGTCTTCAGGGGAAGAGGTCCCAGAGGTGTCAGCACTGCTGCTGGGCTCTGGACTGGAGAGTTCAGGGACAGCTTTGGTCTGAAGGAGCTGCAGCTCTGTGTCTCTAGGCTCACTCATGGATATGTGGGGTCGCACAGCCTGGCCAGGGCTGGAGTCCCCCGCAGCCGTCCGCAGCTTTGTCCACCAGATGAAGGGGAACTTTTCCTTGCTAGGAGCAGCGTAAATCTTGGAGGCCTGGCTCAGCTGGCCCCACCAGCCACTGAGGCCAGCCCCAGCCTCCCGAGAGCCTGCCTCAGGCCTGTGGGTCTCCAGGGAGCTGTCAGCTCCCAGGAAAGTGCGACTAAGCTGGTCGCCCCACTGCAGCACGTGCTGGAAGGCATGCTGCAGGGCAGCCCCCACCTGGGGGCCAGGGACCAGCCCACGCACAGCTGCCTGGGACTGGGACCTTGTGCTGCCCTCTGTACTGGCTGCCCTCCCCAGAGTATCGGGGGGGATCTCGTCTTCCAGGCTTGCCCCTGCAGCACTGCTTTGGCCCTCCAGAGAAGGCTGCACAGCCCCCTGAGCCTGAGCGGTGTGATGGGCAGGAGACAGGGGCGACTCCAGCCGATGGGACAAGGGTCTTACATCCACAGAGAGGTGGTGGTGTTCAAAGAGCAGGTCAAGGTGGAAAGTCAGCACTGAGAGGGGCTGGATGAGCAGCAGCAGTTCATCAGCGAGGTGGGGAAGAGGGCCTTGACTCAGGGCAAAGAAGGCCATGGGTGAATACAGCACGGAGATTACACCTAGAAGATATGGACAGCGCTAGACAGCTGCCAAATGCCCTGCCCTTGCCCACACATCCCTCCCAGGGCCAGCTGGTCTGTCCCAGCAGGTCCAAATGACACTCCAAATTGTCTGCCTGACTGCTCTCATCCAGTACGACAGCCACGGAAAACGATGCCCTTGTCCACTACGGAAATCCCAGCCAAGCATTGTGGGTGGACCACATGTGGGATTATCACCCTGGCAAGTAGGAGAGAACTTGAGTGGGGAGCTTCTGGGCACTGTGTCCTTACCTGGGCTCTTCTGCAGGTGAGAGATCCACAGCTCCAGCTGCTTAATGCTGAACAAGACAAAGGGAACCCAAGTTAAAGCTCTTGGGACTCTGTTCCAACCTGCCATCGCAGCAAGGACAGCCTGGACCATCCAGGGCCAACACTCACTTTAAAAGGCCGAGGATAAAGGCATGAAACTTCTGTCTGGTGCTGTTGAGAGGCGCCAGCCCAGCCACGTGCCAGCAGAGAGAGTGGAGAGAGCGGGTGTTGGGGCCTGTGGAACACGACACAGACAGTCACTGCTCTGGGGGCACATCCTCCCCCAGCCTGGGCTGGAAAAGGATTCAGGCACCTTGAGATGCTGATCCCAACATCTCCAAGAGCATGTTCCTCACACAGACCTGTCTTCACGGAGGCTTCCACCACGCTCCAGGGGGAATTTTTCCTCTGGCCTGTGATAACATCCTTCTGGAATGGCTTCAGCCCGTCCTCCACCAAGGCATAGAGCGCAGGGCAGAGGGTGTGCAGCAGCAGGTAACCCACATCTGGGCTGAGCCGGCTGTCTCCCAGCTGGGCCTGAAGTAGGGGGGCACAAGGAGAGGAGAGGGAGGGGAACGGCAGCACCTAACCCTGAGCCTGCAGGGAGGGACGGTGGGATCCTCTCCCTGGAGCTCCCAAAGCCCCTCCTGCCCAAAGCCTGCATGGCCTGCCCTCACTCCTGCCCACCCCAGCCCAGTCAGAGCCTCAGCCCCAGCCCCTCACCTTCTGCACCAGGTTCCGCGCGGTGCTGAAGTGAGCGATAATCTTATCCACAGCGGTGCTGATGGCGACCAGCAGGGCTGTCGGACAATGGAAAGGAAGATGTCAACACGGTACCCGACCCCCACCGCCACTGCAGCGTGGGGGGTGGGGGTGCCTCAGCCCATCGGCAGCATGCGGCTGGCTGGGGCTCACTGGCATCGCACCGGCCACGGCTGCAGTGAGAAGCAGCTCTGGACACCAAGGCCTGGAGGGGCCAGGGAGGAGTGGGCAGGCACCAGGAAGGCCCAGGGTAACGGAGCATCCCAGGCTGTTGCCATGGGAACCTGTAGCTCTCGGGTGCAGGGATGAAGGACACGCCGTTTCCAAGGGGACGAGGCCAGGAGGGAGGCGTGGGCAGCAGATCCTCAAGGTGTTTGCAGAACGCCGGGGCAGTCCCACCCCCGTTCTCCGGCTCGACAGCACCATCTGCCGAGAGGCGGGCCGGGCTGGGCCCCGCAGCAGGCAGCCCTGCCCGCCCG
>NW_008794808.1:163442-165871 GCF_000699145.1 Aptenodytes forsteri
GGAGGGGGAAACCCGTGCATGCAAGAAGCGGAGGGCAGCCGCAGCCCCTCGGCCCTGTCCGGCACAGAGCAATCGAGGGGCACAGAAACCACCTTCGTACCAGCTAGCGAGGAGCAGGCCAGCTCGGCGTGCAACCGCAACACGCACCCACCACCTCCGCAGCCGGCCGCCCACCCCAAGTCCTGCAGCCCCAGAGGTGGCCGCTGCGCTGGAGCCTGCAGCTCCCCCTTGCCCCACTCAGTCCCCTAAAAGGTGACACCCCTGCACCCAGCCTGGAAGAGAGGACCCAAACTCTTACCCTCCTTGCAGGTCTTGTCTCCTCTCTCAACCATCTCTGGCACCCAGGGGTTCGCACGAGGTCCCCTGAGCCTCTGAACCAGGGCATCTTTATCACAACCAGAGCCCAGCCCCTTCTCTCCTGGGAGGCAGCTTCGCGGTGGCAGCCCCCCTTCCTCTGCATCCCCCGGCTGTCCCTCCGCAATGGGCTGCAGTCCCGGTCGGGATCTCCTCCTCTTCGGCTGGTGGCTTTCCATAGGTGCCAGCAAGTGTCCACCCAGAGGCACGGGTGGCATCCAGCCTGAGCCGTCGCTGCCTACAGCCATCTCAAGGGGTGCAGATGGGTGCTGAGATGCCACCGGCTTTGCCCGCTCACTGACTGGCTGGCCCTTGGGCTTGTTGGAGGCACTGCGGTACCGCAGCTCCTTGAACGTGGTCACCTCTCTCTGCCTGGAGCTGGGCGGTTTCGCTGGCCAGTCATGCTGGAGCTGGGGCCGGGCTGGCTCCTGTCCTGTGGCGCTGGAGAGGAGCTCGCTGGGAGGTGGCAGCTCCGTGTCAGGTGAGAATACGATCAGCCAATCGCTCCGGTCAGCCCTGGCCTGGGCAAGAGCAGGCCCAGCGGCATTCCTCTTCCTCTTCTGGGCAAGCTCATGGAAGGAGGTGATGGTCTTCTTGCCCACGTCTCTGCAAAGGTCACCCAAGCTGGGCTCTGGCTCTGCTGGCTGCGCAGGCAGGAGCGGCTGCTCTGCTCTGTGTGCATTGAGAACCAGCAGCCGTCTCCGGGGCCGGGGGGGCACAGGCGGAGGGATGCTGCCAGCCCGGGGCCGCAGCTCAGGAGCACTGCTCAGACCAGGATCCCACCGTCCTGGCACAGGCGGTGCCAAAGGCACGGCATCAGTGTTGGGGAGGGAGTTGCAGTTAGGGTCTAGTTTGGTGCGGATGCTGGTGCTCTCCTGCACCGCCACACTGGGAGAGGTCTCATCGCACTGGGAGTCAAGCGAGGTGCTGCTGCAGAGGCTGTCCGGGCTCTCTCCAGCCAGGGCGTCTGATCTCTCAAGCACCGCGGGGTTGAAGTTGGCATCTCTTCCATCACACGTCCTACTCTGGTCAGCCAACGACTGGCCATCCTGGGCATCTTCTATGGGAACGACACTGGGCTGATTTTCAGGGGATTGGGACTCTTCTCTGGAGAACGCCTTGCAGTACACGGAGACCGGAGAGTCATCCAAGCTGAAATCCGAGCAGCTACTGACAGAGGAGGAGGAGGAGGAGGAGGAGGAAGCCAGATCACAAGGGGGATCACAAGGGGAAGCCACCTCCTCCCCAGTATGCAGGCAGGGGAAATCCTCTTGAGCTGCCTGATTCTGGAGACCCAACATCACCGGCTGCTGAGTGTGGGACTCACAGCACCGGCATTTCAAGGAAGGATTGTTGGAATTGGCATCCACTTGCTCACAGTTCTCCGGGCAGTCGCTGCAGCCGGTCTGGTCTCCTCCACCCATGGAGGCAGAGGTCTCTTGGAGCTCCGGGTGCCGGGAGAGGTGCAGCCCCAGGGAGATGTGCTGCAGATGGATGTGGTTGAGGTTGCACAGCAGGCCTTTCTTCGGAGCCAGCATGATGCTGCCTCACTGGTAGTGCTGAGGCTCCTCGGAGAGCCCCACAGCTCCTCTCTTCAGACCATCCAGCTCCCTGCAAACACCAAACGCCCTTTCAGCAGGCAGGGGAGCAGCACAAACCTGGAGAGGAACAGACAGGGCAAGAGGGAGGGTGGTGACCTTGCGGCAGCCATCGAGCAGGGAAGGGCCGGCTGCAGGGGACCGGCACGAGGGCCTGTGGGTTCAGAGATGGGAATACGCCCAGTAGAGAGGGGCTGCCCCACAGCTCCCCACTGAGCTCGGGCCTGTCCAGCCAGGCAGGGGCTGCAGCCGGTTGCTGGTGGCCGGGGAGCCAGCGGCTGATCCCCGGAGCACGACCTGAGTGTGGTCCGAGGAAGCTCTGGCCGGTCCAGGCGTCTGCAGCAGCAGGGCTGAATCCCTCTGCCGGGTCTCAGCAGTCGGGAGCATCTCAGAGATGCCGTCAAGGAGAAAACGCCCTTTGAAACCTCAGCCGGGGAGCTCCTGGCCAAGGGAGGGTGGCACAGCCGGCGCTCTCAG
>NW_008794808.1:166562-168779 GCF_000699145.1 Aptenodytes forsteri
GGGACAGGGAGCCCCAGGCAGCTACAGCCAGGGAGGCAAACCCTGCCAGGCCCCCTTAACAAAGACTAAGCAGAGCAGTCCACAGACAGGCCCACCATCACTTCTGCCGCTTGTAAATCTTCTGCGCTAGGCCAAGAAAGATCTCCTTGGGGAGGTGGCTGGTGTGCTTTTTGATCAGTTCCTGCAGGCGCTGATAGCTGCTCTCCTCGTACTCCTGAAAAGCAGCCCTCATGCCCAGAGTCTCATAGAGCTCCTTCACCTTTGCCACCTTCTCGGGCTCCTTACAGCCATAGTTCTCCTGAGAAAACACCAGAACAAGTCAGGCTGAGGTCTAGCTTACGGCCACTGCCATAGCTGCTCGTTCAAAGTGTGGCAGGAGTCACCTCTTGTTCTCCCTGCTTCCATCTTATACTCCTCACAACCACCAACCCTTCTCCCAGCCAGGTAGCAGCACAGTGCAGCTACACAGGGTGGCACATGGCTTTTCAGGCGTACGTTATGGCACTACAGTCCCTCTAGACCATGTCCTCAGGGAGGGAGTCCACACCACCTCTCCCTCATCTTCAGGGGGTTTCTGTCAGCCTGGTGGTGTTACCTCCAGGATCTGCCTCTGGTCTGGCGTGACCCGACGCAGACACTCCACCACCAGCCAGCTGCACTTATTGTCCTGGATATCAGTGCCAACCTTCCCCATCAGCTCCGGGTCCCCAAAGCAGTCCAGGTAATCATCCTGTGTGAAGATGGGAACACGTGAGTGCCACAACCAGCGTCTTACAAGCACTGAGGGACGGGGAGCCACCTCCCACCTGGATCTGAAAGAATTCGCCCATCTCCAGCAAGATCGCTTTGGCACTGTCATGCTCTTCCTTGCTGTCAATACCAGCCTAAGAGGGAGAAAAAAAGGAATAAAGCCTTCCAGTACCTGCCTTCCACCTCCCTTCTTCCATCTCCCAAACCCCCTGCCCTCCTCGACAGCCTCATACCGAGGGTTAGGCCCCTCCTGAGACTGTTTCCATAAAACTCACCATGTACATGGCAGCGGCCACCGGCAGGTAGAAGGAGTAGTACGCCGTCTTGTACTTAACAATTGCCTTATACCTGCGGCAGAGAAACCACGCTCAGTGACAAAGCCCAGGCCTTCCCCTCCCACCAGGGCTCTGCAGGTCAGGGCCAGCAGGAGAAGAGCAGCATCTCCCTCCAAACCAGCTCCCAAGCTCTGACAGCACGAGCAAGACTTGCTCCCCAAAGCCTGGTAGGAGACAGCAGCATTTCAGCAAGCCAGTTGTCTCTTACACAGTCTGGAAGTGCCTGCAAGCGGAGCCACCCTGCCACAGCTGGGCTGGCATCTCTGTCCCCTTCCGTCTTTTTACCTCTGCTCACTGAAGCGATTCAAATCCACCTGGGAAACTGGAGCAGTGATGAGGTCCAGCATCTGCCCGAGCTCAGTCTGGTAAGCGGTCTGCAGAGGAAAGAAAGGATTTATTCACGCAGTCCCCCAGGAAAGTCCCCGCAGCACAGTGAAAACTCCAAACCTATGTCCCATTTCGGCTCCTCTCCGAGCCTGAAGGAAAGGTGCGTGGCTGGCAGGATGCCCAGGAACTTAAGGAACAGTCCGAGATCCACACGCCACCAAACATCCAGAGATGGCCCAGACCCAAGGTAAACCTGCAGGAGGAGGCGGCAGGGGCCAGGCTCACCTGCAAGAAGAGCTCCAGCAGGTGCAGGTAGTAGGGGCGCTCCCCACAGTACTTCTTCAGCAGCCTGTAGACAGATGACTCGAGGAGGAAGGCATCGTTGACAGCATCCAGACCGATCCCCTCCTGCACCAGGGGGGCAGGGAGGTGTCACAGAACACCCTGACCCCACAGGACCCCCTGCACTCCCCCAGCGGACAGGGGCCTCCCGAACGCTCTCACCTTCTTGTACCAGCAGAGCTGCCCCCGGCGGGTGAGTGACGCGTCCATGATGTCATCAGCCACCAGGAAAAAGGCTTGGAACTGCGAGAGGCTGAGTTAGGGGGCGTGGGGGTCCCCACGGGGCCCTCGGCCGCCCCCCGGCCCGGCTCTCACCAGCTCGATGCACCCGCCGACTGCCAGGGCGCACCGGAGGCTCTCCGGGTCCTGCTGCCCGGGGCTCGCCAGCTCCCGGAAGGCGGCCAGCACCGTCAGCCCTCGGTTGCACTTCCCGCCCGGCGCGTTGTACTCCAGCACCTGCGCG
>NW_008794808.1:172231-173143 GCF_000699145.1 Aptenodytes forsteri
CTCCCCAGCCCCGGCTGCGTTGGCTGCCCGAGCAGCCCAGCCCTGCAGATGGTGGGTAAATCGCGGCTGGGCACGAGATGTGCGGGCTGGAATTGTATTTCCAAGAAAATGCTCTTTTCACTTCTGGCAGCCTTGGCGCGCTCTGCGGAGCGGCTCGCTGGCCGGGCAGAGCCAGGCCTGGGCGCTGGCAGCGCAGCCCGGCCCTCCAGCAGTTAGCCTACGTGCGCTCTTAATCAGGCTGGCTTCAGCGTAATCTGAAATAATCAAATTAGAAAGAAACCGCTAATCAGCTCTGATCTCATCGTGTGTCACAGAGCCTAATTCTTGCTGACGGTGGGGCTGCCACCAGCATCCTGCAGGCAGGGGCTGCCCCGGTGATGCAGCCCGGCAGTGGGGCTGCCGTGGGGAGAGCCGGCAGGGCACCGCGGGGTGGCTGCCTGTGCTCACACCCTGCCTGCACCGTGCTGATGGTGCTGCGGCAGAGCGCGGAGGCAGGAGCTGCTGAGGAGGGGGGCAGTCAGAGCAAAGCTGTCCCAAGGCCCCGCTGCCGTGGCTGGGACACCCCAGCCCATCTCATGCTGCATGACCTTCATTTTTAATGCCTAGAATCTGCTCCGCAATCAGGCGGCATCAAACATCAAACTCCCCCCAGGTTGTTAATGCCTAGAATCTGCTCCGCAATCAGGCGGCATCAAACCTCCCCCTCCCCCCAGGTTAATAAACGGAAGGGAGATGGAAGGGGAAAATAACCAAAGATTAAACATTAATCTCCCCGGGGCCTAAAGGGGTGGGGGTGGGCGGGAGGGGGCCTCTTGACTTTGGGCTCCCACTGTGCTGCCCGGGTCTGGGGGGCCAGGGAGAGGCCCCTCGCTGGGCACCCGAGGATGCCCCAGCTGCTCCTGGGTCCAGGGA
>NW_008794808.1:193349-195345 GCF_000699145.1 Aptenodytes forsteri
CCCGAGGATGCCCCAGCTGCTCCTGGCTCCAGGGAGGGCCAGGATAGGATCCAGCTTTGAAGTAGGAGGGGGACCACAGCATGCCCCCCTCCACCCCATCCCATCCCATCCCCACAGGCAGGGTGCTGGGGGTGCTGGCGGGCAGCGCCAAAGGAGGCTCCCCCAGACCAGCTCAGAATCTCTCTTTATTATTTAAATCCATTATGTACAACGACCAAAAATAAAAAAACGCTTTTAAATTCTCTGCGATATGAAAACTACAAGCTCTGTACATCGACTGCCGTGAGTGCAAGAGTGAAGGATCATGGTCTTTGGTGGCTAGACTTGCGCCCACGCACGCCGCAGAGACGCATGCGCACGGCCGGCACCCCTGGCTGCTCCAGCCGCCCCTCTTGCCTCCCCGCTGGGACGGGGTGCTGGGGCCACGAGTCGATGCGGCTCACGGCAGGGGTCTGCCGCGGTGGTGACTGGAGCACAGGGTGGCTCTGGCTCCTGGCACTGGGCTGCGGCATGGGGAGGGTGCACCGGCAGCGCAGCCGGCAGAAGCGGAGCCGTGCTCGGTGCTGTCTGGGCCGGCCCGCGTGCTCTGCAGAGGACACCTAGGATGACCGCTAAAACATCTACATCACGCAGTGTAAACACAGCCCGGAAACATCTGACTACACAGCCCGGCTGCAGACCCCTTCCCGAGGGGCTGCTGGGGAGACACCGACCATGGGGATGGAGCGGGACGCAGGGGTGGGCGGGGAAGGGGAGTTGAAGTCCGTGAAAAAAAGGCAGTGCTGGACATCCCCTCTGACGGACACGCTGATGGGATTCCTGCCGGGCTGCTGGGCCCTGCAGGCTGGGCTCCCCGAGCAGCCCTGTGGTCCAGACTGGTCCCAACGTCCCAAAACACGAAGGGGGGAGAACTGAAGACCTCACTTCAAGAAGTACCGTGTGGAACAAGACTCTCGCCCGCTGCACCGGGGGTCCGGCGGGCCCCGCTCAGCGGCAGCCAAGCCCCAGAGCACAACTACAAGCCATGGTTCCTGACTCCAGTAGTGGGAAGCAGCTTGCACAGCGCGGCGAGGTCAGGAGGGGACACTACTCTAACCAGGACTGTTAACATGATTGGCCCAAAGCGACACTGTAAGCGGAGCTCAGCTGCTCGGCAGAGCCACGACTCAAACACACATTGCTGACTACTGGCTCTGGAGGGGCGATGTGGGTTGGCCGCGGGGACCCCAGACCCCTGCCCTCCCACATGGAGACCCAGGAGGGCGAGGGGAGGCAGCCCCATGGCCCCGCACATCACCCAGGTGCTGCCTGGGGGTTGGCATCTCTTCGCGACACCCTTTCATTCACTGCAGCGCTGGTGACCAGCATCTCCAGGCAGTCTGGAAATGGGACCGCAGCGCAGGGCGGAGGGGGAGCAGAGCCCAGGCTGAGCATCCTCCTAGGAGCTGCAGGCAGCTAGGTCCCCCCTGGGCTACCCCCTCTGAGCATCCTCCTGGAGCCACAGACAGTTGGGTCCCCCCCCAAGCTGCCCCCTTGCCGGAGCGTGGCGAGGGTCCAGGCCGCAGCACCCGGGTGTGGGGGCAGAGCCCTGCCCGTTGGCACATCCCAACCCCGCAGGGACCCAACACCTCTGAGGCAAGATACTCCCCCAAGCTGGGGAGAGGCACTCGGGGGCTGCTTGGTGGGAGACCCATCTGCCCCTGGCTCCACCGCTTGGCACTCGTCACACCAGGGGGACCCTGCCCGGGACCTCCGGGCCCTGGCACCGTGCCCCAAGGGACCTGCCAGGGCCTCAGGGAGGGGGAACCTGGCCCCTGCTGGCCCTGGGTACCCACGCTCTGCCTGCCCAGGGAGACCCCGCTGTGGGCTCCAGCCCCCTCGCTCTGCCCTCAGCAATGGGCCCCGGGGGGCTGCCTCTCCCTCCTCTCCCAAAAAGCGAAGGCGCTGGGCAGAGCCTTCTGGGAATCGAGGTGGGCGTGTGGCGGCTGCTGCTGTG
>NW_008794808.1:195495-203976 GCF_000699145.1 Aptenodytes forsteri
GGGCGGCGGGGCCGGCCGGCGGCGGCCTGGCCCCGAGAAGAGGCTGTAGGGCGCGAGAGCAGAGCGCAGCGGGGCCCGGCCCCCAAGAAGCAGTTGTGGGTAGCCGGGCTCCCCAGGGAGGCTGGGGTTTGGGCGAGGGCTCTGACCCATCCTGCTGCCTCCAGGAGGGCAGGACTCAGGACAGATGGTGATGGAGCAGGGAGGAGAGAGCCCAGGCAGGGTCCCCCCCTTGGGGCAGTCAGCAGAGCCCCCTCCTCATCCAGCCGGGCCAGCTCTGGAGTTGCCCCACACCCGTCCCTGCTGTGCCCCCATGCCCATAGCAGCCAGTTCGTGTCCCCGGGCGCTGCCTCTCACCTCATCTTCCCTCTGACACAGCCGGGGCTGGGGGCCTTCGCCACGTGCTCTGCCTCTCCTGCCGCCTCTGCTCTCCTGCCGCAGGTGCCGCCGGGATGCCCGGGTCCCTCCTGCCTGTGCACATGGGTGGTGCCGGGGGCTCACATGTTGGATGGGAGTTTGGGCTTCCCTGTTTCCACCTCGGGGCTGAAGGCCACGGACCCTTTGCGGGAGGGACCTGCTGCCTGCCGGGATGCGGAGACCGGGGACTGTGGGGTGGATGCTCCCACCACGGAGCGGCTGGGTTGAGCCAGCGATCCTGAAGGCATCTGCTGTGGGTGTGCTGGCTGGCCTGGGATCCCCGGACATGGCTTGGCGAGGAGTCCGGCTACCGAGGGAGAGGATCTGCGGGCCAGGTTCCCTGCGGATTTCCTGCCCTGCTGCAAGGAGCTCCCGTCGACTTGCTGGGCCACTTTATTGGGAAGGGAGGGCTGGGAGGCGGAGAGGAGCCGGACGTCCTGGGTGAGCCGCCCCACAGGCAGGCCCTGGATGCTCCTGTGCTTCACCAGCTGCTGGGGCTGCATCAGAAGAGAGATGTGGGAGCCAGTGGCTCGGGACAGGCTGTAGTGGAGCGTTCTCCCCGCCGGCAGCGCCTGCTCCGAGCTGGGGGACGAAGCCCTCGCTGCCTGCTGCAGCAGCGAGGTGGAGACCGAGGTGCCCCGGGACTTGGAGAGCTGGGGCTGGGAGCCGGCCGGGGGCTGCTTGGCTGCTGCCGGCAGCTCCCCCTTCTGTGCCGCACGCGGCAGGGGCTGCACCCCGTGGCTTGGTCTCTGGTCCCCACTCTCCAGGGGCGCCTGGGACTGGACCATGGGGGAGGAAGGTGAACCGGCGGCGGGCGTCTGGAGGTGGGACTGCACCCCTGACGGGGAGCTCACAGAGGAGGGCCGGGAGCCCCCCAGGCTGGGCTGGGACCTGCGCACCTGCTTCGTGAGCAGGGTGGCCTCAGGTGAGAGCGGGCTGGAGATGGAGGAGGGTGGCAGGAAGATGTGAGCCTGCAGGCTGTGCTGGTGAGTCAAGGCAATGGCCACGTTGGTGGTGGCGGCGGCTGTCTGCAGGGGTGCGTGCACCAGTGGCTCCCAGATCACCGGCTTGCCGCTCAGCTCCCGGCCCATTGCCATCTGCTGCAGGTCCTGGATGTTGTGGGCCATGTCCTGGTCGTGCTTCACGATCTGCTGGATCATCTCGTTGTTCATGGGCCCTGCACTGTGCTCGGCTCGCTTGCGGAGCAAGATGGAGTTCTTCTTCCCTGGGTGGGAGGCAGCAGTGTCACCGACCCTGGGAGCGCTGGCTCTCGGGGACACCATGGAGGGCAGGGTGGCAGTGGGGAAGGGACAGTAAAACCTCATCGGTGTGCTGAAGGGAAGCAAGATTCTGGGGAGGTTCCAGGCTGGGGCAGAGGGAGAAGCAGGGACAAAACAGGGAAGTCCTGACTCCAAAGGCTCCAGGCTGTGGGCTGTGGGCTGTGGTCCTGCTTGCCCTCCGCAGGTGAGGGGGGGCGAGGACGAGCAACTGGCCAACGCCAGACAGTGCAAATATGTGTGTGGGGGGGTGACAGTCCCCCTGGGAAGCCTGTCCTATGGCATTGCCTGTATCTTGCCTGGGAGGAGAGAAGGATCCTGGAGGCAGGCACCTTCCCTGTGCTCCCCCTCATTCTCATTGCTGGGGACCTATGGGGCTGGGGTGCCATGATCCATGGGGTCCGTGATGCTGTCACCCATGGGGCTGGGGTGCCATGACCCCTGGGAGCAGGCGCAGAGGCGGCTGTGCTGGGCTCAGGGGCTGCTCCTCACCTATGCGGTCCAGCCGGTCCATGGCCACGGTCTCAAAGGCCCTGCGCATCATGGGATACTCCTCCAGCACCTCATTGAAATTATCCACCGACAACGAGTAGAGGCGGCAGTAGGTGTCAGCTCGCACGCTGGCTGTCCGCCTGCCCCGCGTCAGCAGGCAGATTTCTGCAGGGAGACAGGTTTGGGTGTCAGGATGACGCAGCCATCCGTCCCCTTCCCACCAGTCTCCCCAGATAATGGCAGCCAGAGCGGGGACAGGACTGGCCAGCACTCCCACACCCTGCACAGAAACAGAGCACAACTCAGGAGGAGAGACAGACCCAGGAGTTTGGACAGCCACAGCTGTGCCCTCAGCCAGGCACAGCCTCTTCCTCCCTCCCCAGGCCATGGAGACATCCCTGGGCACAGCTGCTGTGGTCACCTGGCCTGTTTCTCTCCCAAACCTGTGCTTGTAGCCTATAAACTGGCTCAGGTGCTCTGCTCTAAACCACCCTCCTCTCCGGCCAGAGGTGGGGTGGGTGGATTCCCCCTCTGCCCAAGCCAGCCAGAATTCAGGGCTCTGACTGCCAGTCCCTCTGATTCAATCTGCTGGACAAGGTACCCCATAAGAACAAGGGTGGTGGACTTCTGAGCCCCAGAGCCCAGTGTGAGGTGGATGCCAAGCTTTTGGCACTGGGCAAGAGGGAATGGGCAGAGGGTGCAGCAGGCAGAAACATCAGGGCTGCCCCAGCTCCTGCCCCCTGGCAGCTCTCACTCTCCTCTGCTCTCCAGGTCCCCCAGCCCAGCCTCACCCCCAAAGTAGGAGCCATCAGACAGCTTTGTCTCCTTGTTGCCCTTGGTGAGGATGCTGACCACCCCGTGCTGGATGAAGTACATCTTTTTGCCCACGGTGCCCTCGCGGATGATGAAGTCCCCGGGCTGGAAGACCTCAAAGCGCAGCTTGGTCAACATGGCTGTCACAAAGTTGGGGTCTGCATTGGCAAACAGGGGCATGTTGGCCACCAGGTTGCGGCAGTTGAAGTTGATGATCTCCTGTGGAGTGAGGAGCAGGTCAGTGGCGACATCACTGAGCCTGACCCCAGCAAGCACCGGCTCCCATCCCCCAAGTCACCAGCACCTGGGGTGCCTGCCCATACCTCTTTGAGCGGCTCACTGAGCTCCCCCAGGATATTCTCCTCATCGAACATCTTGCCCTGGTAGCGGTGCTCGTAGTATTCATGGATCCGCTGGCGCGTGTCCCCAGGCAGCTTGTGGAATGACATGTACTGCTCCACTTGCTTGTACTGTGGGGACAAAGCAGAGCCACATGGAGCTGCGCTGAAACAAGCTGCACCGTGCCAGAGGCCGGTGGCGCTGCCAGCCAACGCTTTCCCTCTCCTTGGCAGTGAGAAGCAGCTGCTGCCAGAGCTGGGATCCAGCCACCCCTGCTCCAGGGCCCTGTTCCAAAGGCCACCTCCAAGGCGGAGGACGGGACCCCCGTGCACTCAGGGTGCAGAGGGTCCCAGGGCAGAGGCAAGGATGGGGGCCTCACTATGCTAGGGTGAACCCCAACATTGTGAATGGGGCGTTTCTATCCACACGGGCAGCCTGACCCCAATCCCACACCCCCCAGGTGAGTGGCAAGGGCAGAGATCAGGGCAGGAACCTGCAGGGCAGGGCAGCCCGTGCTGAGCAGGTTTTGGAGCTGGACCCGCTCGTGCCAGGGCGTCTTCCCCCAGTACTCAGGCACTCACTACCCCACCCCGCTGACCTTTTCCTGGTACTGGCGCCGGGATGAGTCCAGCGACTGGATGAGGGCGGTGGCGTGGCCGATGAACATGGCATAGCAGGTGGCCCCCACGATCATGCTCAGCATCGTGAGCCAGACGTCGGTCATGCCCTCGGGCGCCTGCTGGCCGTAGCCGATGCAGAGCATGTGGCTCATGGCCTTGAACAGGGCGTGCGAGTACTGCTTCCCCCAGGAGTCGTTCTGCAGACGAGGGAACAGCGGCGCTGGGGGGGTCTGTCGGGAGGGGCTGCTGGGCGGACCCCGCCAGTCCCCGCTCCCCAGAGCCCCAGGCAGCTTGTGGAATGACATGTACTGCTCCACTTGCTTGTACTGTGGGGACAAAGCAGAGCCACATGGAGCTGCGCTGAAACAAGCTGCACCGTGCCAGAGGCCGGTGGCGCTGCCAGCCAACGCTTTCCCTCTCCTTGGCAGTGAGAAGCAGCTGCTGCCAGAGCTGGGATCCAGCCACCCCTGCTCCAGGGCCCTGTTCCAAAGGCCACCTCCAAGGCGGAGGACGGGACCCCCGTGCACTCAGGGTGCAGAGGGTCCCAGGGCAGAGGCAAGGATGGGGGCCTCACTATGCTAGGGTGAACCCCAACATTGTGAATGGGGCGTTTCTATCCACACGGGCAGCCTGACCCCAATCCCACACCCCCCAGGTGAGTGGCAAGGGCAGAGATCAGGGCAGGAACCTGCAGGGCAGGGCAGCCCGTGCTGAGCAGGTTTTGGAGCTGGACCCGCTCGTGCCAGGGCGTCTTCCCCCAGTACTCAGGCACTCACTACCCCACCCCGCTGACCTTTTCCTGGTACTGGCGCCGGGATGAGTCCAGCGACTGGATGAGGGCGGTGGCGTGGCCGATGAACATGGCATAGCAGGTGGCCCCCACGATCATGCTCAGCATCGTGAGCCAGACGTCGGTCATGCCCTCGGGCGCCTGCTGGCCGTAGCCGATGCAGAGCATGTGGCTCATGGCCTTGAACAGGGCGTGCGAGTACTGCTTCCCCCAGGAGTCGTTCTGCAGACGAGGGAACAGCGGCGCTGGGGGGTCTGTCGGAAGGAGCTGCTGGGCTGAACCCTCCAGTCCCCCCTCCCCAGAGCCAGGGAGTCCAGAGCCCCAGCGACGAAAAGGTTTCTGATGTGTCCAAGCCCAAAGGGCAGAGCTCTGCTCCGGAAGGAGGCATTGGGGACTGTGCAAAGCCCTGAGCCTGGGCTTGGGGGAGGAGACAGGAGCCCCACTGCCCTGTTCCCTCCTGGCAGGGCACGAGGGACTCCCCTGGCTGCTCTGACTCCAGCAACAGCCAAAGTGGGCTGAGATGGGAAGGTGATGCAGAGATTCCCTCTACCACATCTCACTGCTGTTGCAGGGCTGTGACCAGAGAGACGCTGCTCCGCAGCACGTGGATCCAGGCAGCTCCAGCCTTAGAGTAGGAGATGTGTAACCAAATCCTCTCCTCCCCCCCACCCGGTAGATGCATGGCCAGTATCGCCCCCGCCCGGGGCACTCACCACCATATGGTTCATGGAGACCCAGCAGTCCTCGGGGAAGTCTTGCAGCATGGGCACCAGGAACTGGAGGCAGCCGTCCCAGTGACACAGCAGCAGCATCATGCCGATGAGGTTGAAGATCCTCACCACAGCACTGGCCAGGTCGTATGTCATATGGAAGATCTGGGGAAGAGGCAGGAGTGGAGCTACAGAGAAATTCTTTTCCCAGAACAGCCCTCTGAACCCCTGCCCTCCAGCCAGCCCTACCCCACAGCCAGGGATCCCTGACCTGGCCCAAGACACTGACCAGGGGCCTTGGACCCCCAAGGGGTTCTAACCTCCTCCCACTGGTGGATGTAGCGGATGAGGCGCGAGAGGCGCAGCAGGCGCAGCAGGCTGAGGATCTTGGTGAAGCGGACGATGCGCAAGGCCCGGGCTGTCTTGTAGACATCAGAATCCACCTGGGTCTCCAAGTCAACAATGAGGAAGATGTAGTCAACTGGGATGGAAGAGATGAAGTCAACCAGGAACCAGCTCTTCAAGTACTTCATTTTGATGGTGTGAGGGTCAAGGATGATCTCCGTGTTGTCCTCCACCACAATGCCTGTCCGGAAGTTCAGCACCAGGTCAGCCAAGAAGAAAGTGTCCGAAAGCACATTGAAAACGATCCAGGGAGGGGTGTTCTCATCCTTGAAGAAGGTGATGCCCACAGGCAGGATGATCAAATTCCCCACCATCAGGAGCAGCATGATGAGGTCCCAGTAAAACCTGCAGGGAGGGAGCGCGGGGGACAGAGTGGGGCAGGGAGAATTGGGGAGAGGCAGGACACAGGCAGTTAGAAAACAAACCCAGGATCAAAGTTAGAGTCAAACCCAACACGGAGAGACAGGCACTCAGGACACACGCACACATGCCTGCCCACACACATGACTAAGACCCTTCTGCTTGGCTGGGACACATGCAAGTATATGTGTGCGGAGAGGAGCAATTCCACACCGGCTCTTGAGGCAGAGCAGGGCCAAGGATCTGGGGGAGCAAACATCACCCTGTGTGTGTAGGATCGGAGGGCTGTAGCTCGAGGAGTTTGACTGTCGCTCCTCCCTCTCCTCGTGGCATGGCAGTGCATGCACACATATGCCCCCGCCCCAGACTTGACATCTGCCCTGTGGAAAATGGGGAGGACGTGGGCTTTGCTCCCTAGAGCTCCCTGTCACCCGCCAGCTCCCTGCCACCACCCAGGCTGACTTAGCAGGATTTAGAATAAGCTTTGCTGGTTATGCAAACCGAGCACCAAGCTGCTGGGGTGGCCAAGGGACTCGGGGACCAGGGAGGCGGTCGGGATTGTAGCACGGGGGAGCCAGGCAGCAGCCAAGCAAGGATAGACAAGTGCCATCACCATGGGGAAGGTGGGAAGAACATGTTTAGCCCCAAAGGGGCTGCTCGCGAGCACTGGGCAGGAGCTACACAGCCCAGGGCCTGCAGGACACTAATCCACCTCTTTTTTCTGAGAGTGGACGAGCTTAGAGGCTTTGGAAGAAAAGCCAAGAGACACCAGGCAGCAGTTGATGAGTGTTTGGTTATGCCATGAAATTCAGCATCCCCATTCACACGCAAATGTGGCTGGGATGTTTTCAATCTTCACACAAACGCATGTAATGCCTTCACGAGGCCTGCGATGGTGCCTGCGATGACTCCTGCAACAGCTTGGTGGACTCCCAGGCTCCGCACTCAAAGTCTTTATGGGTGCCTAGAAAAGCAAGTCCAGCTCCCACCTTCGGGTGCCCCCATTAGTCCCAGCCCTGGTTGTGGGTATAGACCCGAATCTCCAAAGGTGACCTCTGGGCAACTCTTAGTGCCTCGTGGATCCAAACTGGCTTTTGCATGTGACAAGAACACCGTGCGCGTTTCGTACCCTGCGTCCTCGGTGGGGCACAGGCACCAGGCTTTCTGCAGGCAGCAGGGAAGAGGAGGGAAGAGAAGTCGTGGCACCACGTGAGGGTCCTTCAGCAAGAGAGCACCAGAGCCTGGCAGGGAGGGGGGCACCACCACCCCAGAGAGCTCCCCCAGGTTGAGGAGCCTCACACAATTTAACACCTCCTTGCCCATGGCCAAGGTTTGCTGGGGCAGGCAAGGAGATGCCAGCCAAGGCAGAAGGGGCCTGACTTGGCCAAACAATCGCCTCCTGCACCCCCACACTGCGCCGTGAGAAATGCCACGCACTGAGCGGGGAAACCGCCTGCCCCCCACAGCTGCCTGAACCTGCCAGGAGCTCTTGATTCAGATTTAGGCTTAAGCTTTTTAGGGCAGGCCCTGCCCTTTACTCTGTGTCAGGCCAAACATGCGGGGCCCTGATCTCATCGGCCTTTACGTATCCTCATAATGTGATAAACACCGGAGTAATCCCGCCGGCTGTCCACCTTACAGCTTGCTTCATGTCACCTTCAGCACAGGGCACCAGCTGCGCAAGCCGCTCCTGCCAAGCTCAGGCTCACAAACTTTGGGGCAGCTTCCCCGGGAAAAGGGCTCTAAGGGCTTGCAGCCCTTGGTGTCGTGCTGGAGCAATGCAGGGGAGCTGGCACGCGCGGGAGGTTGGGGCCCAGTGGTGAGGGGAGCTGGCTACAGGTGCCAGGGACCTGCAGTGGGTGCTGGCCCCGCTCCAGGGTGCCTCGCCAGGCTGGGGACATCGGCCGTGTCACAGCTTGCTGCGGGAGATGACTGCCTGGCAGCTTCATCCCCCGTAAAGAAAGCCCACCCTATATGACTCAACATCCCCGTGACACCCAGTTCCTCCCACATCATCCGTCCCTGAGCTCTCCCTGTGATCCCGGTGACACCGTGAGCCAGGCCCGGCTCCTCGCTGGGTGCCCTGCCCTCCTCCAGCAGCTGCCCGGGCTGTGGAGATGGAGCCTGTGCTGGGCAGTTGTGGGCAGCGGTGGGGCCCGTGTCCCCATGGGGATGGTGCGGCTCCTCGCCAGACGCAGAAATTAAAAACAGGGGGGCAAGCTTTGCGAGGAGGCAAAGACAGGCAGCCCCTGCCTCCTCCT
>NW_008794808.1:205563-209024 GCF_000699145.1 Aptenodytes forsteri
TTCCGCTTTTGGCGCTCGGCGCGGCCCCGCGCACGGTGGAGGCCCCACCCGGCGGCAGCGGAGCAGGGCGGTGAGCGCGGCCGCCATCATCGTCCCCAAACCGGTTCCAGACCTGCTGCGAAACGCCCCGGCGCGGGCTTCGCCTGGTCGTAAAGAGGGTGCCCGGCCTGGGCGGGCCGCCAGCGTTGCCTTCACACGCTGCCTCTAATTAGAGGTTGGAAGCGGCGACCTGGTGCTGCGCTCGGCGCCCGCCGCGGGTGCAGCAAGACCCGGCTGCGGAGCCGCCGAACCGGGGGGAACCGTGAGCCGCCCCGCAGAGCCCGGCCTTGCTCTGGGGGGTGAAGCTTGCTCGGGTGTAACGAGCCCGTGCCCCCAGGTCCCCGCATCACGGGGCGGTTTTGGCTTTTGGTAGCCCTGCCTGTAAGGTCGGCGTAGGTGGGGGACAGCAGCCGGGTGCGTGAGTGTACCTTTCGGGGGGGAAAAATCGCCAGTGGGAGATCTGTGGACAAAGGGAGCTCCAGCTTCTTGCCTGTGGAGACGAGGCAGACTGAGCTGCTTGATGCTTTGGAACCAAAATACGTGCGGGGAATGTCTTAGAGTTGTGGAGTGAGGTCTGATGATGGGAACGGGATCCTACAAGCGAGCACTTCAGGGTTGGGTCCCAGTGTGCCATCTTACCGAGTGATTTTCTCCTTTGTTCTTGACTCTTGCGTCCCCTCAGAGAGGTAGAGGTGAGCACTCCTTCTCTCTGAGGTAGGGTCTACAAGGCTTCGTTAACGCCTCTGCACATGGAAAGGGTAGTTTTGCTCCCTGGATGCTGTAGGGCCCTCCCCGCTTGCAGTGGGAAGTGCAGATGTTGTTTGCTTGGCAGTAAACCAGAGACATCTCTTCAGGAGCTGCCCATTTAGGTGTCTCCAGTACTCGTGAGCAAGGACTTTGGGCCAAGCACCAGTGATATCCTGAGCTTGATTTCACCTTCCTTCAGTTTTCCTTGGTGGTGCTTCTCTCCTTCCTGGGGAGCACGTTAGTTTAAGGAGAGAAGGTGGAAGCCCTGAACGTGCAAATGCTGGAGCTGGAGCTGTGGCCAGTAGAGATGGGCATAAAGAGGGGAAAGTAACCTGGAAAACAGAACTGCAGCAAGCACAGCCCGTGTGGGTGGTCGCATCCTCTCTCGTATGGGGTTCTGGGATCTCTCAGAAGTTTGTCCCCTCCTTCTCAGATCCTCCCTGCACACTCAGACATGCTGCTGATTGCCTCCCCCCTCCTTGCCCTAGCAGCTCCTTGGCCACTGACGATCTGTGCCGGTTTCTCTCCCTGGCAATTGCCTCACAAAGTCATCACCGTCTGTTGTCCCTGTAGATGCCTCACTCTAGAAGGTACCGCTCGTCGGAGCGCAGCAGCCGAGGCAGCTATCATGAGCGCTACAGAAGTCGCAAACACAAGAGACGGCGGACGCGGTCGCGATCGAGCAGCAGTGAGCGTGACCGTCGGCATCGTCGGGAAGACAGTTACCATGTTCGATCCAGGAGGTGAGTCTGCAAAGATGAGGCGGGACCTCGAGCCCTGTGGTGTTTCTCCAGCTCGGCCGGAGGCAGCTGTGGTCAGCCCAGCTTCTGGGTGGCCTGGGCCCTGTTCTGTCGTGTGCTTTGAGCTGTAACTTCCCGGGCGGTGTTCATAATCGAATCCCCCTCGGCTTGCTTCCCCTCCCTAGCTACGATGACCACTCAGCAGACAGGAGGGCCTACGACCGGCGTTACTGTGACAGCTACCGGCGGAATGATTACAGCCGCGAGCGGGGGGAAGCCTACTATGAACCCGAGTACCGTCATTCCTACGAATACCGACGCTCCCGGGATCGCGAGGGCAGCTACCGGAGCTGCAAAAGCAGCCGGCGTAAGCACAGGCGGAGGCGGCGCCGCAGCCGGTCCTTTAGTCGCTCCTCATCGGTGAGTATCCTGCTGTGCTGGGCCTCCCCTGTAACCTTTCTCTCCCAGGTGGCGAGCTGGGTAAGTAGAAAACTCACTTTCTAACGCTCTCTCGGACTCAGCTTGAGAAATGCGTAGAAAGCCTTTGTTGCAGACAGCAGTTCCTGTCCACCATCCTGATGCGCCTCGGCTATGGCTGCCCTGTGCCAGCTGGGCACAGGCAGCTCAGACCCTCTCTTAGTCTTGCCTGCTCAGAGGTGGGAGGAGGACAGGCGTGCCTTGTGAGGCTGGCGTGTCCCCCGGGGTGGTGCCGCAATCCTCAGCTCCTTTATCCCTGCAGAGCGCTGCTTTTGTTCGGTGATGCTCATTAAGAGCTGTCTAGGAACCCCAGCCAAGCAGTCTTTTGTGCGAGGTTTGTACAGCAAACGTTCAGCTGATCCTGGTCCCAGAGAGCTCGGTCTGCCTGCGACAGGCGGCTTGGTCCCTGTGGTCCCTGGTTCGGGCCTGTGTTCTGTGGCAGGAAGCCCTCCGTCTCTGAGGGTTAGGTCCTGCGTCAGAGCAGGATCCTTCTGGGTGGGCCCAGCTGACGTGGGATGTTGTGCGAGGGGCTTTGCAAAGGAGTAGAGCTTGTGGACCGGTCAATTCAGGTGGAGGCAGCAACCATTACAGGCTCTTCCCAGCAGTGTCCCTGGCTTTCTCTTCTTGTCTGTTCTGCTGTTCACCTTCCACTTCTGTTAGACCCCAGACACGTTCTCTGCTCTGTGTGTGGAGCTCTCAGTGTTGTCTGGTCTGTTCTGGCTGTATGTCCAGGGATGGGATTGTGGGCTGGATTTGGGTCCCAAGTCTGCTGGCCAGTTGCTCCCAGGTGTGGGGATACTTAGCTGAAGAACTGGAGGCAGGAATTTTCTCTTCTCTGGCATAAACCTCTTATCTGCCTCATCCCAGGCTGTCCCTATTCCCTGTTGGGCCTCTGCTTCTCTCCTGGAAGTTAGTCCTTCCAGGATCAGCTTCTTTGGGAGAGGGTCTAGGAAGAAGTGTCACGTCTTTCCCCAGGCAGTCACTCATAAATTCTTTCTGGTTTTGGATGGATCGTTGTACTGAGAGTTGCTTCTGAAATCTCTGAATTCATCTTTTCCTGAGCGTTGGGGCTGGGGGAAGCTATGTGGGTGGTTATTGGAATGGGATGGGGAGTGCCTGTGTGGGGCAGCCTGGCCCTTTGCTTGTGCAGGACTTCCCAGCACCTGCCTTCTGCTGCCTTTCCTCAGTGGCTGCCGTGGGGCTGAAGTGAGCCTCTCCCCGTGGCCACTGAGCGCCCGGCTGCAGAGTTGTGCTTCGGCGTGCTCTCTTGGCATTATCCAGGACCCGAAGGCCAGTGCCGTTCCTCTCTGAGCCCCCCTAGGAGCGAGAGCAGCTGGCCCCTTCCACTGCCCCTCCGCTAGCCCTTGTTCTGACCGTCTCTGCTCTCACACTGGTTCGGGTGGGGCTGTTTGTAGGTTCTTTTTTTTCTTTTTTTTTCTTTTTTTTTTTTTTTTTTTT
>NW_008794808.1:209104-214326 GCF_000699145.1 Aptenodytes forsteri
TTCTTTTTTTTTTTTTTTTTTTTGCTACAACGAAAAGCAAACTGTTTTTTTCTTTTCTGAGCTAGTGTGTTGTATCTTGACATGTTCCCTTGCAATATCCCTATCGTTATATATTCCTCTGTGCCGTATGAATTGGCTGGGAATCTCCTCCTGCAACCCCTCCTCAAACAACCATGTGAATTTCCAAACCAACCAATGCGTGACGCTGGCTGCTGCGCTGGTTTGAAAATCTGATTGGTGAATGATGAATTCCCTGTCTGCCTGGGCCAGCAGCGGAGTCGACAGAGCAGCAGAAGGGCCAAGAGTGTGGAGGACGACGACGAGGGGCATCTGATCTATCGCGTCGGCGACTGGCTACAAGAAAGATGTACAGCCAAATCGTAACATAATTTAGCTCTCTAGTTAAGCTCCCATCGCAGTCGCAGATCTGTCTTATCTTTCTGTTTCATTTTATTTTCATTGTTTATTAAAGAGAAACCCTCTCCTTTTCCTTCCCCTTTTGTTAAAGCTACGTTTATATTTTGTATTGTTACTGAAGTGCCAGGGAACTAGGGCAGTTGCCTTGTGCAGCCGGTGTCAGCCTTCCGCTGCTCCGGTCTCTCAAGCTGTGTGCAGGTTAGGTGTTGCAATGCATTCTCCTCTGCCTTGTGTATGCGCTGCATCCAGGTCATGCTCACTCTCTCATCTGCCTTCCTCTCTTTCTCTCCCTCCCAGATGAGATTATTAGCACCTTAGGGGAAGGCACGTTCGGCAGAGTGGTGCAGTGCATCGATCACCGGAGGTACGTCTGCTCCTGGGACAGGGAGGGCTGTGGTGGTGAGGGAAAAAGAGATACCACAGCTGGCGACGGAGCCTTTCATGCTTAACGTGGGAGCCTGGGGGTGAAAATGAGTCTCTTGGTTTCCAGTATTCCTCTGCTGGTCTAGACACTCGCCCTCTTGGGTCGCCCATGTGTTGGAGAGGAGTCGGGCAGAGCCTCAGGGCTGTTTGTAGGGAGGGAAAAGGCACTGCTTTGGCAGGCACCCCTTAATAACGTCCGCCTTCTGGCTTGAGCAAGGGTGGTGGAAGGCTGTGCTGCACAACTCACAGGATAAGGCTGGGTCAGAAAGCCCTTTTTGCAGGGCACAGGCTCTCTGACCCAGCTCAGGGATGATTTTGCGCTTCCTTCCTGTTTCTCCCCAGGGGTGGTGCACGTGTTGCTCTCAAAATCATTAAAAACGTAGAGAAATACAAAGAGGCTGCTCGACTGGAAATTAACGTGCTGGAGAAAATCAACGAGAAGGATCCTGAAAACACGAAGTGAGTGTGCTCTTGGTGTTAAAATGGAAGGGCAAGCATTGCCTTAGCACAGTTGCAGGGATGGGATGAGAGAGGTGCTTGATGTTGCGTGACTGAATTTGTCTGTAGCTGGTTTTTGGAGGCGTATCAGCTTGCTATGGGATACAGACTGAGCAAGGAAAGGAGGAGCCTGGCGCAGGGATAACATAGCTGAGTGGTACGTGCAGATCTGTTCCAAATCAGAATTTTTCTCTCAGTCTTTGTGTCAGGATGTTTGACTGGTTTGACTACCATGGCCACATGTGCATCTCCTTCGAACTGCTGGGGCTCAGCACCTTTGATTTCCTGAAGGACAACAACTATCTGCCTTACCCCATCCACCAAGTACGGCACATGGCCTACCAGGTGTGCCAGGCTGTGAAATGTAAGTGTTCACTGCTCTTCTCTCCGCTGGTCCTTGACTGACCTGGAGAGCTGTGAAGCTCCCAACGTCTGTGCCAGTTCTGCAACTGGTGGCCAAAAGCAGCAAGTTTTTGCTGCAGTGCCACTGTGCCAGTTCTGAGACTGAGCCTCCTTGCCCCTCCAGTGGTGAATACGTGCTTGGAATGAATCCTTTTTCCTTCCCTGATTGTAATGATTTCCGATGCATGTGGGCTGGCGGTAGCTCAGGGCACTTCAGCATCCACCTCCACACACACATTCTGGTGATCGATAGGATAAATCTTTGTGCTTCTGCCGAAGCATCTTGGCCTGGACTAGCCTGACTGTTCACACCCCATTCTAAATGAGGGCTAAACTGGTGCCAGTACAAGCAAACTGAATTAATGATGTTCGCTCTTCGGGTGGGTGCAGCCTCACTTTGCTTCTGTTCCGTCACCCCCGACTGTTTGCTTCCTCAGTTCTGCATGACAATAAACTCACTCACACTGACCTCAAGCCGGAGAACATCCTCTTCGTGAACTCTGACTACGAACTCTCCTATAACCTGGAAAAGGTAACAGCGCTGCCTTGTGTTAGAGGTCTTCTCTTGGGTTCTTGGTATCCCTGACCTTATCAGCAGGTGGGAGGAGTTGGAACGTGGCCTCAGGAGACACAGGGTTGACCAACAATGTTCATGCACTTGTTCAGGGCCTATATCCTGCATGAATGGCCTGTGTAATCTATAAGTAAGCCATAGGGACCATGGGCTTACCTGCATGATGGCGAGAGTTTGTTTGGGGGCTGTGCTGCGGGGCTGCGCCAGCACTAAACGTACCCTCCGAAGCCTTCCCCTCCCGTGGTGCCCTGTGGCGAAGCATCGGCTGTGTAAGGAAGGGGTTAAGTCTGCACCTCGAAACTCCTGAGTAACTGATACCATTCTCCCTCATGAAGAAGCGGGATGAGCGGAGTGTGAAGAGCACAGCCATCAGAGTGGTGGACTTCGGCAGTGCCACGTTTGATCACGAGCATCACAGCACGATTGTCTCTACGAGGCATTACCGGGCCCCAGAAGTCATACTGGGTAGGTACCTTTCTGCAGAGGCAGGCGTTCACCTCAAGGGCACTGGGTGCTGCCTGCTGGATTAAGGAGCATTTTGCCTCCACATCGTTCAGTAGCTGTACTGGGTTTACCCCATGCTCTACTCTCTACTTTCTGGGAGGGTCAGCAACTTACAAGTTGGTGTTTTGGCATTGCTATCAGCTGGGCAGTATATTGCCACCAGCGTATCAGGAGCCTGGCTGGAATGGGAATTGTTTTTCCAGTTGTTTGTCTTTAAAAGGATGAGGGAGAGGGATTTGGAATCTTAGGCCATAACTGGATCTTTTATTTAAAAAACATTGTTTTTTAGAGCTTGGCTGGAGCCAGCCCTGTGATGTGTGGAGCATTGGCTGCATCATCTTTGAGTATTATGTGGGTTTCACCCTGTTTCAGGTGAGAACTGTATGCTGTCTGGCTACCTCACAACTGATGAAAGAGGATGCTGGCTGTTTCCCAGTACAGCCAGGAGCCTCTGGGACTGATGGGGTTCCCTCCATCACTGCAGTCTTGTAGATTCAACCGAGGTGTTGCCCAGCAAGGGGTTCTGAACTGGGAAACACCCAGGGCTGGAGGTAGAACGACTGGAATCTGTTCCATGCCTTCCCTTTACGTTTCTCTCTCTCTCAGACACATGACAACCGGGAGCACCTGGCCATGATGGAGAGGATCTTGGGGCCAATTCCTTCTCGGATGATCCGGAAGACGAGGTGAGCAAGGCCAGCTGGGCAGCGCAGGCTTGCCAGCGCTCTCCTGCTTCACGTATAGCGGTTTTCTCTGAGGGATCGAGCTTTGAAGCTGCCTGCTGAGCCAGTTGTCCATGCTGCTGCAGCGTCCTGAGTAGCGTGTGCTGCCAGGGCTGGCGTGTTGCTGTTGCTGCAAGACGTTTTGTGCTTGGGTGTAACCTGTTCCCACCTCTTACTCTGACAGGAAACAGAAATATTTCTACCATGGACGCCTGGACTGGGATGAGAACACCTCTGCTGGCCGCTATGTTAGGGAAAACTGCAAGCCGCTGCGGGTAAGGCGGGGTGGGCAGGAGCATCTGGTTGCTTTATCCTTTTCTCATTGCAGGGTCTTATAGTGCCTGCCCCAGTTGTGAAGATTCTTCCTGTGGGCAAGGTTGGGCTACCGAAAGGGTCAGACCAGTGTCTTCCCGAAGGAGCCTTGGCCGTCCCAGACATAAACTAGGAAGACTGCATCAACCTGGCCTTAATCTGAAGTGGATGAGGAGGAGGAGGGCACGGAGACCTCAGGAAGTGCCTGGGAAAGATGGCGGGGGGGTGAAAACTCGGCAGTTCTGTGCTTAGTAAAGTGGCCCAGAGTTCAGGTCTAGGATTAGTGACGGTCTGAACAAACCAGTCTTCCCCCAGCTTAGCCGTTCAGCCCAGGGAATGTACTGTGATGGGACAGGGTGCAGTGTCCTTGGCCCTAACCTCTCCCCTCCATCTCCCCAGCGATACCTGACCTCTGAGGCTGAGGACCATCACCGCCTTTTCGACCTCATTGAGAGCATGCTGGAGTACGAGCCGTCCAAGCGCATCACCCTGGCCGAAGCCCTCAAGCACCCCTTCTTTGACATGTTGGAGATGGAGCCGAGCACAAAAATGTGGGACTCTAGCAGAGACATCAGTCGGTGACGCCATAGGTGCCAGCCTGCCCTCAGATTCTAGCCCCCGTGGAGGCCTGTGTGATTTCTATTCAGACACTTGGTGCTTTTTTTTTATACATGAGAAGAACTCCCTGGACACGTTTGTAAAGCTGTTAATATGTGCGATACTGTAAATAGCCCATATTCTATATTGGCCTCTGAGCACCACAGGCCCGACCTCCTGCTGTTGCTGCTGCCGTTATCGTGAGGCGAGGGGGCCTGTATGTCCATATTGTACATATCTCTGTTCACGTGTTGCTTTGTCTCCTGTTCTCTCCTGCCCTTCTCAGTGTAAATACTCCAGGACTCGCAGCTCTCTGTAGCTTATCTGTTTCCTTGTAAGTTATGAAACTGGTGGGACTGCATGGGAATTATTTTTTGGATCAATGTCATAGCCCATCCCCACACCAGAGTTTTATAAGAATTTTGTACAGTCTTTGTGAAAAATAAATATGAAGTGAATAAACCACCTGGTCTGGGTTTGGACCAGCAGTAGCCCCTCTTGGGGCTGTTCTGCTGGTCGGATGTGCAGCGGCTGTATGCTGCGCCCTGCAGAGGGAAGGAAGGCACATCCTCTTGTTGTGGGATGAAAGGTACTTTGTGGTCCAGGAAACTTCAGTAATGAAGCCAGCTCTACCCACCTGCACCGCTCCGCCCAAACTTGGATGCTGGCCTAGTGTCTGAGCTTGCACTGGGCATGAGCTGCTTTTGGCCCTCTGAGGGCTGCAGCTGGACCTGAGCAGGTTCGGGGGGCGGGGGGGGGGGGGGGGGGAAACA
>NW_008794808.1:214347-215737 GCF_000699145.1 Aptenodytes forsteri
CTCTGCCGTCGGGCTGGTGTGGCGGCCATGGGGGTGGTTGGGGGGGGGGGGGGGGGGGGGGGGGGGGGGGGGGGGGGCAGCAAAACACAGCACAGACAAAAGGCTGCAGAAATGGGTCAGGAAACGGGACATGGCAAGAGAAATCTAATTGGTGGGATATAGAAAAAGGAGGACGGTGGTACTTCAAGATATGTATTCTCCTTTACTAGAGAAACCTCTCACTCCCTGGACGGGGTGGAGCACTGGCTACTGGTGATGGCTGTTGGAAAATGGGCGTCCAGGTGCCCATGTTCAGCTGTCAAACACATACCCCGGTGTCTATCTGTGCCTTTTTGGCTCTTACCGGCTCTGCAGTGAGGCTGGGGCCTTGGCTTGGACTTTGCCCTTCCATGGGAATTGCTGGGGATGTGTCAGACCTGATGGCTTTGCCAGCGTGTCTGGGAGAGTCTCGCTGGGGTGGTGTCAGTAATGGAGCAGACACACTCAAGCTCTTGCAGAAGAGACCATATCACTTTGCTGTGGCACCGTCTGTCTGTGGCAGATTGTGTCCTGGCTCTGGCAGACTCATTAGGCAGAGGGATAAAGGAAAAGTCCGGCTTCACCTGGAGTTAGTGTGGGGGAGTCTCAAGAGGGGTGACATTGAGTCATCTTCATGTGCTTGTGATCCTAACTTAAAGAGCTTGGGCTGGAAGCTTTCACCTGCCTCCTGCGGTATCGCTCGGCTAGGCAGCAGCCAGCCAGGTGGTGTGTGCCAGGGAACAAGAGCAGGGGAAGACCGTGTCCTGCTGCATGTGTAGCCAGCCCTTGGGTGAGTCTGGAGGAGAATTAGATTGACCAAATAATACCTGCAGTCTGTCTGAGACTTAAAAAAAAATAACCCACACCGGTGTCCAAAACCTGAATGCATAGCTTTTACCTTCCCAGCGGAGAGCACGGCTCAAGGTGCCAGCTGTCTGGGTTGAAGTGGGAGCTCACGGATTCGTGTGAACTTTGTAAGTCTGCGTTCAGAGGCTAAAGAATATTTTTAGTAGAGGGATGCAGTTGCTGCTAAGCACTGAGAGCTGGGATGGGAACTAGAGGCGGGTATGGATAGATGCCCTGTGCCGCTCTCAGGATGCTGAGGAATCCCTGTTCGGGAGGGCGTGTCGGTATGCTGTCCACATGCAGCTGGTAGTTGATGGAATCAGGGATCCCTATAAATAACTGGTCCAGGAGACACAAAAGTTAAATTCCTCAAGCTGCTCGTCGTGCCACGAATTCTTTCCTGACTCTTTCACTTCCATTGAGTCTGCTGTATGGCTGGTTCGGGTGGGCTCAGTGAAACAGCTGCTCTGCTGCACCCCTGCTGACCTTCCCGAGGGTAAAGCCTGGGTGGGTTCCACGCAGGCTG
>NW_008794808.1:216902-219817 GCF_000699145.1 Aptenodytes forsteri
CGCGGCCCTCGGCGGTGCCGCAAGTGAGTGGCCTGCGGGGCAGGGGAGGGATGGCGGCCGCCTTCCCCGCGCCTCCCCCTGCACTGGCACCGCTGCTCTCTCTTTCTCGCCTTCTTCCCTCTGCAGCGAGGCTGAACAACTGGCCCCCGTTGCCGTCTTTCTGCCCAGTGAAGCCTTGCTTCTACCAAGACATCCCCGTGGAGATCCCTGCTGACTTCCAGAAGACTGTTTCTACCATGTATTACCTCTGGATGGGTGAGTCCCTGGGGGAAATCTAAGGGCAGGTCCTGGGAGGAGGTAGAGGAACAAGTGTCCTGCGTGCGAGTGAACGCTGCTGGGCTGGAGAACTTGTGATTATCACACGGTGCCCAGGTCTGGGGGGCTGAGCTCTTGGTGTGGGGAGGGGGGAGCCTTGCTCGGGTTGCTTGACCGATGTCCTCTCTCTCAGCCAGCACCATTGCTCTCTTCCTGAACTTCTTGTCCTCGCTGGCCTGGTTCTGTGTGGAGCCCTCGTCCGGTTCTGGGTTCGGCCTCTCCATTCTCTGGGCTCTCCTCTACACGCCCTGCTCCTTTGTCTGCTGGTATAGGCCGATGTACAAAGCTTTCAGGTGTGTATCTGCTTGAGCTCCCAGGGCAGCGAAGCAGCGGGTGGGATGGCTGCAAGGCGGGTGCTTGAAGCTGGGGAGACTGGGCTGCTTGGGAGAACGGGCCCTTGCGCTGAGCGCGGCACCGATGGTGTCCCAGCCGCTTTTGTGGCCTTTGGGCCTGGGAGATGTGGTGATTCTGCACTGAGCTTCTGGCTGAGGAACAGATCTTGCTTTGGCTGGGGCTCTTTTAAGGAGGTCACAGGAACGTGTTTTCCTGTGGACCTTGCCGTTGGAGATCCTTGCACTGCCTTATGCCTCTTCCTCAGATTTGCCCTTGCTTTAAGACGCTTAACCAGTGGCTGCGCCTCTGGGGCCTGCGTGCTCTCTCTCGCTTTGAGGAATGTTTGAGAGTTGTTTTCTGAGGCCTAACCTCGTCTGTCTCTTTCTCCCAGGAGTGACAGTTCATTCAACTTCTTTGTCTTCTTCTTCGTCTTCTTTGCCCAGAACGTGATGTATGTGCTGCAGGCGATTGGCATACCAAACTGGGGATTCAGGTGTGCGTTGTGCTGACCCTGGGGAGTACCTGGTCAGCCGGGTACCCCAGAAAGGGAGGAGGCGGGTGGGGAAGAGGGAACCTGTGGGCAACCGTCTCTTGTTTTGCAGTGGCTGGATATTGAGCCTGATAGCGTTGCGGAAGAACACGGCCGTGGCTGTGATGATGATCCTGGTGTCCTTGTTCTTCACAGCAGTGGCTGTGTTGGGCATCATTATGCTGAAAAAGGTGAGTTTGGATCGAAGCTCTGGACCAGAGTGCCCCTTCAGGAGGATGAGGGTGGGTTTTGGCAGGTGCGGGGGCACAGCTCTGTTCACTGGGGGCCCGGAACGGGGCCGGTGCGCTGACCCCGAGCCTGCCGCTCTCTTCCAGATCCACTCTCTGTACCGCCGGACGGGCGCCAGCTTCCAGAAAGCACAGGAGGAGTTTGCCGCGGGGGTCTTCTCCAACCAGGCGGTGCGCACCGCAGCGGCCAACGCTGCCACAGGTGCCGCCACCAATGCCTTCCGGGTGCCCTAGCTGGGCGGTGGCCCCGGCTTCTCATTGCACGTGGGCTCTTTCTAAGGAAGAGGAAATCCAAGTTGCACTTTCATTGGATCCCCGTGTGTCTGCATCAGCTGTCAGAGGCCGCCTCATCCCAGCTTGGAAGTGCTGGTGCCTGAATCGTCTGCTGCTCTAACCCCTTCCCTCACGGATGGAGGCTGTTCCGGTTTGTGCTGGTCCCCTTCCCTCAGTGGACTGGGGAAGGAGCGGGATGGGAGGTGCCGTGACCAAGCCCTGTGCCTGTCATTGCCCTCCCTTCCAGCACCAGGAGCCTCCTCCAGACGTGTGACAGGGACTGAAGCGGCTGCTCACCTTCCCTGTGTTGGCCAGGGCTCCTCTGTTTCCCCACCTGGCGATGCCACTTGTGTGCCCTGGGGCACAAAGGGTTCCCCGTGTGTCCAGTCCCAGGGCGTGCAGGGGCTGGCTCTTCCCTGGAGGCTTTTGCCTGCCTTCCCTTTGATGCGGGACCTGATTCTCTGCCAAGAAAATCGTCACTGTCTTCCCCCCAGGGGCTTGCTCCGGTGGGGTGGGGCTGGGTCTGTCCCCAGGGTGCTGAGCTCGGAGGCAGCCCTCCTCCAGTCCCTTTCCCTGTCCTCTCCTTCTCTCCTTTGCTGGGCTGAGCCTGCTCCAGGTGCAGGGATAAGGAGAGTGGGGCCAGGACAGGCAGCAGTGGTGCACATGCTGCTGTTGGGGCTTCCTGCCTTTAGCCTGTGTGCCCAGCCACAGCTGTCCGGGACTGGCACGCGGTGGACCCTAAAGCCAGGCTGGGCACCAAGGAGGGCTCCTGGAACCTCCTTAGCTCCCTCCTTGCCTCCAGCTGAACAGCTTCTCCCTTCCTCTGCCTGCCCTGGGGCCAGTGATCCCTTGCTTCCACCCCAGCACTCTTCACCCAGAGCCTGCCCCTTCCCCAGGGGCCTTCGCCCTCCTTCCTTTTTGGGTGCTGAGCCGGTGCAGCACTGCCTAGTATGTGCCCTGTGTCCCTGCTAGCCCCTGGTGTCCCCCCTCCCGTGTGCCAGTGTCCTCGGGGCTCCCTGGGCCTCGTGTCACTGGGACGGGTCTCACGAGTTCTGCTTCGCCCCATCTCCTCTCCGATGCTCCTGGGTTTGTCCCTGCTGCTCCTGGGCTGGCGAGAGGGTTTGTGCCTTCATCTGTGGGGGCCAGCGCACACGCGGCAGGTCCACTGCGGCCATGCCCTGTCCTGCGGCGGGGGCTGGCGCTGGGTGACGGCGGTG
>NW_008794808.1:220598-226328 GCF_000699145.1 Aptenodytes forsteri
ACCTCTAGGCCGGCTCTCCGGCGTGGATGCGAAGGTACCGGTGAGGCTGGTTCTGTTCCCAGGACACCTCGCGGAGCTTCTGGGGACCCCGGGTCCCGCGTGGCCGCGGGCGCTGCCCCGAGCACCCGTCCCGGGGGGCAGGGAAGAGCCGCCGTCAGCATCCTCCGGGAGGCGAAAGGTGGAGCCCGGCCCGTTCCCGCAGAGCGTCCGTTCCTGCTTCCCCCGGGCTGGCCCCGTCCTGGCGCGGTGCCGCCGGCTGCCCCGGGGCTCTGGGGCCGGCTGCCCCCGCTTGCCGCCTGGGGCAGCCATGCCCTCCCCCAGCGACTCCAGCCGCTCGCTGACCGGCCGCACGTCTCGCAGCCTCACCCACCTCCGCGTCCAGCAGACCTGGCTGCAGATCCTGCTGGTGCTGGGCTTCATCCAAGTGATCCTGGGCGTCCTGATCGTCACCTTCAGCCTGGTGGCGGCCACCATCACGCCCTCCGCCAAGATCCGGCACTCCTGCCCGTCTTGGGCCGGCTTCTCGGTGAGTCTGAGGCTGGGGCAGCATGTGGAGGGGTCTGGCACAGACCTGCTCTGCCGGGTCCGTACGGCTCCCTGGATGCTGAATTTGCTGCCAGTCCCAGGGGAGTGTAGCCCCGCTGCTCTCTCACCCTCTGCCCGTGGCTGCCGCGGTGCATTGTGGGAGAATCCCGGGGGTTCCCCCAGGGTGACCGTGTGAGGGATGGGGACCCCTGGAGCAGTGCAGGGGTCTATCCAAGGTATGCGTTGAGGTGACACACTTCTTGACAAACCCTGAGCAGGTTTGTGCAGCCGCAGGCAGGGAGGGGTGCATGGGGTGCTGCAGTGGCAACAGGGCGGGGGACCAGGCAGCCCTGCCCTGCTCCCGAGCCAAGCGGCAGAATGCTCTGCCTGCTGTGTACATGGGGTGAGGGCAGGACCCTGGCAGGCCTGGGGTCCCCCACAGTGACCCTGTGGCACAGATCCTGGCCGGGGTTCGTTGCCTGACATGGCAGTCCCGCAGTCCCCAGGCTCTCCAGTGCCCTGAATCAGCAGTTTCTCCAGGCTTGCAGCACCGAGGCTGCCCCTATGGCCCTGCTGCTCCTGGGCTGGCTCTGGGCCTGCAGGGCTCTGGGGACTCTTGCCCAAGGGTGGGGGCTGCTCTGGGCCCCACTGCCTGGCAGAGACCCCTCCCCATCCTCACCCCTGGGCTTGTGCGTCTGCAGCTGGCGCTGTCTGGGCTCGTCGGCATCGTCTCCTGGAAGCGGCCGCTCACCCTGGTGGTAGGTGTTAAGGGGGGACCCCTCCGCAGACGGGACTCCAGGCTGGGAAGGGCAGCACGGGGGGACTGAGCGGCCCCACATGCCCCTAGACGTGCAGCCGTGTGCGTTGGCTCCCTGCTCCACAGCCCTGCCCGGCTGGCAGCCCCTCTCCTCCCCATTGCAGATCACCTTCTTCACATTGCTGTCAGTGCTGGGCATCATGCTGAGTCTCGCCGGGTCCATCCTGTCCTGCCAGAATGCGCAGCTGGTGAAGTCCCTGGAGGCCTGCGAGAGGGTGAGGCTGGCTGGGGGCTGCTGCAATGCCCCCGCATGCCCGGGCAGCTGAGCGCAGCTCGTCCCTGGCTGCAGGGCTCTGGGGACATGGGGAGCTGTGGAGCAGGGGTCTGGTGGCAGGACATGCCGGTGGCTCTTGGGGAGAGCACGGTGTCCAGAGGTCCCTCATGGTGTTCCTTGTCCCCAGGAGAGGGACTCATGTGTCTGCTGCCAGGCCCGCTCAGAGCCACTGCCTGCCTCCTGCAGCCAGCAGAGCGAGATGCTGACCATGTTCCCCAACCCCGACTGCCGGAGCATCCGCGTGGCGCTCAAGGTGGGGGACCCAGGGAGGGCCAAGGGCTCCCTGGGGAGCGGCCATGCACCCCACCATGCTCTGCAGGTATCCACAGCTCACCCCGCTCCTCCTCAGGATCTCCTCTTCAGTGTCTGCGGCTTGACCGTCTTCTCCACCATCATCTGCACGCTCTCTGCTGTTGTGTGCTGCATCCAGATCTTCTCCCTCGACATCGTCCATGTGGTGAGTCCCAGCCGTGGCCCAGGAGCAGACAGGGATGGGGAGCAGTGCTCCCAGGCTGGGGGGGGGTTGGGGGCAGGGTGCCAGGGCAGGACCTGACCCCAGCCGGGTACAGATTAAGTCCCAGGACACGCATCCCTCGCTGGATCTCTGGGCAGGAAGTCCTAGCTCTTCCTCCTCTCCCTGCAGCTGGTCCCCCAGCGCTCAAGCTCCGTGACGCTGGAATGCACGTCCCCCCCCGACACCTTTCTGCAGAGCATGATGGACTTCGAGGAGTTCGTGCCCCCAGTACCGCCACCCCCCTACTACCCACCCGAGTACACCTGCAGCTCCGAGACTGATGCGCAGAGGTACCCGGCTGGCAGCGGGGCCACCGTGGTGCAGGAGCGGGGGGCCCGTTTGCCCCCAAGCTGGGGTCGTCTGACCTGATGTGGCTTTTCTGCTCTTGCCTCTGTAGCATCACCTACAACGGGTCCATGGACAGCCCTGTGCCCCTCTACCCAACTGACTTCCCCCCCTCCTACGAGACTGTGATGGGGCTGCGGGGGGACAGCCAGGTGAGGGATGGGGGGCTGTGGGCAGGGGATGGCCAGGCAGGACTGGGCTCCTGCTCTGCCTGTGCCCTGACCGCACTGTCCCACAGGCCACCCTGTTTGACTCGCAGCTGACGGATGGCTCGCACGCCTGCACCTGCGACCGCGTCCCCTCCATCGTGCTCAGCGGAGAAGGTGAGTGTGCCCCATCAGCGCACCTCATGCTGGGAGCATCGGTGGTATGGGAGAGGGGCCGCGGGGTGACCAGCCCTTCCCGGCAGCTCTTCACCCACCCCTGTTCTGGTCCTTGTAGTGTCCATGGACAGCGGGTCCCTGATCATGTCCGAGATCATGGACATCCCCGGGGACAGCAGTCCCTCAGAGGACTCGTGCCTGCTGGAGCTGCAGGGCTCCATGCGCTCCGTGGACTACGTCCTCTTCCGCTCCATCCAGCGCAGCCGCGCGGACTACTGCCTGAGCGTGGACTGCGTGCAGTGCAGCCACCACGTGCGCAGCCCCATGCTGGGCTTGCAGGGGCCCTTTGAGGAGATGCCTCAGCCCCGGGTGCGGGGAGAGCGTTCCTACTCCTGCTCCACGGCAGAGCCTGGCCACGACGGCATCCTGGTGGGGGGAGCTGTCACCCACAGCTGCAATCGCCTGGAGGGGCTGGCCCGCTGCGTCGGTCCCTGCTTCCCCGAGGTGCGGCTTAAGGAGAAGGGCTCGCTGCAGGGGCGCGGGGGAGACTGCCCTGCAGGGCCCGGCACCAGGCGCCTCTGCCACCCACGGCGCAACAGCGAGACCTCCTGCCCCTCATCCCCAGCCCCGGGGCTGAGCCAGCGCCCGCTCGTGAGGTCGCACAGTGACCCCGGCGTCCTGACAGCCGGTGATGCTGGTAGGTGGCAATGGCTGCCGGGACAGGGATTTGCGCGTGGCGGTGTCTGACCAGTGCAGCTGGGATGTGCTGTGGGTTTTGGCTGGGTTTCTCCGTGGCCTGGTGGGATTAGAGCCAGTCTGAGGCGGGCAGTTGTCCCAGGGGAATGGGGGGAGCAGGCGGGGGCTGCTGGGCTGGGAGGGGTGTGCTGGGTGGGTCCTGCTGCCAGTGCCGGTGCTGAGGGGCCGCACAGCGGTGCGGGGTGCTGCCAAAGGCTGAGCACGCTCTTTCTGCTCCCAGCAGATTTCAGGGAAGTACTTTATACCAAAGCACTGGAGGACACCGTGTCTAACTCCTCTGCGGATACAGGTCAGGGCACTGGGACGTGCAGGGATATACAGAGGAGTAGGGAGGGTGGGGGGAGTGCTTCTGCAGCCCTTTGGGGATCGGACTCACCCCATTGGGGCTGGGACAATGGAGACCTGGGGTGGTACCGTTCCCACCAGCTGGGGAGTGGAGATGGGACCCCTGGGTACTGCAGGGACAGGTCCCATCGGGAGCAGTGTCCCGGCATCCGACGGTGGCATCTCCGCAGGGCTGTGCTCTGAGGCCTGCCTGCTCCGCCATTCGCACTGTGACTCCCCCCCGCTGCTCCGGGCTGGCTCAGCGGGGAAGAGCAAGCTGCTGCCCTCCAAGAAGGTGACGCAGCAGCTGTCGAAGACAACAACCCGTTCCCTGGGGGACCTCAAGGTCTGCCGGGGCACCCGTGGGCTGGTGGCCAGGTTCCTGCAGAGACCCAAGCGCAGCCCAGCAGCTGGCATGGAGGTGCCTGGGCACAGCTCCCAGGGGCACAAGCAGGTGAGCTCTGGCAGCCACGGTGCCCCAGGGGACAGGGGCAGCTCCCATTTTCCAGGGAGCCCCATCCATGCCCTCTCTCACCCTCCTGTCCCTACCAGCACCTTCACACTGGCCCTTCTGGGGTCTCTGTTCCCTGCCATGCACCCTGTGGTGCCGGGACCCCAGCTGCAGGCAGGGGCTGCAGGCAGAGCCTCCTTCCCGCGGCACTGTCCTCGCCCAGCCCTTCTTGGCATGGCAGCCCCTTCCCCTTGGCCCCCACCATAGCTGCAAGTGGGAAAATCATGCATGTCGTAATGGCTTTGGCTTTGCCCCTGAGTCATCGCAGCCTGGAGGCAGTCGCTGGGATGTCCCAGCCTCGGCTTACGGGATGCTGGAGACCTTGTGCAGCCCAGGAGGCCCTGACAGGAACGAGCCCATCCTTAATGACAGCATACCCACATGACGCACGCCTCCGCCATCCCTCGCCACCCCCGCTGTCCTGCCCCACGTCCCCGCCTGGCTGCCCCTGGAGCGCGGGCCGTCCTGCGGGGTGGGTGAGCATGGGGTGCTGCAGGCAGGGGTGCCGGCCGCACGGCTGCAGCCTGTCCCCACGGGGTTGCAGGTTCCCTGGAGCGCCTGGCTGGGAGCGGAGCGGCCACATGAAGGCATCCACCTGCAGAGCTGCGGGGACCTGAGCTCCACCTCATCCCTGCGCCGGCTCCTGTCTGCCCGCCGGCTGGAGCGCAGCCGCCCGCGGAGCCTCAGTGGGACCTGCAAGGAAAGCGTCCTCTGATGGCGCACCGCCACCCACAACGCAGCCTCCACGGGGACCCTCCCGGTGCGGAGCAGGGGGGTCCCGCTCTGGGCCAGGGCCCTCAGACATTGCTTGGATGTTGCTGCTGCCCTGGCGAGGCTGGGTCCTACGCTGCCACCCTGGGGCCTATTCTGGGCTCCTTCCCCAGGCGGGGCCAGGGCGAGGGGCTGGTCCCCTGGGGTGCCTGCTGGGGGGCTGAGACGACTGTGCCTGTCCCCTGCCCTGTCTCCTGTGCCGGCTGTGCCTGCCCCTGTGCCAGCCATGCCTCTACCCTGGGATGGCCGTGCCTGTCCCCTGTCCTGACCCCCCCTGTGCCAGCCGTGCCTGTCCCCTGTGCTGGCCATGCCTGCCCCCTGCCCTGTCCCCCGGGATGGCTGTGCCTGTCCGCCACACTGGCCATGCCTTGTCACCTGCGCCGGCCGTGCCTGTCCCCATGCCAGCTGTGCCTGTCCCCTGCCCTGTCCCCCGCGCCAGCTGTGCCTGTCCCCTGTCCCCTGTACAGCCCCTCAGCCCCGTCCCCACACCGGCCGTGCCCGGTCCCTGGTCCCTTGCGCTGGCCGTGCCCGCCCCCTGCCTGGTCCCCCCGCCCGGCTGCGCCCGGGGAC
>NW_008794808.1:227564-229290 GCF_000699145.1 Aptenodytes forsteri
CTGCCATGAACATCCTTTCCCTGCCAGAAACAGCCCAGGATCACCTGCTGCGCTCGTACTTCTCTGAGGAAGGTGAGAACATCGGGGGAGGCGGGAGGGATGGTGACAGGGACCCTGTGGGCCTCTGCCTGGGCACCGGCAGGGCTTGGAGACCTCCTGTCCCACTGCCCACCTCTGCCCATCCCACCCCACTGTGCCTGGTAGGGCTGGAGTACAACCTTGTCCGGCTCCCTATGGCCAGCTGCGACTTCTCCCTTCATGCCTACACCTACGATGACGTTCCCTTCGACTACGAGCTCACCCACTTCAGCCTGCGAGATGAAGACACGAAGCTGAAGGCGAGTGGTGAAACATTGGAAGAGGCTGCCCAGGGAAGTGGTTGAGTCACCATCCCTGGAAGTATTTAAAAGACGAGTAGATGAGGCACTTAAGGACATGGTTTAGTGGGCATGGGGGTGTTGGGTTGACGGTTGGACTCGATGATCTTAGAGGTCTTTTCCAACCTCAATGATTCTATGATTCTATGAGCGGTGGGAGGGAGCAGGGCCTCAGCTCAGGTGGTCCCTCTGCCTGCTCCTGCAGATTCCCCTCCTGCACCGAGCCTTGGCCATGAGCAAGCAGCCGCTGTCGCTGTATGCAAGCCCCTGGACCTCCCCGACCTGGATGAAGACCAGCGAGTCCTTCGTGGGGAAGGGCACGCTGAAGGGGCAGGCAGGGGACAAGTACCACAAGACCTGGGCCAACTACTTTGTACGGTAAGGAGCACCTGGAGCGAGGGGACAGGGGAGATACTCAGGGGATCCTCAGTGGTGGTGCTGGAGAGACCCCATGGCTCACCCTTCTCCCCTGCGCCCAGGTTCCTGGATGAATACGCCAAGTACAACCTGACCTTCTGGGCGGTGACGGCAGAGAACGAGCCCTCGGCTGGGCTGATCAACAACTACCCCTTCCAGTGCCTGGGCTTCACAGCCGAGCAGCAGCGGGACTTCATCGCGTGGGACCTGGGCCCCGCGCTGGCCAACAGCTCCCACCGCCACATCCAGCTCATCATCCTGGACGACAACCGGCTCCACCTCCCGCATTGGGCCAAAGTGGTGAGTGCGGCATGGGATCCGCCAGCACGGCGAGCCAGGGCAGAGCCCCAGTCCCACTGGTGCAGCACGTCTCCGTGGAGGGCTCGTCCACTCCATCCTGCAGCACGAGTGCTGGGGCGCTGGCTCTCTGCCCTGTGATACCCGGTGATGGCCGGCTTTTCTCCCTGCCAGGTCCTGGAGGATGAAAAGGCAGCTCGCTACGTCCACGGCATTGGGATCCACTGGTATCTGGATTTCATTGGTCCCATACAGGACACGGTGGTGCCAACTCACGAGCTCTTCCCTGACTATTTCATCCTGGCCACGGAGGCGTGCATCGGGGCCCATTTCTGGGAGAGGGACGTGATCCTGGGCTGCTGGGATCGGGGGAACCAGTATAGCCACAGCATCCTGACGGTGAGGCCGCCGTGTTGCCCTGCACGGCAGGCCCTGGAGAGGGCTGCCGGTACGCTCCCTCTCCCGTCGGCACCCTGCTCCTTGGGCAGACGTCTGGGCTGTCCTGTTGCAGAACCTGAACCACTTTGTGGCCGGCTGGACCGATGGGTTCGGGCCCCCCGACACACTCTCAGCTGCCCGGGCTCCAGCTCCATGGTTGCAGTAAGTTGAGGGCTCCCAGCGTGTGGGGTGTGGGG
>NW_008794808.1:229656-231443 GCF_000699145.1 Aptenodytes forsteri
ACCATCCCTGGAAGTATTTAAAAGACGAGTAGATGAGGCACTTAAGGACATGGTTTAGTGGGCATGGGGGTGTTGGGTTGACGGTTGGACTCGATGATCTTAGAGGTCTTTTCCAACCTCAATGATTCTATGATTCTATGAGCGGTGGGAGGGAGCAGGGCCTCAGCTCAGGTGGTCCCTCTGCCTGCTCCTGCAGATTCCCCTCCTGCACCGAGCCTTGGCCATGAGCAAGCAGCCGCTGTCGCTGTATGCAAGCCCCTGGACCTCCCCGACCTGGATGAAGACCAGCGAGTCCTTCGTGGGGAAGGGCACGCTGAAGGGGCAGGCAGGGGACAAGTACCACAAGACCTGGGCCAACTACTTTGTACGGTAAGGAGCACCTGGAGCGAGGGGACAGGGGAGATACTCAGGGGATCCTCAGTGGTGGTGCTGGGGAGACCCCATGGCTCACCCTTCTCCCCTGCGCCCAGGTTCCTGGATGAATACGCCAAGTACAACCTGACCTTCTGGGCGGTGACGGCAGAGAACGAGCCCTCGGCTGGGCTGATCAACAACTACCCCTTCCAGTGCCTGGGCTTCACAGCCGAGCAGCAGCGGGACTTCATCGCGTGGGACCTGGGCCCCGCGCTGGCCAACAGCTCCCACCGCCACATCCAGCTCATCATCCTGGACGACAACCGGCTCCACCTCCCGCATTGGGCCAAAGTGGTGAGTGCGGCATGGGATCCGCCAGCACGGCGAGCCAGGGCAGAGCCCCAGTCCCACTGGTGCAGCACGTCTCCGTGGAGGGCTCGGCCACTCCATCCTGCAGCACGAGTGCTGGGGCGCTGGCTCTCTGCCCTGTGATACCCGGTGATGGCCGGCTTTTCTCCCTGCCAGGTCCTGGAGGATGAAAAGGCAGCTCGCTACGTCCACGGCATTGGGATCCACTGGTATCTGGATTTCATTGGTCCCATACAGGACACGGTGGTGCCAACTCACGAGCTCTTCCCTGACTATTTCATCCTGGCCACGGAGGCGTGCATCGGGGCCCATTTCTGGGAGAGGGACGTGATCCTGGGCTGCTGGGATCGGGGGAACCAGTATAGCCACAGCATCCTGACGGTGAGGCCGCCGTGTTGCCCTGCACGGCAGGCCCTGGAGAGGGCTGCCGGTACGCTCCCTCTCCCGTCGGCACCCTGCTCCTTGGGCAGACGTCTGGGCTGTCCTGTTGCAGAACCTGAACCACTTTGTGGCCGGCTGGACCGACTGGAACCTGGCCCTGGACTTGGAGGGGGGCCCCAACTGGGTCAAGAACTACGTGGACAGCCCAGTCATTGTGGACACCAGTGAAGGCATCTTCTACAAGCAGCCCATGTTCTACCACATGGGGCACTTCAGGTGGGTCGGGGCCCCCCGACACACTCTCAGCTGCCCGGGCTCCAGCTCCATGGTTGCAGTAGCAGCTTGTCGGGAGGAGAGCAGGGCAGGTTTGTTGGGAGTGGAGCTCTTCTGAGGTCTGAATCCCTTCCTGGGGTTGCTTCTTGCTTGTGCCCGTGCAGTAAGTTCATCCCTGAGGGCTCCCAGCGTGTGGGGCTCGTCGCCTCCAAAGAATCCAAGAAGGTGGACCTGGAGTACACAGCTTTCCTGCGCCCTGACGGTGCCGTGGTGGTGGTGGTTCTGAACCGGTGAGCAATGCAGCCTGGCCTGTGAGCATGGGACCCTGTCCTGCCGGGCCGTGCGTGTGTGTGTGTGGTTCCTCCTGCTGGGCCTTGTGCACTGCTGGTGCGCGGGGGCTGCCGCCGGGC
>NW_008794808.1:235752-241574 GCF_000699145.1 Aptenodytes forsteri
GGGTGCCTGGGGCTGCAGGTGAGCACAGGGACGTCGCAGGGGTGGCAACGGAACAGCGTGGTTTGGGTGCCAGGGTGTCCTGGGACAGGGTCAAGGAGCCCGGGGGCAGCACCGGAGCTGGGGTGCCCGGGGAGGTGACAGGGTGTGGAGCATGGGGGCAGAGGCAGCACCCCAGGGCAGCCAGGAGAGCTCTGGCAGGGACACGTCCCTGAGCTGGCAGCTGCCCCCACCCTGCCCGTGCCCCCCAGGCGCCCGGCCCTGCAGCCCCAAGTACTTCGGCCGTGACGCCATGGTGTGTGTCTGCAACGCCACATACTGCGACACGCTGGACCCCGTGGTCCTGCCGGCTCTGGGCACCTATGTGAAATATGAGAGCAGCAAGGCTGGCAAGCGGCTGGAGCGCAGCGAGGGGAGCTTCCAGCGCAGCCTGCGTGCCCCAGGTACCCGCTGCGGCTGGGCAGGTGGCGGGTGCCAGCACAGGACCCCTGGGCACCGCGAGCTAAGCTGGGGTCTCCCTCACAGGGCTGCTGCTGACACTCAACGTCTCCACAATGTACCAGCATGTGAAGGGCTTCGGCGGGTCCCTCTCTGATGCTGCTGCCCTGAACATCCTGGGGCTGTCGCGGCCAGCCCAGGACAACCTGCTGCGCTCCTACTTCTCTGAGAGTGGTGAGCAATGAGGGCACTGGCAGCGTGGGGTGGCTTGTGGGGTCCCCGGAGGCGACTGTGCCTGTCCCCGCTGCAGGGACACTCATCACCTGGGCACCTGCTCTGGTGCCGCTTGATGCCTTTCCTGCTCCGCAGGGATTGAGTACAACCTCATCCGGCTCCCCATGGCTTGCAGCGACTTCTCCGTGCGCCCCTACAGCTACGACGACGTCCCCCATGACTACGAGCTGAAGCACTTCAGGCTGGCGGAGGAGGACCTGAAGATGAAGGTGGGAGCCTGAAGCCACTGCCATTGGCATCTTGTCCCCTCTCCTGCTGGAGCTCCTGCGTGTGCCAGGACCCCCATGACCAGGCGCTGCCAAGCCCCATGCATGGCAGCAGGGTGCGTGGGGACAGCCCATGGGAGCTGGCACCTCCTCCAGGGCATGTCCTGGCGCATCCCGGCTGGCACTGGCAGGGTGCGGAGCCGGGGCGCCGTGCCATGGGGTGGTGCTCACAGGCTGCTGTTCCCCGCGGAGGTCCCTTGAGTGCTCCCCTTCCTCCCGCACTGGGCCGTGTGGTTTTGGGGGGCTGCAGCTGCAGCTGAGCAGGTCCTTCTGCCCCCCCTCTTGCAGATCCCCCTCCTGCACCGAGCCTCAGCCATGAGCAGGTGGCCGCTGTCGCTGTACGCCAGCCCCTGGACCTCCCCAGCCTGGATGAAGAGTAACGGGGACGTCCGTGGGAAGGGCACGCTGAAGGGGCAGGCAGGGGACAAGTACCACAAGACCTGGGCCAACTACTTCATCAAGTACTGTCCCCTGGGGCTGGGATGCTCGAGGACCGCAGGGGGCCAGGGTGGGCAGAGGGTGGGCAGGCACGGCTGACGCTGCCCCCCCTTCCCTGCGCCAGGTTCCTGGACGAATACGCCAAACACAACGTGACCTTCTGGGCAGTGACGGCGCAGAACGAGCCCCTCGCAGCGCTCCTCACACACCCCCAGTTCCCCACCATTGCCTTCACTGCCGCGCAGCAGCGGGACTTCATCGTTCGTGACCTGGGCCCCGCGCTGGCCCGCAGTCCCCACCACACCCAGCTTATCATCCTGGATGACCAGCGCATCAACCTCCCGCACTGGGCCAAAGTGGTGAAGAGCAAAGCCCACTGCCCTGCCTGGCTCCTTCCTCTCCCTCCACTCCGTGTCCCACCTAAGCCTTGGGTTTTAGCTGAAAATTAAGCCAGCAGCCACTCCCAGCCCTAGACAGAGCAGGAGGCAAACCAGGTCTGCCGGAGAGGGAGCTGGAGCCAGCTAATTCAGTAGCAACCGCCTCTGTGTGTGCCTAGCTGAAGCAGGGACAGGAGGTGGCATTCCCGCAGCATGGCACGCAGAGGCACTGCTGGCATGCCAGCACCTTCTCCAGGCAGTTTCAGCTAATTCGGCTTACCCTTCACAATGCTGAAGAGCTGTTCGTGGGAATTACCTTCAACTAAAAGGAAAGAAAATAAAATGCGCTCCTGCCCCTGCCTTGAGCGAGGCTGGAGCTGCAGGGGAGGGTGCAGCACGTCCCTCCCTCGCCTCAAACCATCAGCACCCCAGGGACCAGGCAGGGCTGTGGTGCAAGACCACCCTGGGGGGGGGGCGCGGAGGGAGGACTAGGCAGCAGTAGGAGCCATGCAGGGGGGCGAGGAGCCCACCAAGGGGCACATCTGCCCACACACACCCCTTGCTCTGTACCCAGCAGGGTGCCGGAGCCACGTTGGGGTGCTGCTCGTGGCTTGCTGCTTGGGGTGCAGGTGCTGAAGGGAGGGGGCTGCAGGCGTGGGTGCCTGCGGTGCCCACAGGAGGGGACAAGAGGGGAGGCAGGTCTCCCTAGGAGACCCTGCTGGCATGTGGGGTCCATGTGTCCAACCCCACGGGGCTTAGGGTGGTGGTGGCCCTGGTGCAAGGTGTCTCCTTTGCTCCCCCCAGGTCCTGGGCAATGCCACCGCTGCCCACTATGTCGCCGGCATGGGGGTTCACTGGTACCTGGACGGCATCGTCCCGGCCAGCTGCAGCCTGGAGGCCACCCATAAGCTCTTCCCTGACCATTTTCTCCTCTACACGGAGGCCTGCAGCGGCTTCATCACCCTCCGGTTCTCTGTGTCCCTGGGCTGCTGGGAGCGTGGGAACCGCTACAGCCACAGCATCCTGACGGTACGGCCTCCCGACACTGCCCGCCCAGAGCTGGGGGCCCTGCTCAGCCCCGCTTAGCCCCTTCCCCGCCTGCCCAGGTCCTGAACCACTTTGTGGCCGGCTGGACCGACTGGAACCTGGCCCTGGACCTGGAGGGAGGCCCCAACTGGGTCAAGAACTACGTGGACAGCCCAGTCATCGTGGACAGCAGCAAGGACGTCTTCTACAAGCAGCCCATGTTCTACCACCTGGGGCACTTCAGGTGGGTCAGGGCCAGGGGGGGGGCTCAGGTGCTACTACGTGGAAGCCCAGTCATCGTGGACAGCAGCAAGGACGTCTTCTACAAGCAGCCCATGTTCTACCACCTGGGGCACTTCAGGTGGGTCAGGGCCAGGGGGGGGGCTCAGGTGCTGCTGCCAGCCTGAGATCGGGGGCACGATCCCTCTCCTGCTCCTCTCCCCACAGCAAATTCATCCCCGAGGGCTCCCGGCGCGTGGGGCTGCATAGCAGCCGCCGATGCCTCATCTGTCAGCTGGAGCACGTGGCCATCCTGCGCCCTGATGGGGCCCTCGTCCTGGTGGTCCTCAACAGGTCAACAGGGCTGTCCGGGTGGGGGGATGCGGGGGGATGCTCGGCCCCAGCCGTGCTGACCTGCTCAGTCTCTCTCGTCCCCCAGGTTTGGCTGGGATGTGCCATTTGGGATCCGGGACCCCGCCGTTGGTTTCATCGAGACCATGGCTCCAGCCAACTCCATCCAGACCTACCTGTGGCGCCAGCAGTGATGGCCAGAGCAGTGCTGGGGACGGCGCCAAGTGGCTGGTGGTCTCCGGGGCAGTCAGCTCTTCCCCCCCCCTTTCCAGCATCCTTCAATGGTGGAAGCGGGTGCTGACTAACTGCTGAGGGTGCGGGAGGGACCAGGGGTCCTGCCCCCGCACAAGGGGCTGCATGTGCTCCCGGCACTGGGGTCTCGCCAGGACTGCTGCTGCTGGCGCTTCCCAGCCTCCCCCCTCCCTCCCCAGCACCCCCCAGCCCCCTGAAAGCTCCTGCTGCGCTGTCTCCTGGACCACGCTTCCACACGTGGCTCCCTTGAAACCTTCGCGTATGTCTCGGGCGCCAAGTAAAGCCGTGACGTGCTCCCTCCAGTATGCGCCGTCCCCGTCAGTGTTTCCTCTACGCTCTCGGAAATTGCTCGGTTTTCCTCGGAGAGGTGGCGAGGGGTGCCCCGGAGGGCTCCATCCCCGTGGCCTGCGTGTGGCTGCCTTGTTTATCGCTGCAGCTGGAGCCTCAGGCTGGAGCCTCAGCCGCTCGCCAGCTCTTGATTTGTTTCATATGTGCCGTTGGTTTTCCCCAGCCTACTTTTTTTTTTTTTTTTTTTTCTTTTTTAAATCAAAATGTCCTGTTGCACCAGGGCAGACACTGCAGAAAAGGCCGAGTAAATTATGTCAGTGTCCCCATCCACCAGACCTTGCAGACAAATTACGTGGATGCCACCTCTTCCAGAGATCACGCCGCTGGCCGCATCCAGCCACCCTCCGCCGGTGTGGCCTCCGGACAGACTCCCCTCTATTCTGGCCGTGGCTGACATCGAGCTGGCAGCCTGCAATTACCTGGCCATCCTGTTTGCTCTCTTTAAATACTGGTTACAGTATTTGCTTGCTCCAGCCTTTGGGAACGTTACCAGCATCTTTGAAGTCCTGGAATGAGAAAGCCAGAGCGCTCCTTGGCAAACTCCTCTTGTGTGTGAGCTGCGGAGTTGCTGATGTTGGGGAAAAAGAAAAAAAAAAAAAAAAAAAAGAGGTTTAAAAGGTGTTTTCTTGAGTGCAGCATGAAGGTGGCACTGGGCCCCGTCTCAGCCCTGTTCACGGAGCACATCTGCCCGTCCTGTGCTTTTATCGATGTTCCTGGGTAGCACTGGCCCAAATGGCAGCTGGGCTGCCTGCGCTTCTCAAGGTACATCAAAGCTCTGCCATGCAAGGAAGGCGCATATGGAGCCCCGCACCCCCAGATGTTCAGCAGCACTCAGGGACGCGGGTGCAGGGAAACGCTTCAGCACAGCCCCTCCAGGCGGGCTCCGTGCTCCCTGGCCATCTGGAAACGCATCTGCCGCAGGGCTGGTACCTTCCCTCCACGCTGAGAAGCTGACGGGGAAACTGAGGGATGCAACATCCCCGGTGGCAGGTGTGAGAGGCCGGGGTGAGGCTGGAGGAATCACCCCCATCGTCCCTGCTGGCCGCAGCCTGTGCCGGGGGGTCCTTGCTCTGGTCGCAGTGGGAGGAGCGGTCCCTGGTTGAGGGGCTGCCTCCCTGGCCACCCACACGAGCGGCATCAGGGGGACACCGGGGCCAGGCTGGGCAGATCCCGCCTCTCCTGTGGCTCTGCCCCCTCCTGTTTCTCCTGATGGGCAGGTGCCTGCAATTAGGAAGGATCCCAAATTAGAAGGTGCGGAGCCCAGACTTGTTTTGCAGATGATAAACTGCTGCAGCCTGCTCCACCTAGCCTGGCTGCGCGCGTGGGGCTCAGGCATGGGGGGCACGGGCCTACGGCAGGGGTGAGCGGGGCCCCAGCGGCCGGCACCTGCAGCCCCCCGCTGCACCCATCGCCTTCTCAACTGGGCGGCGAGGAGTGGGGTGCAGTCGTCCCTGCTGTGGCTGGCTGCTCGCGGGGTTGCCCGCGGCCCCGTCAGCGCCTCTGCCCACGCCAGGAAAGTTGCTGGTGCAGCCACAAGCGGGGCACGGGTCATGGCTGCGGCACTGGCTGCAGACAGCTCTTGCCTGTGCCCACCCCCCGCTGCACCCATCGCCTTCTCAACTGGGCGGCGAGGAGTGGGGTGCAGTCGTCCCTGCTGTGGCTGGCTGCTCGCGGGGTTGCCCGCGGCCCCGTCAGCGCCTCTGCCCACGCCAGGAAAGTTGCTGGTGCAGCCACAAGCGGGGCACGGGTCATGGCTGCGGCACTGGCTGCAGACAGCTCTTGCCTGTGCCCAAAGCCAAGCTGCTGCCGGGCCGGG
>NW_008794808.1:241596-242930 GCF_000699145.1 Aptenodytes forsteri
CACGCCCACGGCAGGGATGCCTGGGTGGGCACGGCCGGCCCTACCCCTGCCCGAGGGTGTCCTGGGGGGACAAGGCTGCTCTCCTGGGGCTATTCGCAAGGGGAGCGCTGCGCTGGGCTGGGCAGAAGTGGCTGCAGGGGGGCCTGTCTGGGGTGATGGAGGCATTTATGGAGGGCTGGGGGGCATCCTGCTCCCCCCCTCCCCTGCTCCTCTGGCCACTGGGACAGGTTTCAGGAGAGCTTTGCAAATGCTGCGGTGAGTGTTGAAAGCTCTCATTGGAGCGAGGTTGCAAAATCATCCCTGGGCTCCTCTTCAAATGCACAGAGTCCCATGAGCTGTCCTCTCCCGGACTCACCTTTCCTGCTCCGCCAGACGCCGTCACCTCCTACCACACACAACCAGAAAGCAGGTCCTGCCGCCCGCTGCCCCGCGCCCATCAGAGACGTGGCAAGAGGGTTTTCTGGCAGCAGGTGAGTACCCTGGGTCTGGAGCGGCTTCATCAGCCGGTGGGGACGGGAATGGCCCTGGACAGCAGGACCACACTGAGACCATGCCCACGGTGCTGGGTGTCGCCCCCAGGCAGGGAGCGGGAGGTGATGCGTGCGGGACAGCCTGCCTGGCCCTGGTCCCCATCCTACACAGCCTCAGGGAGCAGCGAGCTGGCGCCGTCCCACCCTCGCCTCCCCCCTGCCTGGGGGCAGCAGCCCGGCACCGGGGTCCCGAGGCGCGGAGGTGGCTCTTCCCGTGCCCTTGTCGAGAAGCTCCTTGCCCAGCGTCACGGGAAGGACAGGGCAGGGTGGGAGCACCCGTGGAGAGCAGGGAAATGCAGGACCCTGCTGCGCTGGGGGCTCGAGCCCCAAACTGCTCTGGCTGGGCAAGCCCCGGCTGCCACGCTCGTGGGGTTGGGAGCATGGTTGGGAGCTGTTTGCTCCCGGCCGTGGCTCGGGAGGCACCGAGGACGCGTGGAGCGGCATGGCATGGCATGGCATGGCATGGCATGGCATGGCATGGCATGGCATGGCATGGCATGGCATGGCATGGCATGGCATGGCATGGCATGGCATGGCATGGCATGGCATGGCATGGCATGGCATGGCACGGCACAGCCATGGGATGAGCAAGGAGGGAGAAGGAGTGGGAGGGAGGCGATGGGAGTGAACCGAGCTGCCACGTACAGCTGGCGTGGGCGGCTGGGAACGCCAGGCCAGTGGGTGCGGGACAGCACACGCCCCAGGGGCTGCACTGCCAGCCAGGATGCGGCCAGAGCTGTCTGTGGGCACTGGCGGGGTGGGAGGGAAGGCGAGCACTGGGCTGTGGCTGTGGGGGGGGGGGCG
>NW_008794808.1:243945-247621 GCF_000699145.1 Aptenodytes forsteri
GAGGCGAGCACTGGGCTGTGGCTGTGGCGAGCGGGCAGGGTGACACAGGCTCAGCCCTGGCAGGGGGTGCTGGTGCTCCCTGAGGCTCCCAGGCAGGGGGATGCTGGGTCTGTCCCTGCCCTGGGTCTCTGTCCCCATGCGGGGCTGGGACAGGGCAAGAGGAGATGGTTGCTGACACCCGTCACCCCCCTCCCAGCCCTGGTGCTTGCCGTCAGCGTCCGTCCGAGCCACGCTGCAGCAGAGGTGCCATGGGGCCTGGGTGTGCCGGCATACTCAGCTGGCTCCTGCTGGTGCAGGCAGCGTTGCAGGCAGCAGGTAAGTGCTGGCACCATGTCCCCAAGCAGAGGGCTGCAGAGGTCAGCGGTTTGGGGTGGCAAAGCCATGGGTTCGGTGTCCATGGTGGGTCAAAGGGGTGAGCTGGGCTCCTGCTGCAGCCCTCTGTGCCTGCCCGGTCTCTCCTCCTGCTGCAGGCGGCCGTCCCTGCAATGCCAAGGACTTTGGTCATGGCTCGCTGGTGTGCGCCTGCAGCGCTACGTACTGCGATACACTGGACCCTGTGGTCCTGCCGCCCCCGGGCACCTACGTCAAGTATGAGAGCAGCAAGGCCGGCAAGCGGCTGGAGCGCAGCGAGGGGAGCTTCCAGCACAATGCCGAGACCCCAGGTACCCGCTGCAGCCGGACACCTGCCTGTGCACCAGGGAACAGAGTCTGTCTCTACGCGGTGGCTGTGATGATGTTTGTCCCCCACAGATTTCCATCTCACCCTGGACACGGCGCAGCGGTACCAGAAGGTGAAGGGCTTTGGTGGCTCCGTCACAGACTCAGCTGCCATCAACATCCAGTCCCTGTCCAAGGATGCCCAGAACCACCTGCTCCGCTCCTATTTCTCCGAGGAAGGTGAGCCTGGGGCGGGGCGATGCTGCTGGGTGTCGGGGCCGGTCTGTCCAGCCTCACCTGCTCAGGGTCTGGCTGCTAAGACTCATGCCAAGGGGCTGGAAGGCTGCTGGAAGCCGGGGGGCTGCACCCCCCGAATACACCCCAGGGATGCCCATCACCGCCTGCCCTGTCCCCAGGCATCGAGTACAACCTCGTGCGCGTCCCCATGGCCAGCACCGATTTCTCCGTCCGCCTGTACACCTATGCTGATGCAGAGGGCGACTTCGAGCTGAAGCATTTCAACCTGACGGAGGAGGACACGCGGATGAAGGTGAGTCCCACAGGGCGAGCCTGAGGCGCCAGGGCTGCAGCCTGGGTGGGACGGGATGCGATGGGTCGGGATGTGATGGGCTAGGCTGGGGAAGGGGAGCACCTTCCCACTGATGGGGAGGGAGAGGACTTGTCCTGCCGCCTGCGATGCCAGTGCTGGGGCAGACCCGGAGAGCTCGCTGCCATCCCCGTTCTCCCCAGATCCCCATCCTCCGGGCAGCCCAGGCGGTGGCCAAGCGGCCGCTGTCACTGTACGCCAGCCCCTGGACCTCCCCAGTCTGGATGAAGACGAATGGCGCAATGACAGGGAGGGGGACGCTGAAGGGCAGCCCCGGGGACAAGTACCACCAGGCCTGGGCCAAGTACTTTATCCGGTGAGGGGCTGCGGGAGTGCAGTGGGCACTGGGGTCGCCATGCCTGCGGCTGGGGCTGGCACTGCTGCGATGGGGCCATTCACCATCTGCCCCCGTGCCCAGGTTCCTGGACGAATATGCCAAGCACAACCTGACCTTCTGGGCAGTGACGGCAGGGAACGAGCCCACGGCCGGTGAGATCGTCTTCTACCCCTTCCAGTGCCTGGGCTTCTCCCCTGAGCACCAGCGGGACTTCATCGCACAGGACCTGGGCCCTGCGCTGGCCAACAGCTCCCACCGTGATGTCCGGCTTATCATTCTGGACGACCAGAGGGTGATGCTGCCCTACTGGGCGCAGGTGGTGAGTCCCCATGGCGGCTCTCCTGGCCCCACGGCGGCTCTCCCAGCCCTGGGCACTGGTGACTCCTTTCTCCTGCCAGGTTCTCAAAGACCCTGTGGCCGCCAGCTACATCAGCGGCATTGGCATCCACTGGTACCTGGATTTCCTGGCGCCAATTGACCTCACACTCTCCATCACCCATCATCTCTTCCCGGACTATTTCCTCCTCTCCACGGAAGCCTCCACTGGCTCCTACTTCTGGGAGCCCAGGGTGGTGCTGGGCGGCTGGGACCGTGGGAGCAAGTACAGCCACAGCATCCTGACGGTAGGGCTCAGCAGGGGCTGCTGATGCACCAGCCACCCCCTGTGTCCGCCTGCGGCTCAGCACCATTACCTGCCCCACAGAACCTCAACAACTACGTGACGGGCTGGACCGACTGGAACCTGGCCCTGGACCTGGAGGGGGGCCCCAACTGGGTCAAGAACTACGTGGACAGCCCAGTCATCGTGGACAGCAGCAAGGACATCTTCTACAAGCAGCCCATGTTCTACCACCTGGGGCACTTCAGGTGGGTCAGGGCCAGGGGTGACTGGCAAGGGGCTGTTGGCTCCTGCTGCCAGCTCCAGCCGCCATCCTGGGCACCACACTCAGGCCCTGCTTGTCCCTGCAGCAAGTTCATCCCCGAGGGCTCGCAGCGCGTGGGGCTGGCTGTCTCCAAGAAGTGCCGCCGGTGTGACCTAGAGCACTCGGCTTTCCTGCGCCCCGATGGCGCCATCGTCCTGGTGGTCCTGAACCGGTGAGTGGCTCAGCCCTGCGCCCCAGCTCGAAGCCCGGCTGCCCCCTCTGACCTGCATTCCCTCTCGCATCCCCACAGCTCCCCCGTGGACGTGTCCTTCGGGATCTCTGACCCACGGGTCGGCTTCATTGAGGCCATGGCTCCCAGTGACTCCATCCAGACGTTCCTGTGGAAGCAGCCAGCCTAGAGCGGCCGCGGCTGGCTGAGGAGGGAGGTGCTGGCACCGGGAGCACGGTGCTGGTGGAGGGCTTGGGGTTGGGCCCCTGCGTGGAGCTGGGGCTGCAGCACAGCCCCTGCAGCCCTGCGATGCCCCAGGGGGCCTGTTTGATCTGAGGGCTGCAACGCCTGCTCTTTTCTAGACGTTTTCATAAAATAAACAGGTTTTCTACAACCTCGCTTGCCCCCCCCTCTGCCCTCCCTTGCTGCTGCTCAGCAGGCAGGACCGTGCCAGGAGCCAGAGGAGGAGGCAGGTTTGGGGCTGGCGGTCCCTGCTGAGCCCCATGGGGTCCCATCCCGCCTCTGCTTGGGTTTCTGGGGGCACCCTACCAGGGACCGGGTCCGTGCTGCAGGGAGGCAGGGGGCTGTCACCCTGAGGGGTGGCATCTCCCTCCCCTCTGCCCACTGCAGCATCCCCCGGGCACGGCAGGGACCAGGTGGTGGCAGGGACCTGGGGCCGGCAACAGCCAGGACCCGTAGCTGGGATTTAGCGCAGGGCCCCGACGTCAGCAGCCCCGGCTTCTCCTCCTGGCCAGAGCAGGCGGCCACATGCTGCGGTTTCTCCTGCCGGAGCAGCCATCAGCCCCCCTCGGCTAATAGGAACCGGGAGCGTCGGGCACATACTTCCCGAGTGACGTTATGGGGGAGTGGGCATGGGGGGGAGCTGCACTGAGTCATCCCCCTCCTGGTGGGGCCCCTCAAACTGGGCCAGCATGGGGGAGGCTCTGCAGCTGGCCCCAGCGCAGCACCGCGGCTCTGCTCCC
>NW_008794808.1:247737-248361 GCF_000699145.1 Aptenodytes forsteri
AGTGCCAGGATGCCGGAAGCGGCGGCAGCAGCGGGCGGCCAAACAAGCGGGGGCTGTGTGCCGCCCGGCAGCCGGCGCGCAGGCGAGCCTGGCCAGACACCGCTTTTCCATTTGCGCGCTCGTAAACCGTCAGCGGCCAGAGGAAACCGCGGCAGCGCGGCCAGCCCTGGGGCTGAGCCCCACGCAGGCTGTCCCAAGGGAGCACCGCGGCGCTGCTGGGACACACGGTGCCTGGGCAGCTGCCTCCGGCCCCGGGCCCCGCTCTGCAGCCCTTGCGCCCTCAGCCACCACTCGTGGAACCACGCTTACCACACGATGTGCTTTTGGCAGTGCCAGCTGTAAAGAACTCCCCATTGCTGGCAGGCATGGCGAAATGCAAACAGAGCTGTCAGTGCTGGAGGGATTCCTGCTGCAGCCGTGGCCACTCGCTGCTCTGCTCATGCCACTGCAGGGAGCTGGGCTCCAGGTGTCCCTCCAGCAGCGGGGAGGTCACTCATGCCGTCCTGGGCTGGGGACACATCCTGCCGAGGAGCCCGGGCCTCCCTTGCCGCTGGTTTCTGCTGTGGCAGGCAGCTGGCCAGGGGCCCCCCCCCGCTGGGCTGCGGCTCCCCGGGGGGGCGGGGG
>NW_008794808.1:250549-253449 GCF_000699145.1 Aptenodytes forsteri
GCGAGGGCGGGCTGGCAGCAGCGGGGCGGGGAGACACCACTGGCCCCACAGAACCTGCTGCCTCCTCTGCCTGGCAGCCAGAGGGCAGAGATGCCGCAGGGCAGGGGAGATGGAGGGCTCAGCCCCACAGCTGCCAGAGAAAGGATGGGGGATGCTGCCGAGATGCTCACAGATGCTTTTAGAAACCTAAAAACCCGCAGGTCTCCCCTTCGCCCCATCCCCAGAGAGCCCCAAGGCTGGGGACGAGGGGCAGAGCTGCGGGAAGGATGCAAGGTGCGGTACTGGGGCAGAACAGGACAGGCAACAGGGCAGCGCATCGGTGCCTGCTGAGGCGCTCCAGCCTGTGCAACTGGGGAAACTGGGAAGGGCCCTGAGCTTGCTGGGAGGACAAAAGAGCGCAGGCGGAAAGAGGGAGGTTTATTGGCGTGGCAGGCGCGCTCCCCGCAGAGAGGGCTGCCATTCATGGCAGGGGGGAGAGCCGAGCACCCCCCAGGGGGGAGCGATGCTGCCAGGCTCCCGGTGTAAAAACAGTCAGTTCCAGGGACCAGAGGAGGAACAGTCGTGCAGCTCTTCCTCACTCCTCCTCCTCCTCTTCCTCCTCCTCCAGGGCAATGGGCTGGCGGCCAGCCGGCCCTGTGCCACCGCGCTGGATGGAGACGATGCCACTCAGGAAGGCGTAGCCCAGCATGGCCGCCAGCCCCACCAGCACCGACAGCAGCTGGTTGCGCCGTTTGTGGGGGTCCTCCTCCGCCTCACCACTGTCAGCACCCGCAGCCCGCAGGGTGCTCGCTGGGGGCTCACCTGGGGGGGCAAAGCAGGGATGTGGAGGGGGGGACAGGTCGCCCTGAGCCCACAGGGCAAGGCAGGGGGATGCATCTCACCTCCGTCCCAGGGGAAGTAGAGGCTGAGGATGGAGGTGCAGTAGTTGCACAGGTTCTGCAGGGACTTCAGGTGCTGTTGCAGTTTCCCGTTGGGCAGCTTCGCCTTCAGGAGCGGCGCCAGGCGGCTGAAGACAAAGGCGTCGAGGGAGGCCGGCCTGGGGCACAGAGACCTGCGACTGGGTTACGGTCCCTCCCACCTCCTCCCGCCGTTCCCACCCAAAGCCACCCGGATGCATCAGCCACCCCCAGCCCCCTGCGCCCGAGGGGATGGCAAGCGGCTCCTCCTCCTTGGGAGGGCTCTCTGCTTCCAGCCCCTGAAGGTGAGGACCAGGGGAGCAGGATGATCCTATCCCGGAGCAGCTCTGCTGGCTCCAGCAAGAGACGGGGAAAGAGATGCCAGGGCTGGCGGCAGCTCCTGCAGCCTTAATTCCTGCCGCCCACGTCGCTCCGTGCTGCCATGGACAGCCCTGTCCCCTGCAAGCCTGTCCAACCCCCAAAGCGACGTGCATGGGCTGCGGCTTCCCCGCAGACCATGGGGTCTCGGTCCTGCCTAGGTGCAGGAGGCTCTCAGGCCCCAGAGCACCTTCCCCTTATGGCCACCTACGAGTCTCCGAAGAAAAACTTCTGGGAGCCGAGGCGCTGGGACAGGAGTGTCAGGCATTCACGAGCATCCCGGTATAGCTGGAGAAGGAGGACAGAGGGTTGTCACCCACCCGGCCACGCGGCAGACTGCCATGGTGCTAAGGGGAGCGGGAAGGGGGTGCTCAGCCAGGGTGAACCCCAGACCCCAATTAAGGTTTTGGCCTCGCGTGGGTCCCTCTGGGTACCTGCCGAGGACCTGCCATGCCCAGACCACATCCCCTCACCTCCTTCTCCAGCTTCTCCTCATCCTCCATGTAGCCATCTCCCCACATAAGCTGCAGCCGCTCCAGGTGCTGCTTGTGCATGCAGTTGGGCAGGAAGAAGTTCAGGGGGAAGGGAACGGTTTCCGCGTACCACTTCCGCGTGTGCTCCACGTAGTTCTTTGCGTCCACCCAGAAGGTGTGGATCTGCAGTGGAGAACAATCCATGCCCAGGCCATGGCGGGGCTGGAGCCAGCCGCAGCCTTTTGCCGTGGCAGGCGCTGCAGAGTCCGTGGCCGGCGCTGCTCACACAGGCACCACGTGCCCGGCACAGGACTGGCTGCCCCGGAGACCGTGAGGGGCTGAGGGAGCATCAGGGTCAAGGCCAGACCCCAGCCCTGGCTGCACAACCCACCGCTGCCACCCAAGACCCCCAGCACCCTGATCCCTGCTACTGATGCTCCAGGCCACTGGGATTTGGCTGCCTGCAACATTCTCTGGCTCTCCTGGCAAGGCGGCTGCACACCTGAGCCCACCGGCACAGCTCCAGGGAGCAGATCCAGTCCTCGGCGAGACCACCTTCCCCGTGTGCCCCTCTGAGATGTTTCCACAGGGAGACTCACCAGCACCGGCAGCAGTTTCTCTTCCAGCAGGGACACGAAGGCCAGCGTGTCCGCCCCTTGCGTGGCTGAGAGGTCATAGTCGGCGTTATACTTCTGCAGCACAAACGCAACGGGCGTGATCCGGCGGGGAAGTGGCAAATCCTGCCCGTGCCTCTTGGGTGACTGTGACAAAAGCCCACTCCTTCCCAGGGGGACTCTGGTGCCCTCCAGCCCCCAGCCCGGGGCAGGGGGTGCCCCTCACCCCCCGCTACCTGTTTCCTGAGGTGAGTTATGATCTGCTGCGTTTTGGAGATGGTGCCCTCGTCCCGCGTCTTCAGCGCAGGCAGGCGCCCTGAGGGCAGGGAGAGGGGTGGCTGCAGGCAGCGGTGCCCGGGGTGCCACACTGCCGCGGGTGAGGGGAGCGGGGGGGCTGTGCCAGGGTGAAGGGCCCCCACGCTCGGGTGAGGGGGCGCGAGGCAGAGGGAGAGGTGCACGCGGTGGGGTGGGGGGGTGTAAGGTGGGGCAGGGGAGCACAGTGACGCAAGAGGTGTGGGTGAGAGGATGAAGGCTGTGTG
>NW_008794808.1:256801-262456 GCF_000699145.1 Aptenodytes forsteri
CCCCGGTGCTTGGCTCCTGCAGTCATCGACCTGCTGATGGCGAGCGAGGCCCGGCAGATGGCCAGCATAACGCACAAGATCCGGATGGACCTCCTGACCGTTAATGACGTTTACCTCCTGTCCACCTTCCGCCTGCCTCCCAAGCAGGGGGGGACCCTCTTCGGCCTCTACTCCAAGAAGGACAACACGAGGTGGCTGGAGGTCTCTGTGGTGGGGAAAATCAACAAAGGTGGGTGCCTGCTGCATGGGGATGTGCTGGCCCTGGTCTTGCCGTGATGCTCAGAGAGAAATGGAGACCAAGTTCCTGTCCGTGGGGCCCTCTGGGGGGAGCAGTGGGATGCACGTGGGTCCCAGGGGGCTGCTGGCACTGGCAGGGAGAGCTGATGGCCCCATCCTGCTCCTCCACAGTCCTGGTGCGCTACCTGCGGGAAGACAACAAGCTGCACTCGGTCAACCTGCAGCACGCGCACGTGGCGGATGGGCAGAGCCACACCATCATCGTGCGCCTGAGTGGGCTGCGCGGGGACATGCTGAGCGTGGAGCTCTACGTCGACTGCAAGCAGATGGATTCCAGCGTGGGGCTGCCCGAGCTGTCAGAGATCCCCCTGGCAGAGGTGGAGTCCATCGAGCTGCGCACAGGGCAGAAGGCTTACCAGAGGATGCAGGTGAGTGCCGGGACCCCCTGGAGGGCCGAGACCCCCCCACACACACTCCCTCGGGGACAGGCAGAGCCCTCCATGGCTGACTGCATCTCCCCTTGCACATCAGGGGTTTGTGGAGTCGATGAAGCTGATCCTGGGAGGGTCCATGAGCCGCGTCGGGGCCCTGAGCGAGTGCCCTTTCCAAGGAGACGAGTCCATTCACAATGCAGGTAACAGCATGTCCATGCCCTGCGCCGAGCACAGGCAGCGCGGAGGGCTTACGGGGTCACCCATGCATGCTACGTGTGGTGGCACATGGAAGTGGGAGGTGACGGCACGTCGCACAGAAGGGTGCTCCTGCCTCTCCCAGTCCAGGTGTCCCCACGCAGGTGGGAGCTCCTGCGCTGTGCACACACTGACCAGGAGCAACCGTGCAAGGTGACACTGCTGGGCTTTGATGGCAGCATTCGGTAATATCTCATCTCTCTCCTTGCAGTGACAAGTGTGCTGGCATCCATCCTGGGTAAGTCCCTGCTCTGCTTCCCCCTTTCCCTGACATGAGGGTGATGGCAGCGTTTGGGGCTCCATGGAGGCAGAAAACCCTCCGCGGCCTGTCCCAGTGCCCCAAGTGCCTGCAGGGCCCCAGGATGGGGTGGATCAGAGGGCATGGGATGTGCTACAGGGGAAGAGGTCCTGTGTGGACCAGGGAAGAAGAGTAAGGGCCATCGGCTGTCTTGTCCTCCCGGTTCTGGGGGGGGCGGGCAGAGCAGTCCCCAGCCCGCGGCCCCGGGAGGCTGCCTCTGTCCTGGGGCTGACCTTGTCCTTTCTGCTCCTGGCAGGTGAGCAGACCAAGGCGCTGGTCACACAGCTGACCCTCTTCAACCGGGTCCTGACCGAGCTGCGGGAAGACATTAGGGACCAGGTGAGGCAGTGGGGCAGTATTGGCTCTCCCCGGGTTGGGTTTGCCCAAGAGCAGGGTGCCAGCCAGTACACTGCATCCCCTTGACGCTCTGTGCTCTGCTGCCTCCCAGGTGAAAGAGATGTCTTTGATCCGCAACACCATCATGGAGTGCCAGGTCTGCGGTGAGTGCTGGCGAGGCTCCACTCCCGCCTCAGGGGGCAAAGGGCCACCCCGTCTCACCCCCTGCCCGGCCCTCCTCTTCTCAGGCTTCCACGAGCACCGGTCCCGCTGCAACCCCAACCCCTGCTTCAGTGGCGTGGACTGCATGGAGACGTATGAGTACCCCGGGTACCGCTGCGGGCCCTGCCCACCAGGGCTGGAGGGCAACGGCACACACTGTGCCGACATCGATGAGGTGGGCACACGCTTGGGGCGGGTCAGCAGGTGACACCTGAGCCCCAGCGCTGCCAGAGCAGCGTGGGCAGATGATGCTTCCCCTCTCCGGGCGCATCCTCAAGCCGGGGAAGGGCCCCGCCGGGACGCCCTGGGGCAGTGGCCACCCTGATGTGCAGGATGCCATGCCCGAGGGTGAAGCCTTTCTCTCTCCCTGTGCCACAGTGCTCTCATGCCAACCCCTGCTTCCCCGGCTCCAAGTGCATCAACACGGCCCCCGGCTTCCGCTGTGAGCCCTGTCCCCGCGGTTATCGGGGCAACACCGTCTCTGGCGTGGGGGCTGACTATGCAAGGGCCAGCAAGCAGGTGAGTGTGGTGCCATGGGACTTGGCCGGGTCCCCGTGGGCACTCTGGGCTGCTGAGCTGCGGGGATGGGTGAAGGATGCTGTGTCTGCCAAAGGAGGGCAGCTTTCCTGGACAGGGCACAGCAATGGGCAGAGCTGCAGGCAGGCAAAGTCCCTGAGTGATGGTTTCTCCCACGCTGCTCGCAGGTTTGCACGGATATTGATGAATGCAACGATGGGAACAACGGGGGCTGCGACCCCAACTCCATCTGTACCAACACGCTGGTGAGCAGAGCTGCCCCGCTCCCCTGCCTGGCGTCCAGGGTCACTCTGCTCCCCTAATCCTGCCCCTGCCCTCTCTCTCCCAGGGCTCCTACAAGTGTGGTCCCTGCAAGTCAGGGTTTGTGGGGAATCAAACGTCTGGCTGCATCCTGCAGAAGTCCTGCAGCACTCCCACCTCCAACCCCTGCGATATCAACGGCTTCTGTGTGTTCGAGAGGAATGGTGAAATTTCCTGTGCAGTGAGTGGGGGACGGGAGCAGGAGGATGGCAAAGCGGGGGGGTGCAGGGAGTATCGGCACGGGCTGCCAGGGCCTCTCCCGGCTTCCCAGCCCCTGATTTCTTCTTTATTCAGTGCAATGTGGGCTGGGCTGGCAACGGCAACGTGTGTGGGCAAGACACGGACCTTGACGGCTACCCAGACGAGCCCCTGCCCTGCATTGACAATAACAAGCACTGCAAGCAGGTGGGTGTCCCGGAGAGGGAGGGCAGCATCCTCGGGCAGGGAGTGCTGGGGCTCAGGGAGCCCGTGGCAGGGCTGTGCTCCAGACCTTGTCTCCTCCCCGTCTTTAACGCTGGCTGTGCCTGCAGGACAACTGCCGCCTGACACCAAATTCGGGGCAGGAAGATGCCGACAACGACGGCATTGGGGACCAGTGTGACGATGACGCCGACGGCGATGGCATCAAGAATGTGGAGGTGGCTGTGCTGGGCGGGCAGGACGTGCCTGTGGCTCTGGGGGCTGTGCTGGGCAAAGGGCTTCTCTCTTTGGCTTGGTGCTGACACCCTCAAGATACTTCTCCTGGGGATCAGCAGGCTCTGGGATGGTCTTACTCAGTGTGCTGGAGGAGATGTCCTCCCGCCCTGACCTGTGTGGGACTGTGGCCTCTTGTCTGCCAGCCACTGCAGTGCAGGCATCCCTGTCCTCTTCCCCGCAGGACAACTGCCGGCTCTTCCCCAACAAGGACCAGCAGAACTCAGACACTGACTCCTTCGGGGATGCCTGCGACAACTGCCCCAACGTGCCCAATAACGACCAGCGGGACACGGACAGCAACGGCGAGGGGGATGCTTGCGATAATGACATCGATGGGGACGGTGAGCAGCTCTCGGGCCTGGCCTGCCTGCATCGGGCCGGGGCTACTTGCAGAGCAGGGGTGCTGTCATGCTAGGCTGGGGGGGGTGAGGGCATCCACCCAGCGCTGTCCTTGCAGGGATTCCCAACATGCTGGATAACTGCCCCAAGGTTCCCAACCCTCTGCAGACGGACCGGGATGAGGACGGCGTCGGGGATGCCTGTGACAGTTGCCCTGAAATGAGCAACCCCACTCAGGTATGGCTGGGGCCAGGCAGCGCAGGCTGGGGCAGGGGGCCTGGGGTGTGCAGGACCCTGCCCGGCGGGGGGGCGGGGGGTCCTCCTGCAGCACGGCTGGGCCCCCTCGCCCTGGGGTGTCCGCTGAACTAGGGCTCTGGTCTCCTCCAGACAGATATGGACAGTGACCTGGTAGGAGACATCTGTGACACCAACGAGGACAGGTGGGGACCGTGCTGCTGCAGGGTCACCTCCCCGTCCCGTCCTTGGGGGCAGAGCTGGGTTCCTGGCTCAGGGTCCCGGGGAAGGGGGATGACGGGGTTTTTGGGGTCAGCAAGGGTGCTGGGATGTGGTGCTGGGTCCCCGGTTTGTGTCACTGCTCTGACCTCATTCTTGCTCCCAGCGATGGGGATGGGCATCAGGACACCAAGGACAACTGCGCCGAGATCCCCAACAGCTCCCAGCTGGACTCAGACAATGACGGGCTGGGGGATGACTGTGATAATGACGACGACAACGATGGCATCCCTGACTACACGGCGCCTGGCCCAGACAACTGCCGCCTCATCCCCAACCCCAACCAGAAGGACTCGGACGGTGAGCGCGGGGTGGGTGGGAGGAGGCAGAGCCGCCTGGGCTCAGCCTGGCCCTGACCGGGGTGCATGTCCCCAGGGAACGGTGTGGGTGATGTGTGTGAGGAGGACTTCGACAACGACACGGTGGTGGACCAGCTGGATGTGTGCCCTGAGAGTGCCGAGGTGACACTGACCGACTTCCGCGCCTACCAGACCGTCATCCTTGACCCCGAGGGGGATGCCCAGATCGATCCCAACTGGGTTGTCCTCAACCAGGTGTGGGTGCTGCCCCCCAAGTTTCTGGGGACTGCGCTGTGGGGGTGGGAGCAGAGCGGGACTGGGAGGTCCCAGGCGCTGCTGGGGACACACCTTACTCAGCTGTCCCTCACAGGGCATGGAGATTGTGCAGACCATGAACAGTGACCCAGGCTTGGCTGTTGGTAAGAGATGCTGTCCCACCTGCAGACCCCGTGGGGCCACCCCCTACTCCTGTCCCCCTGCACTGGGGGGTGGGGGCCGGTTCTTTGCCCTGCAAAGGGGTGAAGGGTGGGCTGGAGGGAGCCGGGGTGCAGGGTCCCATGCTGGGGGAGAGGGCTCCTTGCAGAGTTTGCCCGCCTGTAGGCTACACGGCCTTCAATGGGGTGGACTTCGAGGGCACCTTCCACGTCAACACCGTCACCGACGATGACTACGCCGGCTTCATCTTCAGCTACCAGGACAGCGCCAGCTTCTACGTGGTGATGTGGAAGCAAACGGAGCAGACATACTGGCAGGCCACCCCCTTCCGCGCTGTGGCAGAGCCAGGGCTGCAGCTCAAGGTGGGAGCTGGCCACCCCATCGGCCGGGTCAGGCCCCCCGGCCAGGTCACCCCTGACACCCCGTACACCCGCAGGCAGTGAAGTCCTCGACGGGCCCTGGGGAGCACCTGCGCAACGCGCTGTGGCACACGGGCCACACACCCGACCACGTCCGCCTGCTCTGGAAGGACCCACGCAACGTGGGCTGGCGGGACAAGACGTCCTACCGCTGGCAGCTGGCACACAGGCCCCAGGTGGGCTACATCAGGTGAGCGGGGGCCGGGCACGGGGGGGGGCGTGGGGGGTGGTGGGGGGGGGGCAGCCCCAGTGCCAGCCCTGGTGGGACCACACTGGTGGGGGATGCTGGCCGTTAGGAGGGGGGGGCATGCTGGGGTGGGGGCTGCTCGCTGCTC
>NW_008794808.1:264922-265960 GCF_000699145.1 Aptenodytes forsteri
GGGGTGCCCTCGGGGGACGGGGACGCGGCTGCGGCTCAGCTCTCCCACGCAGCGCGTCCTCTGTGGTTTTCCGCTAGGAGGAATATTGCAGACCTTAAACCAAACCCTCGCTTTGAGCGGGCTGGGGGGGGGCTCTCGGGGACACGGGCCGGCCCCGGTGCTGAAGTGCAGCCGGGAGCCGGGGTTGGCACGAAGAGCGGAACGTGGCGGGTGCGGGAGGGCGCAGCAAGCCGGGCGAGGGCGGTGGGAGTCGCATCGCCGTCTGCGCGGGAGCTGCCCTTCCCACGGCCGAGGGGTTTCGGGGAGGTCGTGTTCGCCCAGAGCGTGGCTGCCTGTCCCCTGCCCATGCCCTGCCCGCATTCCCCTTGCCTGTCACCGAGGCTGTGGACCCCGTCGGGGGATTGGGTGCAGCTGGGTCGTGTCACACCCGTGATGATGCCCAGGCCGCCCATCCCTGCCCTGCTGTTACTGCAGCGCAAAGGGTCCCCTCGTCTTCGCTCCCTTTGCACCGACGCCTCAGAAACCCCCCGGTATGGCTGGGGTGGCAGTTCAGCAGAGCCCAAGAAGCCCTCCCCGAGAATTGGGGCCCTCCCCAGCAATCAGGGCTCTCCCGCAGGGCAGGGACAGGGGGGGACCAGAAAGGCTGGTGTGGTCCGGCCGTGCCAGGAGCACGTGTCACCGGGGAGGATGGGGGCTCTGCGCCCTGGCATGGGTGGCACCTGGTACCTCTGGGGTGGAGCATCGTCATCTGGCTTGGCACTGCACATCAGCCTGGGCCAGGGGCCACATCCTGAGTGGGAAGGGGGTCTTGTGCCCGCTGGGGCCCTCATACCTAGGAGTGGCCCTGGGACCTGACGGGGAGGTTACTGGGAGGTACTGGGATTTTGTGGGGCCCTGGGCCCTACCTGTGTAAGCATTTCGGGGGGGGGGGAATCACCAGTGTTTGAGTGTAGGGCGAGGCAGTGGCCAGCTGGTAATGATTAACCCCAGGCTGAGCCAGAGGATGAGGCCCCCCCCCCCCCCCGCAAGGGGCTGGGG
>NW_008794808.1:266194-267011 GCF_000699145.1 Aptenodytes forsteri
GTCGCCGCCCCCCCCCCCCCCCGCGCAAGGGGCTGGGGGGCTCCATCCCTTCATGCTCCCCACCGGGTCCTGGGGGCTGTGGCTCAGCCCACGGGGCTGAGTAGATGCTGCCCCCCACCCCTGCCCAGGGACGCCCAGCTGCTGGCCCTTCCCCATGTCCCCACCTGAGGCTGCGTCCACCTGTGACACGGGGATGCTGCTGGTGGTGTCTCCCCAAGCCGGGGGAGCGTGGGGGACCCCACCCTTGGGGATGATGCCGTGGGGACCCCATCAGTGAGGCAGCATGCCCGTGCCCTGCACCAAGTGGGGCGGAGGGACTCCCTCTCCCCGGGGCCGCCGGCTGGGTGGGGCCTTCCCACCTGCTCCAGGTGCTCTATAAAGCTCCTGCCACTGCCCAGCTGCCAGTTCCTGATTCCCGGATTGCAGAGCGCGCTGACAGCTAACAGGAGAGCAGCTGCCGCAGAGCCCCAAGAGGCACCAGGACCCCCCGGGATGAGCCCCATGGCGTTCACAACTTTTCTGCTGCTGCTGGTGCTGGGCACAGGTGAAGGGCTGGGGCTGGCGGGACCCTGAGCCGGAGGGAGCTGGGCTGGGACCCGGGCGAGCGGGGAGGTAATGGGGCAGGGGGACCAGGAGCTGGATGCCCTGGTCTGCTTTCTGAGCAGGGACTGGGGGGCACCAGAGCCAGTGGCCCTCAGCACAGCAGCAGCAGGGACATCGCTATCTCTCCTGGTCTGGCCCCGGGGTGCAGCACCCCAGGGCTGGTTGTCCCCAGCAAAGCCGGGACCTGGGGACCTCACTGTGGCCACGGCCCCTT
>NW_008794808.1:267048-271064 GCF_000699145.1 Aptenodytes forsteri
GGGGGGCTGTGCCAGGGCCAGCCAGAGCAGGCTGCGCCTGGGGCTTGCAGGCTGGTATGCAGGTGTGTCTCGGTGAGCTGTCCGGACCCCGGGCTCTCCTCCAGTGCCGCTGGCTCCTGCGGCACCCACTGGGAAACCAGCCGGGAGCCGCCTGTGCTGGCCAGCAGCCAGGCCATGCTGGTCGGGGGGGGGCACGGGTGGCACCCCACCCTCCCAGCCCAGCGACCCGCAGCAAAGGAGGTTTTTGTTGAGGTGGGGGAGCTGTGCCTGAGCCCCCCAGTGTGGCAGGGTCCCCTCAGGAGCAGGGGGGATCTGCAGGGCTGGGCATGGAGCCGGTGCCAGCCACCCAGGTGGCACCTCCCGGACCCTTGGTGGTGCCACATGTGCCCAGCACAAGCCCCAGTTGTGGGATGTTCCTGAAGGTCTTGGCCTCGTGGGCAGCAGGTGGGCAGCTCCTGGAGGTTGTGGTGCTTCTCGGTGCCTCATGGCCCAGGGGGGCATCCAGCTGAGGAGCCGTGTTGTGTAAAACCTTCCCAAACCAGTGCTGCAGTCCCAGCTGCCGACTCCTGGTGTCTCCTCTAGGTACATGTGCCACGATCTCCACCGAGACCACCATGGAGACAACCATGACCGACACAACCACGACCGACACAACCACCACAGAGACGACCGACACAACCACGACCGACACAACCACCACAGAGACGTCCACCACTGACACGACCACCATGGAGACAATCACTGAGATGACCACCACCCCCATGACCTCTGCTCCAAACATCACGATCTCCAAAAACGGAAGCAGCAACGGGACCCAAACCTCTGTCTCCTCCCACACCACAGTCTTCCCTGCCACAGGCAACACCACAAACTTCCAGTCCAGCAACAGCTCCGCAGGCAACGCCACAGCCAACAGCACCGCAGCGCCTATCTCTAGCAGCACTGCCATCTCCCACACCAATGCCACTGCAAACAGCAGCAGCTGGGTCACCCACTTCAGCACCAACACAACCAACAGCACCTCTGTGGTTCCCACCTCCCCCACAGGTGGTGGCACGGTGATCCCCATCTCCAGCACCAAAGGCAACAGGAGCAGCAGCACTCAGGTCACCCCCACGCAGAAAACCCCTGTCACCGCTCTGGGCAGCACAGCTTCCAGGCAGACCCCCACAACTGTGCCTGGCAGCAGCAGTGGTCCCAGCCCCAGCAAAACCACCGCGGTCCGACTGCTCCTCCGCGTCCTGCTGTCCTTCCACATCCTCAACAGGAGCTTCAACGAGAGCCTGCGCGATCCCATGTCGAAGGATTACAGGAGCCTGAGTCACACTGTCTTGACCATGGTAAGTCTCAGCCCTGCCCACGGGCTGCCCTGGGCAAGCAAAGATCCCCTGGTCTGTGCTGGGAAGAAGCCGCCTGCTGTTGGGGCTCCCTGTGAAAGTGCCCCAAGCATCTGCTCTGCCAGCTGCTTTGGCAGCCCCAGCTGGTCCTGCGAGGGGGAACAGCGAGGGGATGGGAGGGAAGGGGTGTCTGCCGGGGAGGTGGCCATCACCCCCATGCTTTGTTCCAGTTCCAATATGTCTTCGGCTGTGCGAGTTGCATGGGCAGGCAGACCTACAAGGGATGCAGTGAGCTCCATTTCAGGTGAGCAGGCCAGTGGCTCTGGCTGCAGAGGCCGGCATGTCTCGGCTGCACGGTGCAGAGCCCCTTGCGGGGGGTGGTGATCTGGGTGCTAACACCTCCTCTCACGGGCAGCCAAGGCTCGGTGGTGGTGCAGTCCACCCTCCTGTTTGGGCACGGCAGTGACACCATCACCAGCGACACCGCTGTGCAGCAGCTGAAGGACAAGCTGGACAACAACAGCGTCATCATGGGCCTGCAACTGGACAGAATCCAGAGTGAGCGGGAGCTTCGGGCTGGGGATGCGAGGGTGGATGGAGCCCCGCGGGGGTGCTTTGCAGGGCTCCGCAAGCACGGCTGCATCCTGGCCGGGGCAGGGAGGCTCTTTGGCAGTGGGACAGGCTCAGGGCTTGCAGCCAGCAGAGCCAATGCAGCTTCTCAGTGCCCGTGGCAGACAGCACTGGGAAGACCAACTGGACCCCATGGAGAAGGGCTCATCCCCTCGCACCCCTTCCTGGGGGTCTCTCAGGGCTGTTTGTCCCAGCCAGCCCCGCAGCTCTGTCCAGCAGTGCCGACACGGCTCTGGTCCTCTTTCAGGCACTGTGGAGGTGATGTCCCCAGCACCGGTGCCTGTGGTCCCGGATTGGGCCATTGCTTTGCTGGTCCTGGTCTGCATCCTGCTGCTGCTGAGCATCCTCACCTGCCTTCTGATGGTGAGTCCCCTGTCCCCATCCCTTGTTTGCTGGTGGGTCCCCTGCCCCCGTCCCCATGCTGTCAAGCCCCTGACCTCTTCCCTCTCCCCTCCAGACCACCTGCACCTGCCGCCAGAAAAGCCGAGGGAAGCTGGACTTCTTCAGCACGAAGGACTCCTACCACCCCATGGCCGAGTACACCCCGTACCAGAGCCATGGGCGCTACGTGTCACCCAACAGCAAGCCCAACCCCTACAACCAGGTGAGAGCCGAGTGCCACTGTCCCTGGGGCTGCTTGCGGCCGGTGTCCCGGCCACTGTGGGGCTGGGGTGGTGCAGGGGAAGGTGCTTTTCGGTGCAGCCAGGTAGCTGGGCAGGTCCCTTGACTGCTGGGTTAATGGCTAACGGAGCTGGTGGGGCAGGGGACGGGTGGCCCTGGGAGCCCGCCCCACACCGGTCCTGTCCTGGCTGGGAGGTGAGCGTAACTTTCATGCCTGGATGGAGCAGCAGCGCTGCGTGCGCGGCTGGCGCTGACAGACCCAGCCTGGCTCCAGGGAACTCCCCACGACCTTGGGCGGCTGCTCCCCCTGCCCAGCCCCGGGCAGTGGGCAGGGGGCTTGTTGCCTGCCCGCGCTGCCCCTTCTCAGGCTCGGCCGCATCCCAGCCGGACCCTCGCGTCTGCCAGAGTTGGGGAATCCTTCTGCCATGGACACAAAGTGGGGCTGGGGTAGGAGTTGGGGCTGGGGCCGGGGCAGGGGTGGCAGGGGGCTGGGGGGCTGATCCCCGTATCCTGCACCCTGTATTCTGCACCAGCGGCTCTGAAACCAGAGCTGCAGGTGCAGCATCAGGAGCTGCCCACCTGCAAAGGGCACGGCTCCCCCAGGTGATATGGGGTTTGGGGGGCCGGCCTCGTCCCCCCGGTGCGCTGCACTCCCCTGCATGCCAGTACTGCGGGCGGGGGCCGTGTCCAGCTGCTTGGCTCCGTGTGAGCAGCTTGCCCTGTTCAAATACCAGGGGCCTGGGTAAATATTTACCTTTGCTCTTGCCAGGCAGGCTTATCATGCGGGAGGAGAGGAACACGTCCAGGGCCGCTTCGGCTCCTCTGCCAGTCTCCTGGGCCCAGGGGGGCTCGGGGTGCCCATGGGGGCTCTGGGTGCCTGTGGTGCCACTGGCCAGGGACAGCTGCCCACCTTGCAGGGGGGGGATGCATTTTTTTTGTCTGAGCACAGCACCGGGCTGTCCGTGGTGCCCATGGTGAGGGTGTGGGGGTTCCCCCACTGCCCCTGGGTGGGGGCTGAGGAGGGGGCTCAGCCCGGCCCCTCCCCAGCCCGGCTCTGACATCCCCCACCACTCCCTCCCCAGGTGGCTGGCAGCAACGGCACGGGAGCCGGCACCTTCACCTACACCAACCCTGCCGCTGCCTCTGACAACCTCTGAAGGATGCACCGGGATGGAGCTCAGCCGCCGAGGGGAGGGGGCGGCTGTGGCCCCCCACTCCCTGGGGAGCACCACCGGCCCCGGGCGTGTCCCCCAGTGCTTCTGGGCCCCTCGCCGCTGGCAGTGGGAGCCGGATGGTTCTGGAGCAGCCAGATTCACGCGCATGACAGAACTGGACAAACAAAGATTTGGGGCGGGAGGGAGACTTCCCTGCATCCCCCGGCTCCCACGCTCGCTTGGCTGTGCACCCCCTGTTCCACACCGTGGGTGG
>NW_008794808.1:272162-273323 GCF_000699145.1 Aptenodytes forsteri
ATATATGGGGTGTCGGCTCCAGACTCGTCTTGTCAGGGAAGCGGGGTGGCAGGGTCCATGGCTGTGGTATATTTATCACATTTCACAATAAAAGGATGGGTGCAGTCGGGCACCGTGTCCCATGGGGCTGCAGTGAGCCCTGGCACACCGTGATGCTGCGGGGGCTTCCCCAGCATGCCGGCTGTCTCCCTGGGGGGAGTGACTCCCCTTCTGGCTCTATGGCTGGTGGGACATCCCTGGTGTGGCCATCACCCACCTGGGTGACCTTGGCTTGGGGGGGCTGCTCTCATCTCTCGGGCCGGGCAGACCTGAGAGATGGGTTTGTTTCTCACTCGCTGTCATTGTACCTACAGGCGCCTGGGTGCAGGCGGTGTCCCCAGCCCTTGCACCCCCCTGGGTGTGACCATGTCCTGCCAGGACTTCGTCCCTCTTGCTCACACCCTGCCCGCCTGTCCTGCAGTCTTGGTTTCTGTGTCGTGAGCAAACATGTCTCATTTGACGCAACCAGTTACCCCACAGCTGTACGAGTGGAATTTAAAGGTGACGATGGGGCCGTGAAGCTGTGGGGCAAGTGCCGTGAAGGCTGTATGTGCATCGCTGGCGTGCACGCAGCTGTGTCAGAGCCTGGCCTGTCTCGTGCCCTTCCCCTGCCTGGTCCGGGCTCAGGATCCTCCAAACCCTGAGCGAGCCCTGAAATGGTTTTGGGGGCTGCCGGGTGGACGGGGAGCGCGGCAGGGCTGTGGGATGTGTCAAGGGGCAGCAGAGTGGCCTCAGCGGGGCCGGGGACAAAAGTGGGACCTGGCCTGCCCGGCATGGGGCTGTGTGCTGGGCTGGGCCAGGGCACAAGCCTTCAGGATGGCTGTGCCCTGAGCGGGGGGGGTGGCCTCATGGCAGTCCCGGTTTGGGCTGAGCCTGCGCTGGGGGCTGGGAGGGTTTTGGCAACCACTGAAAAGGCAGAAAAAACAAGGAAACAAACCTTCCCCAAATAAATCCCTTGTAAGCTCAGGCACGGAGCCAGCCGCTTTGCCAGGAACCAGCCGTGGGACCAGCCCGGCAGCTTGTGGCTGGTGGGTGCCTCGGCCGCACGTGGGCTCTGGGTGGGGGACATGGCTGCACCGGGTGCCCAGGGACCCCAGCATGTGCCAGGAGGCAGGCCAGGCC
>NW_008794808.1:274512-275155 GCF_000699145.1 Aptenodytes forsteri
GTACCGCACCCCGGGGAGTGGCCAGCACCCCACAGCCCCCAGTGCCAGTGCTCCCTGTGGGGTGGCTGCCCTCTGCCGCGGGGTGGCTCTAAAGGAGTCTGGCATTGCAGTTTATTGTAGGAAACCATGAAAATACAGCAAATGTAACAGAACCCAGGAGAAACTACAGCAGCTCGGACGGATCCTGGCACGCAACCACCGGCATGGGCCCCCACGGTGGATGGCGGCCCTGTGCGGCTCCCAGCTGGGTCGGATCCTGACCCCATCGCTCCAGCCCACCCTGGCTGTGTGCGGTTTGGCACCGAGCGGTGTAACAGGGGCCGAGCGTATCCCGCCGGAGCACGTGCGGGCAGCAAGTAGGCCGGTGCCCCGTGCAGGCAGAGGCATAGGCAGGGCTGGCCGAGTGCACGGCTCCCCTGGGGACAGGGCAGAGCAGCCAGCGGCGCTCTGCAGCCCCAGGGGAGAGTGGGGGCCACAGCCTGGCAGCCTGCGGAAGGGACCCGGTGGCAGCTGTGCCTGGCCACGGTGGCTGTGCCCGGCCGTGGCACTGCAGCTGGGTGAGCCGCATTGAAAACGAACCGTTTTTAAAAAAGTCTTCACACCTCGTTCCAGCCCAGCCTCCCCCCGCCCTCTCTCCCCAAGC
>NW_008794808.1:275354-277375 GCF_000699145.1 Aptenodytes forsteri
CACAGCCCCACGTCCCACTTGCACCCCCCTCCCTGGCCCATCTCTAGGGCTGACCCTCTGCCAGGTCCTGGCGCGCGCCCTCTGCCCAGCCCTGCCCGTGGCCTTGAGCCAAGCTGGAGAAAGGGGCAGGTGGATAGGAAGAGGAGGGGACGGCAGAGCTGTCCCCGTCCCCCCCCATCCCACAAAACAAACGCCTGACCTGCTCCCAGCTGGCGGCAGGGCCGGGGCTGCCCTCGCTGTGCTCTGCTCCCTGCTCGCTTGTGTGCCCCCCAGGCCTTGGAGCTCGCTGGGCAATTGGGGGTCACAGCCGGCACGCGTGCGGGGAGCACGGGCACAGCTCAGTCCAGCTTGGCAAAGCCCCCAATGGTCACTTTACGCTCCTGCTTGTTGGCCACCAGCTCCTGGAGATGCAGGGCACCCCCTCCGATGAAGCAGAAGGCAGGGCAGACGGGCCCTGAGCAGTCCACGCCGCACTCCCAGAGCTCGCGGAAAGAGACAGCATCGTAGAAGCTCACCTTGCCCTGCTCGTAGTCCAGGCAGATACCGATGCGCGGGGGCAAGGGCACAGTGCAGCCGTTGGGGTCGCGAGAGGTGAGCGCCGACCCGTGTGAGAGCAAGATCTTGCCCATGCCGATGGTGAGGAAGGCGTAGGGTGGGGGTGCCTCCACCGTCGTATCCTCTGCCCCGCTGTCATGGCCGCTGTCGGGGTCGTACCTGTCCCGCTACCTGCGCGTGTCGGGGTCGTCCCTGGGGGGGGGGGTATGGGTGAGTCCCAGCACAGACACACGAGGGACAGGCGCCCTCCGCACCCCGGAGCCGGGAGCCGCACCCCAGAGCCGGCGCCCGGTGGGGAGGCAGGAAGAGGCGGAGGACCTCCCCGCACCCACCAAGCCCCCCGCTCACCTGGGGCTCACCACGTCCTGCGGCACCTGGAACCACTCCTGCAGCTTGCTCTCCAGGCCCACGCCCACCTTGACCAGGTAGGAGCTGGGGTCCACGCAGCAGGCCCAGTAGCTCTTGCCCTGCGTGATGGCCACGTCACCGATGACCAGGTCGATGGAGAGGTGGCAGCTGGTCATCAGGCGCTCGGCGGCGAAGAGCATGGGGATGCCGGGAACGCTGCGCACAGCGCGCTGGTCCTTGCTGATGGCCAGCCGGTCCCGGTTGAAGCCCCAGCGGTTGTCCAGGAAGAAGTTGAGGACTGCAGGGAGGAGGAGAATAGGGCGGGTGAGAAGGACAGCACGAGCGGCCAGCGGGGTGCTCCGGAGCAGTGCTCCGAGCCCCTGGCACCCCTCACCTGGGGCGGGCGGCGTGTGTAGGTAGATGTCCTCGCTGTACTCCCCAAAGCCTGCCTTGTTGCAGCCCTTCACCCGGAGCACGTAGATGCTGTCGGTGTCCAGGTACTCCACGAGGGCGCTGGTGCCGCGCACCTCCTCCCGCCGCTGCCACAGCTTCAGCCCCTTGGCCTTGGCGTCCGTCTTGCGGTACTCCACCGTGTAGTGCCAGGCGGGCGGCGAGTGCTGCGGCAGCCGCCAGCACAGGAAGATCTGGTCGTAGGCGTAGGTGCGCTGTGTGTCGATGACGGGGGCCTCGGGCGCTGCGGGGAGAGGCACCGGCGGGCATCAGGCAGCATCCCCCCCCCCGGCAGGCGGGGAGGCGGCCAGACGCAGGGAAGGGGCATTCCGGACGGACGCACGGACGCACAACCAGCAGGAGTCTAGGGGAATCTGACTGCGGAGACCGTGTGTAGGCACCAGAGGAGAGCGAGAGTCGGGGAGACAGAGGAGCTCGCTGCTGTGGGGCTCCAGGGACCAGACAGGCTGAGTGCAAGTCGGGGAGGGAGGAGAGAGAGAGAGAAAGAGAGAGGATGGAGGCAGCAGGAGAGGAGGAGGGGAGGAGATGGGGATGGCGGGGTGGTGTGAAGATGCCAGCAGCGCGGTGGGAGCAGGGAGGCAGGGTGGGAAGGGGGAGCGGAGAGATGAGGGGATGGTGGGTGGAAGTGGGGGGAGGAGGGGGACAGA
>NW_008794808.1:277927-279383 GCF_000699145.1 Aptenodytes forsteri
CCGCGAGCGCCTGCCGAGCGCAGCCCTCCGCGGCCATGGCTGAGCTCCGGCTCCAAGGCGGGCAGGGAGCCGCTCTGCCCGCAGGGGCTGCACCTCCGCATGGGGCACAGCCGGTGCCCGGGTCCTGCTGCCTTTACCTCGGATGAAGGCCAGGTCGGTGAGCAGCTTCAGCTCCCTGCTGACGTCCAGCTGGAAGTGGCTGAAAGAGGCCGTGGCCGCAGGACGGAAGCTCTGCAGCGAGTCGGTAGCCCTGAGGATCCTGCGGCACAGGAGAACAGGGACATCAGGGTGGTATGCGGCGGCCACCTTGGGCACCACAGGGCCCTGCCCGCCCTGGCAGCCCCATGCCTGCCAGGATCCCTGCGGCCCCGGTACCTGTTGTGCAGCTGCTTGGCAGCCTGGACGAAGCAGGGGTGGTCGGTCTCCTTCAGCACCTCCTGGGCGTAGCCCACCATGCCCGAGTTCTCCAGCATGGCCTGGTGCTCCTGGATCTGGCAGTGCAGGCTGGCCAGCCGCTCCTGCTGGCACTCCTCGATCGCCTGCAGCAGGGTCGCCCGCTTCTCCTCCAGCATGGCACATAGCCCCTGGATCAGCTGCGACACCTCCTCCTTGGCCTGCGAGCCATTCACCTGCCAAGCACGGCAGGGTCCGTGTGCCGCACGCCCCGGGGCAGAGAGGGGACCCGCCTGGCAGTGCCACCCCCCACCTAGGGACAGCTCAGGGAGGGGCAGGCACCTTCCGCCCTCACCTCTGTGTGTTTCACCGTCTCCTCCAGCTCGGCAATCTGGGTCTGCACCGTGTCCTGGCTGCTCAGGATGTAGGCGAGGCTCTTCGTCAGCTTCTCCTGCAGGGAAGGAGGTGAGGCGAGGTGCCGGCAACCCCCACGCCCCCGACCTACACACCCCATCTGTGCTGGGGCTCCGCCAGTGCCCCCGATTCCTCCCCGCCGAGCCCTGTCCCTGCCCCAAGCCTGGCCCCCACGGCCTTTACCCTGAGGGCCTGGTAGGCGCTGAGCACCGGGGTGATCTTGTGGCTGGTGTGAGTGCGTCGCACGCGGCAGAGCTGGCACACCAGCCGCTGGCAGGTCTTGCAGTAGTGAGTCACCTCTTCCTTGTGCTCCGGGCACATCAGCCCCTGCGCGGGCACAGGAGAGCTCAGCGGGGCTCCGCGCCCGTCCCCCTCCAGGGGCTCCCCCCGGCACCCACAAAACCCCGAGCGGGGAAGGAAGACCCCGACGGGGAGGCCGTACCTTAGGGCGGAAGGTGAGGGTGGGGGGCGTGGGCTCGTGCTGGGCTTTCTGGGTGCCCCAGGGGTGGTAGAGCTTGAAACACTCATTGCAGAAGCTGGACTTGCACTCAGTGCAGCCCTTGGTGGCCTCCAGCTGCGGGGGCTTGCAGAACTGGCACATGATGGCGGCGCTGATGTTGATGGTCTGGCGGTAGCGTTCCACCACCCG
>NW_008794808.1:282692-282959 GCF_000699145.1 Aptenodytes forsteri
GTGTCCTCCAGCTGCGGGGGCTTGCAGAACTGGCACATGATGGCGGCGCTGATGTTGATGGTCTGGCGGTAGCGTTCCACCACCCGCTCCAGTGTCAGGTTGCGGAAGAGGCTGCCCAGGCCCCGCTCACCCAGGTCCACGTCCCGCTGGCAGGCCGGGCAGGGGAAGCTGACGGTCTGGGGATGCACGGTGCCCCGCTTGCGCCCCGGGTAGGTGCCGAAGCCTGTGGGAGGGAGGCAGGGAGGGCGTCAGGTGGGGCTCAGCGCC
>NW_008794808.1:283109-284162 GCF_000699145.1 Aptenodytes forsteri
GCGGGTGGCGGGGGTGGCAGCGGGCGAGGAGGGCTCGGAGGTGGGGTCGCAGCAGAGGTAGCCGTGCTGCAGCAGCACCTCGCTGGCGCAGACGTGGCAGACGTTGTGGGCGCAGGGCAGGGCCAGCGGCTGCTTGTACATCTCCTTGCACACCGGGCAGACCAGCTCCCGCTCCATGTTCTTCATGCTGGTCTGGGGAGAGAGGGGGGAGCGTCACCTGCCGCGGGCAGGACCGGGGCCACGATGGGGACCGGGGCTGGGATCAGGACCGCATCAGGACTGGGACCCACACCAAGACCAGCACTGAGACCAGCACCAGGATGGGGACCAGGGCTGCAACTGGGAGGGGGATTGGGGACGGCACCAGGGCCAGGATCGGGACTGGCACTGGGACTAGAACCAGGACCAGCACCAAGTCTGTGATCAGGCCTGGGACCAGCACCAGGGCCAGGGCCAGGATCAGCACCAGTCCTGGGACCAGGGCTGGAATGGGGACCAGGACTGGGGCCAGGATGAGGACCAGCATCAGGGCCAGGATTAGGACCAGCACCAGGACCAGCACCAGGGCCAGGATCAGGCCTAGGACCAGCACCAGGGCCAGGATTAGGACCAGCACTGGGACCAGCGCCAGGATGGGGACCAAGGCTGTGATTGGGTTGGGAATGGGGCTGGGGATGGCACCAGAGCCGGGATCAGGACCAGCACTGGGACCAGAGCCAGGACCAGCACCAGGGCTGGGACCAGCACCAGGATGGGGACCAGAGCTGGGACCGGGATTGGGGCTGGGGCTGGCATCAGGGCCAGGATCAGGACCAGCACCAGGATGGAGACCAGGGCTGGGATCGGGATGGGGACTGGGGCTGGGGCCAGCACCGGGACCAGAGCCAGGACCAGCACCAGGACTGGGACCAGCACCAGGGCCAGAACCAGGATGGGCACCAGGATCGGGGCCAGGATGGGGACCGGGACACCCACCCACGGGTGTGCAGGCAATCCTAGTGCTCCCGGTGCTCCCGGCCCCGGGGAGTCCGGCCCCGGCGGTGACACGGTGCG
>NW_008794808.1:285280-286545 GCF_000699145.1 Aptenodytes forsteri
GCGGTGGCCTCGGTCCCGGCGGCCTTGCTGAGGTGATGCCGCGGCCCCAGCCGTAGGCACGGGCACCTCCCTGGCGCTCTCCTCCCTGCTCTCGCTGCTGCTCTTCGCCGGGATGCAGATGTACAGCCGGCAGCTGGCCTCCACCGAGTGGCTGACCATCCAGGGCGGGCTGCTGGGCTCCGCGCTCTTCGTCTGCTCCCTCACCGTATCCTTTGGGGCCGGGGAGAGCGGGGCCAGGGGTGCGGTGCCCCGTTCTGTTCCCTTAACCCTCCGGACAGGCCTTCAACAACCTGGAGAACCTCGTCTTCGGCAAGGGCTTCCAGGCCAAGATATTCCCCGAGAGTAAGTGTTGCAGAGGGGCGTGGGGCGGGGAGGAGGGAGAGCACGCCGTCGGTCCAAAGGCGTCGGGTGTGCCGGCTGGCAGCAGGGCTGGGTTTGCGAAGGGCCTGCGGCGTGGCCCTGCCCTGTGTGCGCTCTGCCTGTGGGACCGAAGGGTCCCAGCCCTGCCCTGGAGGAAAGGCCACCCTGGTAGTTCCCCCGCGGCTTTTCCCATGCTGTGGGTAGGTATGTCCTGCCGCATCGCCGCGGCCCTGGCCCCTGCTGCTCTGAGGCTGACGTGTTGGGGCAGCATGGCTGCATCTTTTCTCTCTCCTGTTTTTCCCCTGCAGTCCTCACCTGCCTCTTGCTGGCTGTCTTTGCCTCTGGCCTCATTCACCGAGTCTGTGTGACCACCTGGTGAGTCCAGAGCCTGCCCTGGAGCAGCCATCGCGCTGCTGCGGCTGCTGCCAGGGACCCTGATGGCTCGTGCTTGCCGTTGGGAGGGGAATGGGGCATCGGGCAGGGCCAAGGCTGGCCAGGGACCCCCAGGGTGGCCAGTGTTAGGCACCGCAGCGGAGTCGAAGGGCAAGGTGTTGGTTCAGCCCTGGCGTGTGTTCCTGCCTGCCAGCAGCTGAGCAGCCTCCTCTCTTCTTTCCTCGCAGCCTCATCTTCTCCATGATCGGCCTCTACTACATCAACAAGATCTCCTCCACCCTCTACCAGTCCGCAGCGCCCGTCGCTGCTCCCGCCAAGGCTGTCGGCAAAGGCAGGAAGAGAAATTGATGTCCCGCCGCCCCTTCCCCGGGGCAGCCCCCTCCCCGCCGGCCTGGACTGGGGCTCTCAGCCGCCCAGTAAAGCCATTTCTTTGTAGTTTCTTGTCCGCAGCTGCCTCGGGTTTGGTTCCTCCGCTGGCTCTCAGCCTGGTTTCCTCGCACCGCTGTGTGTCG
>NW_008794808.1:287906-289357 GCF_000699145.1 Aptenodytes forsteri
CGTGGGCTGCGGTTCGGACCCCGATAAAGCTGAGGGACGGTGGCTGCCTGTGGTGTACGGTGCTCCCAGGGGGCCAGGGCGCGGGGGGAGCAGGGGGCCTCCAGCTGGGGCTCCCCTGGGCGGTGCCGCCCTGGTCGGGGGCAGCAGGCGGCCGAGGACCCCGGGACGCTGCTCGAAGCCGCGCTGGTGGGAAATCGGTCATCTCTCCCCAGGGCGAGGCTGGTGTCTGGGGAGCTCCACGCAGAGGAGGGGTCTCCACACAGGCCCGGGTCCCTTCTCAGTACTCCCACCAACCTGCAGAGGCTGCAGAGAGCCCACCCCATCCCAGCCTGGCCTCTCCCAGCTTCTTGGAGCTTGGCTCTAGAGGCAGGGATGCGAGGTGGCGAGGACAGGATCAGGCCTCACCCTGCAGGCCCGCGGCGCTGGGTAGCACTGCAGGCAGAGCGCGTTCCCAGCTGCCCTTCAGATGTGGTTCGCACCGTCAGGTGGGAGCTGGAGAAGACTCATCCCGGCCCCGCTGGCCAGTTTCCAGGGGAAGGAGGAGAGAGGCTGGCTGGGTGGAGCAGGTGGTGCAGCCTTTAAAATGCAGAGTGCCCAGAGCCTGTGGTCTCCCCCGGCCTGCCGGGGCGGCTCAGCCCACGCCGGGGGGCTGCTCCCCGCTCCTGCCGGCGCAGCGGCTGCAGCCTGGCCCCCCCTGCCTTCACGGGCAGCGGCAGGCAGACACGCCAGAGCACCGTGCTGGGCTCCTCCAGGAAGGGGGACGGACGCCCTGCGGCGGAGGCGTCCCTGCTGCGGGCAGGGGAGGGCCTGCCTGGCCTCTGGCCGGGGGTGCCCCTCTGGCCGGGGGTGCCTGAGACCCGGCGCTGCCGGCCTGGCTGGAAGAGCTGCGCGGCTGGTGGTGATGCATGCCGGGGCCTGCCTTCCTGGCAGCCTCCCCGGCTTCTTCGCATACCAGCCAAAGGACTTTCTTGTTTTTAATTATCGGCTGCGCATCCTTCTGCAAAAAGGAGCAGTTGGTATCATGAGGGAGGACTCGGGCTAATTAGCAGGAGCGACTAATTAGCTGTTTCCTGAGCAACAATGGCAGCTCAGAGCAGGGTGGGCAGCTCCCGCGGTCTCGCCTGTGCGCAGCTGTTTGTGGGGTGGCACCACCCCAGATTTGGTGAAGTGGTGCCTTTCTGGGGCAGGGACTGCAGCCTTGGCACAGGGCAGGGACTGCAGCCCTCCATGGGCTACTCGCAGCCCTCTGGGCTGCTGACGGCCATCCAGGGGCTACTCACAGCCCTCTGGCAGCTCGGCAGGCAGCAGTACGGCGGCAGTGCCTCCCTGCACGGACATGTGCCTGCTGCGGGCACTCGCGTCCCGGGGAGATGCTCCGCTCGCCTCCAGCCTCGCGTGTGGGGCCGCGTCACAGCCGCTCCTGCCAGCCGCTCCCGGGCGCCGCCACGCGC
>NW_008794808.1:290137-291850 GCF_000699145.1 Aptenodytes forsteri
GCCGCGCCGGGTTGCGCCGCCCGCCCCCACCCGCTCCTGCCAGCCGCTCGTGGCACATGCCAGCCGGAGCGACCGGTTGGCAGCCAAGTTTCTGCCTGGTGCGTCAGCGGGGAAAGCTGCCCTTTCCCAAGGCGGTCAGTCCTCCAGCAGCGCCTTCGCCCAGGCTAGGAGCTGCACCTCGGTGCTGGGGGGGGAGCGGGGGGGCTGCTCCCCACTGGGAAATGGGGCTGCAGCGGCTGGGGGAGCGAGCGTGGCCCCGGGGCGAGTCCCTGGGGCAGAGACACCTGCAAGCGCAGCCGGTGGGGGCAAGGGGAGCCCCGGCTCCACCGCAGCAAGACGGAGCGTGCCGGGTGAGCCCAGCAGCCGCGCCAGCTGGGGCTGCACGCCACAGCGCAGCGAGAGCTTGTCTTCCCCTCCAGCCACTGCTCTCGTCTCGGCCCCATTATTGCCGCTCGCCTCTGTATTGATTTTTCCCAGGCCACGTCGCAAGGTGTAAACGAGCGTCTGAGCTGTAGCACAGGCTCTGCCAAAGTCCTCGTCACCGCTTCCTTAATCCGGCCTGCGTCATCCAGGATGGAGGACCTGCCTGCACCGACGGAGACGGGGCTCCTCGCCCTGGCGGGGTCTCTTGTCCTGGCAGCGGGGGGGGGGTCGTGTTTCACAAGGCTCCACTGTCTGTTGTGTAATTTGGTCACCCAAATGCGCTCCTGTCCCTCTGCTGATGCACTTGCCTGATGATAACTTCATTCCGGATCACTGTTAATTTGTTAATCGAGTTTGGGTCGATGCCAACGGCCGCCTGATTTGTGCACGCTCAATCGTTGTGGTTTTAGTGAGGGTTTTAATTGATTATAAGTTTGTCGGTACGATGGCGGGTAGCAAGCCCCATGTCCAAGCTGCAGAACGGACTTTTCTTTCTCTGATGTGACCAGTGTCCCCAGGCTGCTGCTCGGGGGGGGTGACCAGCCTCCCCAGGCAGTGCTGCTGCCCCCAGTGCCCCCTCCCTGCCCCAACCCAGCCCTGTGCCCGCTGCCTTCCCAGGGCCAGGGCTGATGCTTCCTTGCTGCCGGAACGTGGGTGCTGCTGGAGGATGTGTTGCCAGAGCCCAGGGGGTGCCAGGATGAGCCCCCAGCATTCTGGGGACAAAGCGGCTGTGGGGACAAGAGCCGTCCTGGCCTCCACAGCCAGCACACCAGGAGGGAGGGGACAACAACCAGGCGCTGGGAAGAGTCTCTGATTTATTAAAAGGCACTTAAATTCGTACAAAAGAGACACAGGGCTGCCCTGCAGCCCCAGCCCCGTGCTGGGGCAGAGCCATGGGCATGGAAGACCGTCCAGGGGGTCCCCAGGGACAGGCGGGGTGCCTGGGGACTTGGGGTAGGGGGGCTCCCGGCACCCCAAAGGCATTGTTGAGACCAAACCATCACCGAAAGACCGAGGGATGCTGATGAGGGCGACCCACGGCGGCAGAGGCAGGAGGTGCCCTCCTGGGGCCTCGGTCCTGCCAGGAACAGGTGGCACTTGGCTGAGGGGGACAGCAGTGCTGCAGTGTCACCCGGGGCTCGGTGGCTGGGGCTGGTCCACGCTGGAGCAGACTGGTAAGGCGGGGGCTGGGGGAATCCTTCATTGGTCCACGAGCGCATGGGCTCCTTCCTCGGGGGGTCGGCAGGGCCCCCTCAGGCGTGCAGGGGTCTGTAGGGCTTGTCCTGCCCA
>NW_008794809.1:0-2348 GCF_000699145.1 Aptenodytes forsteri
TTGTCGGAGACCTAAAACTCTGAGACAATGCCCTTATGAAAAGCAAACAATACAGGGCAGAAGTCAAGACTCGAGCTGTAGAGTTACTCATCGAATCACAAAAAGATTATCCCTCACTGTGGGCGGCCATTCAAGCCATCGCACCTGAGCAGCATGCTGCGCAAGGGCTGCACACCTGAAACCCTACGCTCATGGCATCAAAAGCACCTAGCTAGGCAAAATCCTGTGACCGTTACTACTCAAAGCCAAGCTGCTCGTATCGCTGAACTTGAGCGAGAAAACCGAGAACTCAAACAAGCGAACGAAATCATTCGAAAGGCAGCCGGTATTGAAGACCAGGCGGATAAGGCCGCCCACACAAGTAATGATTAACTTCATTGATGATGAAAAGAAAAAGTATGGGGTCGAGTCAATCTGCAGAATACTGCCAATTGCCCCATCTACCTACTATCGCATCAAAGATGAACAGGATAACCCAGAAAAGCAAAGTCGTCGCGAACAAAACGACGCCTATCTCACTGAGCAAATTAAGCGAATATGGCAAGAAAGCGGTTGTCGTTACGGTATTCGCAAAGTCTGGCACAAGCTGATGCAAGAAGGCTTATCAAAGCTTTCTCGCTGCACAGTTGAACGACTCATGAAAAAGCTAGGTATCCAAGGCGTATGGCGGGGTAAAGGTAAAATCACCACTAAGCAGCGAGACGACCAAGACAAGCCAAATGACCTTGTTAAACGCAACTTTACCGCAGATAGCCCAAACAAGAAAAGACGCTTGCGGAGCAGTGCTCCTCAGGTCGCAGATTTTACCTACATCAAAACTAAATCAGGCTGGGTTTATACCGCCTTTGTCATTGACGTGTTCAAGCGAGTTATCGTGGGTTGGAAAGTATCGAATCATATGGACACTCAGCTGGTCCTAGATGCCTTAAATCAAGCCTTAGACGCTCGTGGCAGACCAAGCGGGGTGATTCACCATTCCGATAAAGGTAGTCAGTACCTATCGATTAAATACGGTGAACGGCTTAAACAGTCTGGACTTGCCGCATCAGTCGGCACGACAGGTGATTCCTTACGACAAGCCCTAGCTGAAAGCGTCAATGGGCTGTATAAAGCTGAGGTGATCGATTAATTAAAACAAGTTCTTACGACAATGCCCTAGCTGAAAGCGTCAATGGGCTGTATAAAGCTGAGGTGATCGATTACTTAAAACAAGAATGGGATGGTGTAAATGATGTTGCTCTAGCGACCCTTGATTGGGTACACTGGTACAATCATGAACGATTGCATTCTACCAATGGATATGTGTCACCTATTTATGCGGAAAATATCTACTATTGTTCATTAAATCTGTCAGGTCATGCTGCCTGACTCAAGTAAACCTGTCTCCAATAAAACCAGGACGGTTCAAAGAACTGCAAAATGTATCCAAAGCCTGCAAAGTCATGGGTGTATCACGAGATACCTTCTACCGTTACCAAGAAATGGCGGAGCAAGGCGGTGTCGATGCCCTAATCAACCGTTCAAGACGAGTACCCAATCTTAAAAACCGAGTGGATGAGGCCACCGAAGACGCTGTCATCAAGTATGCCATTGACTACCCAGCGTATGGACAAGTCAGAGCATCCAATGAACTACGCAAACTTGGTGTATTCGTCTCACCCAGTGGCGTTCGTTCAATCTGGCTACGCAATGACCTAGAGAACTTCAGAAAACGTCTCAAAGCCCTAGAAGACAAAGTAGCAACTGATGGCATTATTCTCACCAAATCACAAGTTGTCGCCCTTGAGAAGAAAAAAGAAGATGACATCGCCTGTGGTGAAATCGAAACCGCTCATCCTGGCTATCTTGGCTCGCAAGATACCTTCTATGTGGGTAATTTAAAAGGCGTAGGACGCATTTATCAGCAGACCTTCGTAGATACTTATAGCAAGGTGGCTCATTGCAAGCTGTATACCACCAAAACCCCAATCACTTCAGCCGATATACTTAATGATAAGGTATTACCGTTCTATCAAGAGCATGATTTGCCAATGCTGAGAATTTTAACCGATAGAGGCACAGAGTATTGTGGTAAGGTAGAAAACCATGATTACGAACTGTATTTAGCCATTAATGATATCGAACATACCAAGACGAAAGCTCGCTCACCCCAAACCAATGGTATTTGCGAGCGGTTTCATAAAACGATTTTGCAGGAGTTTTACCAAGTGACGTTTAGAAAAAATCTGTATAGTTCGCTTGAGCAGTTGCAGTCTGACCTAGACATTTGGTTAAACTTCTACAATAATGAGCGTACTCATCAAGGAAAAATGTGTTGTGGGCGTACCCCGATGCAAACGTTACTTGAT
>NW_008794810.1:0-542 GCF_000699145.1 Aptenodytes forsteri
CTCATCCTCGCCGGTGTCACCCCACAGCCAGGGGGACCCGTCCTTGTCCTCGCCGGCGTCACCGTGACTGCCACCAGTACTTGTCCTCGTCCTCCCTGCTGTCACCCTGGGTGCCACGAGCCGTCCTCATCCTCAACAGTGTCACCGTGGGTGTGGCAGGGACCCGTCCTTGTCCTCACCGGCGTCACCCCGGACGTCCTTGTTGTCCCCGGTGTCCCCCCCGGTGCCACAAACAGCCGTCCTCGTCCTCGCCGGTGTCACCGCGACTGCCACCAGTACTTGTCCTCGCTGCTGTCACCCCGGGTGCCACCAGCCGTCCTCATCCTCACCAGTGTCACCCTGGGTGCACAGGGACCCGTCCTTGTTGTCACCGGTGTCACCCCCAGTGCCACAAACAGCCGTCCTCGTCCTCACCGGCGTCACCCCACAGCTGGGGGGCCCCCGTCCTTGTCCTCGTCCTCACCAGTGTCACCCCGGGTGCACGGGGACCCGTCCTTGTTGTCACCGGTGTCACCCCCGGTGCCACACACAGCCGTCCCCAT
>NW_008794810.1:604-1042 GCF_000699145.1 Aptenodytes forsteri
CCACGGGGACCCATCCTTGTTGTCACCGGTGTCACCCTCAGTGCCACAAACAGCCGTCCTCGTCCTGACCAGTGTCACCCTGGGTGCACAGGGACCCGTCCTTGTTGTCACCGGCGTCACCCCCGGGTGCCACAACGACCCGTCCTCGTCCTCGCCGGCGTCACCCCGGGGGCACGGGGGCACACGCTTTTTTGCGCCGGCGTCCCCCCCGGGGCCCCCCACCGCCTGTCCTGGCCGGCGTCACCCCGGGTGCACGGGGACCCGTCCTTGTTGTCACCGGCGTCACCCCCGGGTGCCACAACGACCCATCCTCGTCCTGGCTGGCGTCACCGCGACTGCCACCACCGCCTGTCCTGGCCGGCGTCACCCCGGGTGCGGCTGCAGAGACTCGTCCTCGTCCTCGTCCTCGTCTTCATCCTCCTCCTCCTCCTCCTCCTC
>NW_008794811.1:0-1031 GCF_000699145.1 Aptenodytes forsteri
ATTTTTGACAAATCCAAGTGAGCGTAATGCCCCAAATTGATAGGTTTTTACATGTGGTTAGCCATTAGTTTATTTATTATCACGCTGATTTTGGTGATTTGGCAACCCAAAGGCTTAGGCATTGGCTGGACTGCCAGTATCGGGGCGGGGTTGGCGTTGCTACTTTCGGGGCGGGATTGGCGTTGCTACTGGGCGTAATTACGCTTGCCGATATTCCTGTGGTTTGGGATATCGTGTGGAACGCAACTTTTGCTTTTATTGCGATTATCATTATTAGCCTGTTACTAGATGAAGCAGGGTTTTTTCGCTTTATTGCTTTGCACGTGGCAAGATTGGCAAAAGGTAGCGGTAAGCGGTTGTTTGTGTTTATTGTGCTGTTGGGGGCGGTGGTGTCGGCGTTGTTTGCCAATGATGGGGCGGCGTTGATTTTGACCCCGATTGTGATTGCCATTTTGACCACGTTACGCTTTTCCCCTGCCACTACGCTTGCTTTTATCATGGCAGCGGGCTTTATCGCTGATACTGCCAGTATTCCGTTGGTAGTGTCGAATTTGGTAAATATTGTGTCGGCTGACTTTTTTAAAATCCCATTTACCGATTATGCTAAGGTGATGCTACCCGTGAACATGGTGGCGGGGGTCTCCACATTATTTGTTTTTTATGGGTTTTGGCTTTTATCGTAAAGATATGCCTACGGTGTATGATTTATCCTTAATTGAAAGCCCACAATCGGCTATCGTGGATAAAAATACCTTTGTCATGGGTTGGGTGGTGTTGGCGTTGCTATTGTTGGGCTTTTTTGTGCTTGAGCCGAGGGGTGTGCCGATTAGCTTAATTGCAGGGTTCGGGGCGTTGGTGTTACTTGTAGTGGCAAAAATGGGTCAAAAAATAGCGGTGTTACCGATTGTCAAAAATGCCCCGTGGCAAGTGGTGATATTCTCGCTCGGTATGTATCTGGTGGTGTATGGGTTAAAAAATGCAGGACTGACCGATTATTTAGCCCATGTCTTAAGCCAACTCGCTAATCAAGG
>NW_008794812.1:0-352 GCF_000699145.1 Aptenodytes forsteri
CTCAGATCCAGCAGCCATCAGCAGGTTGTGCGGACAGCTTTCAGGAGTGTTGGGGTTGAGCAGAGCCACGTGGGAGGGACTGTTGAGGGGTAGTGAAGCAGATTGCAGCTCAAGTGTGTTAAGGCTTCTTTGTGGGGGGTTTAAAGGTTGTGGGTTTTCTTTTAAGGGCAGGCTGTAGTTGGATTCTAGAGGGTATTCCTAAATGGGAGCAAGACCTTTGGAATTGTTAAGCTGTAGCTCTACATACCAGTGACTCATTCGATATTGTTTTTGCAGATGCACAGGGATGAGCTGTGCGCCTAAAGGGCAATGTAGGAGAGCCAAGCGGAGTGCTGTAAGAAGGTGGGTCGGC
>NW_008794813.1:0-522 GCF_000699145.1 Aptenodytes forsteri
GGAGGGAGCGGAGCGGGCAGGTGGGAGCCGGGAGGGAGGGAAGGAGGGAGCGGGGCAGGGGAGAGGGGAGGAGAGAGGGACGGGGCAGAGGAGGAGGAGGAGGAGGAGGAGGGAGGGAAGGAGGGATGGAGGAGGAGAGGAGGGACGGAGGGAGCGGGGCAGAGGATGGAGGGAGAGGAGAAGGGGATGGAGGAGGAGAGGAGGGATGGAGGGAGCGGGGCAGAGGATGGAGGGAACGGGGTGGAGGATGGAGGAGGGCTGCAGGAGGGATGGAGGGAGCGGAGAAGGGGATGAAGGAGGAGAGGAGGGATGCAGGGACGGAGGGAGCGGGGCAGAGGGCGCGGGAGGGATGGAGGGAGCAGGGCAGGACCCGGAGGAGGGATGCAGGGATGGAGGGAGCGGAGAAGGGATGGAAGAGGGATGGAGGGAGCAGGGATCGGGGCGGAGGAGGGATGCAGGGCTACAGGGACGGAGGGAGCGGGGCGGGATCCGGAGGAGGGATGCGGGGACGGAGGGAGCGGG
>NW_008794814.1:0-1018 GCF_000699145.1 Aptenodytes forsteri
TATGGAGGCTCGTGGCTCCGTATGGAGGCCCTCAGTCCTGTATAGAGTCCCTCGGCCCCATATGGAAGCTCGTGGCCCCATATGGAGGCCCTCAGTCCCGTATGGAGGCTCACGGTCCCGTATAGAGTCCCTCGGTCCCGTATAGAGTCCCTCGGCCCCATAGGGAAGCTTGTGGCCCCGTATGGAGTCCCTCAGTCCCGTATGGAGGCTCACGGTCCCGTATGGAGGCCCTTGGCCCCGTAGGGAGTCCCTTGGTCCCGTATAGAGTCCCTCAGTCCCGTATGGAGTCCCTCAGTCCCGTATGGAGGCTCGCGGCCCCGTATGGAGTCCCTCTGCCCCGTAGGGAAGCTCTTGGCCCTGTATGGAGTCCCTCGGTCCCGTATGGAGGCTCGCGGTCCCGTATAGAGGCGCCCTTAGAGAGTCCCTTGGTCCCGTATAGAGTCCCTCAGTCCCGTATGGAGTCCCTCAGTCCCGTATGGAGGCTCGCGGCCCCGTATGGAGTCCCTCTGCCCCGTAGGGAAGCTCTTGGCCCTGTATGGAGTCCCTCGGTCCCGTATGGAGGCTCGCGGTCCCGTATAGAGTCCCTTGGTCCCGTATAGAGTCCCTCGGTCCCATATGGAGTCCCTCGGTCCCATATGGAGGCTCGTAGTCCCGTATAGAGTCCCTCGGTCCCATATAGAGTCCCTCAGTCCTGTATGGAGTCCCTCGGCCCTGTATGGAGTCCCTTGGCCCTGTATAGAGTCCCTTGGTCCCATATAGAGTCCCTCGGTCCTGTATGGAGGCTCGCGGTCCCGTATAGAGTCCCTCGGTCCCGTATAGAGTCCCTCGGCCCCATAGGGAAGCTTGTGGCCCCGTATGGAGTCCCTCAGTCCCGTATGGAGGCTCGTGGTCCCGTAGGGAGGCCCTCGGTCCCGTATAGAGTCCCTCAGTCCCGTAGGGAGGCCCTCGGTCCCGTATGGAGGCTCACGGTCCCATATAGAGTCCCTCAGCCCCATATAGAGTCCCTCGGCCCCCCCCC
>NW_008794815.1:0-498 GCF_000699145.1 Aptenodytes forsteri
CCAGGAGTTATTGATGCTGATTATGAAGGAACAATTTATATAATGGCTTATACCCTAAACCCACCTCTCTTTGTGCCAAAAGGAAGTCGGATTGCTCAGATTCTTGCTTTTAAGAGCCCAGTAACCTATCCCCCGCCAAGTGAAAGGAAGCGAGGCAATACAGGCTTCGGCTCTACCAGGCCGGCAGTGTGTTTTTCGGCAAAATTAAACCACAGGCCGATGATAAAAGTCAGCCTCCAACAACAGGGCCTCACTGTATGGTTAAACGCGATGATGGATACGGGGGCAGATATTACCATCATAAGCTATTCACTTTGGCCCCCGCAATGGAGACTAGAACCTGCAGGAACTGCGGTTGCTGGGGTAGGGGGTCAATCAGCTACCTACGTTAGCCGTGAGCCGGTACAGATAATCTTTCCAGAGGGACAACGGGTAAATAATCGAGTACACGTTTTGTCCCTCCCCAGCAGCCTTGAAGCCTTAATTGGGCGAGACGTA
>NW_008794816.1:0-1030 GCF_000699145.1 Aptenodytes forsteri
TCCCTACATCCCCTCCATGTCCCCGTCCCCATCCCTCCCTTGTCCCCATGTCCCTCCCCTGTCCCCATGTCCCTCCCCAGGTCCCCTCCACGTCCCCCCCGTGTCCCTCCTGTGTCCCCATGTCCCCACCGATGCGGCCGTGTCCCCATCCCTCCCGTGTCCCCTCCATGTCCCCACGGTGTCCCCAGCCCATGACCCCACCGTGTCCCTCCTGCGTCCCCATGTCCCCACCGATGCGGCCGTGTCCCCATCCCTCCCGTGTCCCCTCCATGTCCCTCCTGTGTCCCCAGACCGTGTCCCTCCCCATGTCCCCTCCACGTCCTCATCCCTCCTGTCCCCCTCCATGTTCCCAGTCTGTGCCCTCCGTGTCCCTCCCGTGTCCCCTCCATGTCCCTCCTGCGTCCCCTCCGTGTCCCTCCTGTGTCCCCATCCCTCCCGTGTCCCCTCCATGTCCCTCCTGTGTCCCCAGACCGTGTCCCTCCCCATGTCCCCTCCGTGCCACTCCCCATGTCCCCATGTCCCTATCCCTGTCACTCTCGTGCCCCCGTGTCCCCTCCACGTCCCCACCGTGTCCCCATCCCTGTCACTCCTGGGTCCCCTCCACGTCCTCATCCCTCCTGTCCCCCTCCATGTTCCCAGTCTGTGCCCTCCGTGTCCCTCCCGTGTCCCCTCCATGTCCCTCCTGCGTCCCCTCCGTGTCCCTCCCGTGTCCCCTCCGTGTCCCTCCTATGTCCCTGTGTCCCTCCCATGTCCCCATCCCTCCCGTGTCCCCTCCATGTCCCTCCTGCGTCCCCTCCGCATGTCCCTCTCCCCATGTCCCCATCCCTCCCCTCCATGTCCCCCTCCCTGTCCCTCTCCTGCCCCCCTGTCCCCCCTGTCCCCCCCCCCGTGTCCCCTCCATGTCCCTCCTACGTCCCCTCCATGTCCCTCCCGTGTCCCCATGTCCCCATCCCTCCCACGTCCCCTCCATGTCCCTCCCGTGTCCCCATCCCTCCCGTGTTCCCTCCATGTCCCTCCCGCGTCCCCTCTG
>NW_008794817.1:0-235 GCF_000699145.1 Aptenodytes forsteri
TCGCACCGTATGGCACAGCATGGCACAGCACGGCACGACACAGCGTGGCACGGCATGGTGCGGCACAGCGTGGCACGGCACAGCATGGCACAGCACGGCACAGCGTGGCACAGTGCAGCACGGCACAGCACGGCACGGTGCAGCGTGGCACAGCTTGGCACGGCACATCTTGGCATGGCACAGTGCGGCACGGCACGGTGCGGCACAGCGTGGCACGGCACAGCGGGGCACGGCA
>NW_008794818.1:0-474 GCF_000699145.1 Aptenodytes forsteri
TGGGTAAGCTCCTCCGGGGCTTCGCCGTGGGCTGTGCTTTGCGGTGTGCGTGTGCTGGCGTGCGAGGCACAGCCATCCCTGCCCGCTCCTCTGGCCCGGGCTCGGACCCCCACCCCTGGCAGGGGGTCTCTGCCACCCCAAGGGCCGTGGAGCAGCTGCTGGTGTGGTCCGGGGTGAGGGACCAGCACCCCAGGGCTCCCAGGGGATAGTACTGTGCCTGTCCCCCGCCGGTGCTGTGCTGGGATGTCCTGGGTGGGATGGAGTTGGCTGGGACCGCAGTGTACCCTTGTACCGGCTGCTCAGGGGACGTGTCAGGGGGACGGCGGTTCCCCTTGCTCTGGGTTTTCTCCCCCGACCCTTGGTGCGTTCCCCCGGGGTGCTGCGCTGCCAGTGATGCCCAGACGCGGAGGAGGCTGAGGACTAACGGGGACCTGTCTGCTCTCTCTCCCCAGCTCCTGCGAAACGTCTGAGCTG
>NW_008794819.1:0-434 GCF_000699145.1 Aptenodytes forsteri
ACCCCGTCACGTCACACACCCTGTCACACACATCCCACCCCGTCACCCGTCACACGTGTCTCACCCCGTCACATGTGTCGCGCCCGTCACACACCCCATCACACGTCCCACCCGTCACCTGTCACACACCCCGTCACACGTGTCGTGCCCTGTCACCTGCCACACACCCCGCGACACGCCACACACCCCGCGCGTCCCACCCCATCACACGTCACATGCGTCCCACCTGTCACCCGTCACACACCCTGTCACACATGTCGTGCCCGTCACGTGTCCCACCCATCACCTGTCACACACCCCATCACGTGTCACACACCCCGTCACACGTGTCACACACCCCGTCACACGTGTCCCACCCCGTCACACGTCACACACCCCGTCACACGTGTCGCGCCCTGTCATCTGCCACACACCCCGTGACACGTCACACACCC
>NW_008794820.1:0-349 GCF_000699145.1 Aptenodytes forsteri
AGGGGAGGTCATTGGGGTCCCAGCCCCCCGTGTCCCACCACGGGAGGTCACTGAGGTCCCATCCACCCGTGTCCCCCCAGGGAAGGTCATTGAGGTCCCATCCACCCCTGCCCCCCAAGGGGAGGTCATTGGGGTCCCAGTCCCCCCATGTCCCACCACGGGTGCTCATTGGGGGTCCCAGCCCTCACGTCCCACCACGGGAGGTCATTTGGGGTCCCATCCACCCCTCCCCCCCAAGGGGAGGTCATTGGGGGTCCCAGCCCCTCCCCGTGTCCCACCATGGGAGGTCATTGGGGTCCCATCCACCTGTGTCCCCCATGGGGTGGTCATTTGGGGTCCCATCCACCCC
>NW_008794821.1:0-466 GCF_000699145.1 Aptenodytes forsteri
GAAAGTGCAAGTTGCTCTCATTGACATTAAAGGGACTTACATGAGAATAAAGAGTGGAAAATGAAAAGTTTTCAGGGGCTTCAGGTTGGAACAGTTTTCAGGGGCTTCAGGTTGATGCAACAATTTCATCTCTTCTCAGTTAATGCTGTACAGCACTCCGGGAGTTTTTATCTCATATCTGAAGTTTTACGGCTGTAGGGACGAATTTGAAGATCCCTTTTTGAGTTTTCCTTCGTAGGAATCATAGCAAATTAGCAAAAATAAAGGACACAGAATCAGGTCCACAAACAGCTAAGAACAACTATTTCAATTTTTTTCATTGGTATTTTGTTTTTTTTGAATAATTTGTAACTTTCTCAAATTATATATATTTTTCATATTTAATAAACAGAGCTTTCAAATTTTGCATGTGTTAAATGAAGAAATAACTCTTTTGGTACTGCAAGAAAATTCATAACATAATATT
>NW_008794822.1:0-701 GCF_000699145.1 Aptenodytes forsteri
CCAAACCCCGCAGGGCGGGAGACGGTTTGGGGACGGGGACGGGGAAAAAGGGGCCGGGAGGAAACGGCGAAGGTTTTTGGGGGTTTTTTTTTTCCTTCCCCCCCCCGACGCCGGTGTTTTTTGCGGCGCAGAACTTCGAGGGCGAGGAGCTGGTGGAGCTCTCCTTCTCCAGGAACGGGGAGGAGCTGGGGACGGCTTTTCAGATCGGCAAAGAATCCCTGGCCGACAGAGCCCTCCTGCCCCACGTCCTCTGCAAAAACTGCGCCGTGGAGCTCAACTTCGGCCAGAAGGAAGAACCCTTCTTCCCCGTGCCCGAGGGTTACGTCTTCATCCACGCCCTCCCCGCGGAGGACCGAGTCCGCACCCCGCTCCCCCCAAAAACCACGGAGGAGTGCGAGGTGAGACGCGCCCCCGACCCCTTTCCCTGCTTCCCCGCTCGTCCGTCCCGGCGGGAATTCCCCGACCGTTCCCGTCCTTCCTCCTCCTCTCACGCTTCCCCTTTTCCCCATCCCGGCTGTTTCTTTTCGGCGCCGTTTCGGCCCAGGTGCTGCTGATGGTCGGGCTGCCGGGTGCGGGGAAGACCCAGTGGGCGCAAAAACACACCCAGGAAAACCGGGAGAAACGATACAACATTTTGGGAACGGAAACCGTCCTGCACCAAATGAGGGTGAGCGCCCGGCCGGCCCTTTCCCCCCCACCCC
>NW_008794822.1:927-1599 GCF_000699145.1 Aptenodytes forsteri
CCGCAAAACAAACCAAACCCCGCAGGGCGGGAGACGGTTTGGGGACGGGGACGGGGAAAAAGGGGCCGGGAGGAAACGGCGAAGGTTTTTGGGGGTTTTTTTTTTCCTTCCCCCCCCCGACGCCGGTGTTTTTTGCGGCGCAGAACTTCGAGGGCGAGGAGCTGGTGGAGCTCTCCTTCTCCAAAAACGGGGAGGAGCTGGGGACGGCTTTTCAGATCGGCAAAGAATCCCTGGCCGACAGAGCCCTCCTGCCCCACGTCCTCTGCAAAAACTGCGCCGTGGAGCTCAACTTCGGCCAGAAGGAAGAACCCTTCTTCCCCGTGCCCGAGGGTTACGTCTTCATCCACGCCCTCCCCGCGGAGGACCGAGTCCGCACCCCGCTCCCCCCAAAAACCACGGAGGAGTGCGAGGTGAGACGCGCCCCCGACCCCTTTCCCTGCTTCCCCGCTCGTCCGTCCCGGCGGGGGAATTCCCCCCGTTCCCGTCCTTCCTCCTCCTCTCACGCTTCCCCTTTTCCCCATCCCGGCTGTTTCTTTTCGGCGCCGTTTCGGCCCAGGTGCTGCTGATGGTCGGGCTGCCGGGTGCGGGGAAGACCCAGTGGGCGCAAAAACACACCCAGGAAAACCGGGAGAAACGATACAACATTTTGGGAACGGAAACCGTCCTGCACCA
>NW_008794823.1:0-412 GCF_000699145.1 Aptenodytes forsteri
ATCCTGAATTCAATAATGGAAGAAATTTACTGCATGTACCTGGGATCATGCAAGGCAACATCATGATAATGCACAATATTTATTCCTACAGTAGGGACGAGATGATAAAATCAAATCATTTCTAATTTGAGGACACAACTAAAGATTGGTCTTCTGGTTACCAACACCTTTCCTTGCCTTTTAACCAAAAAAAGGTATAATTAAGGTTAAGCTTGATTTAAATTGTGTGTCCGCATGTTTAAATATAAAGATAGATTAAATAAAGAAAGAATATATCTACAGTGCCCTTTTTATTTTAAAACACTATTTTAGGAGCCATTTAGTAACCTTGTGGTTGGTGTGGGAACACTGAGGTTGGTATTTACTATGGTTGCCCAATCAACGGGAGCCTGTTGATGAAGCCTTCTTACTC
>NW_008794824.1:0-2700 GCF_000699145.1 Aptenodytes forsteri
AAAATAAATGTTAAAATCAATTAAAAAATGTCTCTTGCATACATATATTTGTATACATACCTATATGTGCATACACATGTATATCTATGTATTTCCTCTTTCCTCCTCACATAAAAAACCCCTTTGATCACTCCTTTACTTGCTATATTTATTAATGCAGAAATATACATCGTGGAAGCAGAGGATGGAAAACCAGATTTTTGTGACTGAATTTATTCTTCTCGGTTTCCCCAGCCTTCAAAGGGTTCATGTTTTGCTCTTTGTGGGAGTCTTGGTCATTTACATTTTGACTGCCACTGGGAATGTCATCATCGTTGCCACAGTGGTGAATGACAACGCTCTCCACAAACCCAAATATTCCTTGGAAATCTGTCATTTTTGGGAATCATCTATGTCTTGGCCACTATACCCAAGCTTTTGGCCAGTCTTCTGGATGTCAAGAAGTCTGTCAGCATAGCTGGGTGCAAAGCCCAAGCCTTCTCCCACTTGTTCCTTGGTGCTACTGAGTTTTTCCTCTTCACAGCCATGTCCTTTGACCGATACATAGCAATATGCACCCTCTCCACTACGCCGCCATCAGGAGTGGAAAACTGTGTGCTCAGGTCTCATTTGGCTCTTGGATGGGTGGCTTTCTGATTGTCTTTGTGCAAACTGTTCTGGTATTCGGACTGCCATTCTGTGGCCCCAGTATCATCAGTCACTTCTACTGTGAGCTGGGCCACTGCTGAAGCTGGCTTGCACTGAGACCCACCATATTGAACGGCTTATTTTCACTGTCACTACAGTGGTTCTGTTTAGCACTTCCTTTTTGACTGTCATCCCCTACTTCGCCATCATTTTTACCATATTGAGGATCCCATCTGCTACTGGGAGACAGAAAGCTTTCTACACCTGCATTGCTCACCTGACTGTAGTCATCATGCTTTATGGGGCGGTCATATTCATTTATGTCAGGCCAAGAGGGCACGCCTCACCAAATATGAACAAAGCGGTATCCCTTCTGAACACCTTTGTAACGCCACTGCTGAACCCTTTCATTTATACTTTGAGGAACAAAGCAGTAAAGACTGCCTTGAAATAAATCAGTGGCTAGAAATAAAATATTTGAGGTTAAAGAATGAGGACTAAAATGTTGACTTTTCTGCAGGCTCCTGTAGCAAACTGATTCTAGAAGTCTCTTTGGGAAGTACATATCAATAATTTTTATAAAGAAGGCAGATGATTTAGATTATAATTCTTCTAAAATAAAGAGGTTGAGGGGTTTGTGTTCATGTTTGTTGTGGCTCCACTGACCTTTAACATAGCAAAATCAGCATAGATCATCATAAGCAATCCTCTTTGTTATTTATGTTCTGCATCATTTATGTGATTTATGTGATGGTTATACAGTGCTTCCCTAATTTCTCATATGATTATTCTAATCAAGAATATTGATTCTCTCATTGCTTCAACTGATTGTCTGTGTAATTTGAAACATACGATTTCCTTTAATTAATCATTGTTTCAGCTAAAACAAAGATTTATAGAAAATGTTTCCTGTGTGGTTAGACTAATCTCGGCTAAAGGGTAGGTATCCTCATTTAGATAGTCACCTTAGTCTCTCTTGTCAGTTCAACTTTGAATGAAAAACTCAGCTGGTATTCACTGGCAAAATGGCTTCTCATAAGGAAGTAATTTTAGGGAATTCTGGCCTTCTATTCTCAAGTAAATCAGAATTCCTTTGAGAAGAAAACAAAAAACAAACCCCTTTAAAATTATGGCTAGAGTTTTTATACCTCCCTAAGATTTTTATATGCATGTCTATCCTTGGAAACCTTCCACTCAGTAGGCAGCAACCATGAAGAGTCATTGAAAGTGTCAACCTTACCATATATGTTAGAAACTTGGACATTGCTGTAAATGCTGACCTCAGCCCTGGCCTCTCTCGGTGTAATAAAAGAATTGCTACCAGGGTAGGTGCTTTAAGAGGGTGTGCAGAAGGGAGTAAGCGTGGGCTTATAGGCAAGCGTATGCACTGTTTGCAACACACGAAAGTAAAGGGATGGAGGAATGGGTTTGCTTGTATGGGTATTTTGAGGAATAATAATTTGAAATAAAAATGTTCTTTTGAAGTAGTGGTAAAACAGATGGAAAGCTGTTATAGAAACAGGCAGGGAATCAGACTCACGTGAATGGATAGACCTGTTCAGAGACATCAGCATAAACCTACCAGATTTGGTTTTAGTGGCCCTATTTACCTCATTTACAATGTTTCCCCAGAAAAATTATGAAGGTAAGTTGGAAAACCAGACCACCGCGAGGGAATTAACCCTTTTGCAGTTCATAGGCATGTGGGAACTCCAGGCTTTCCTTTTAACAATCCTACTGATCACTTCTGTTTTAACCATGGTATCATCGTCATCATCTGGATTGATGCATGTTAAGGGATGTTATAAGCAGCCACCACCTCCAGCAGCTCCACAGCCTGGTGATTCCTCCTGCCCGGCCGCTAGAGCCAAGCTTAGAGGTCCAGGGTCTCCATCCCAGGTCAATGGCCATGGCTGCTGCTTTCCTTTTTGCAGGCTCAACCGGTAGCAAGGCTCAGTGTGTATCCCAGAGACACATGGACACACATGTACACATGCAAAAGGACACTGAGACGATCGGTCACACAGACAGCCACAGCCAAGGCGCTGCCGTCAAAAGCACCAACAAACGGGA
>NW_008794824.1:2923-3993 GCF_000699145.1 Aptenodytes forsteri
TTCTTGGAATAATCATACATATTCATTACATTTCCCAGAACTAATTATAACATCTGCATAGTCTTTCACGCATTAATTTTGAGTCCTTTAGGAGCTTCTACAGGGGTCTTGGGTGGTTTCTAGCGGTCTCGGGTGGTCTCTGCAGGAGGTGAACTTTTCCTTACATAGTCACAAATTGGCTCATCACCACCCTTCATTACAGTTCCGGTTGTCCTTGTCTGGTTTCTGCTAGTTCTTATCTATCTCACCATGTGCTCATTAGCTTAGGCCTTGTATGCTTGACATATGCTTGATTAATCCAGCCATTTATCTCGCAGCTATCCACAACAGTACCCCTGCCCAGATCCTGGCCCTCTGACCCACCTCACAGGTCCCCTACTTGCCGGCTGGTCCAGTTTGATGCTCCCTGCAAACACGCAGCACTCACACATCCCACTGGCACCTCACACTCCACCCAGGTACCAGCACGGACCCCCTGCCCAGCTGATACCCCTGCCCGGACCTGGGGCCTCCTACTAACCGGCTGGTTCAGCTTTAAGTTTTTTGGTGAATACACACACACCCTCCACACACACACGGTTTCGGGAAGATACAGACACTCACTCCCCACAGCAGCCAGCACCGGTCACGTGGGCTGTGACCTCCGCTCCTGCTTGTGGTGGGTTGACCCTGGCTGGACACGAGGTGCCCACCAAAACCACTCCCTCACTCCCCTCCTCAGCTGGACAGGGGAGAGAAAATATAATTAAAGGCTTGTGGGTCAAGATAAGGACAGGGAGAGATCACTCACCAATTACCATCACAGGCAAAACAGACTCGACTTGGGGAACTTAGTTAAATTTATTACCAATCAAATCAGAGTAGCATAATGAGAAATAAAACCAAATCTTAAAACGCCTTCCCCCCCCACCCCTCCCTTCTTCCCAGTCTTAACTTCACTCCCGATTTTCTCTACCTCCTCCCCCACAGCAGCACAGGGGGTCGGGGAATGGGGGTTGCGATCAGTTCATTACATGTTGTTTCTGCCGCTCCTTCCTCCTCAGGGGGAGGACTCCTCACACTCTTCCCCT
>NW_008794824.1:4395-12905 GCF_000699145.1 Aptenodytes forsteri
AGCCTCTTTTATACCCCTTTTCTGTCTACCCACCTCTTTGTGGCTCCCAGCTCCCCCTCTGCACATTCCCTCAAGAGCTGACACGGTCCCACCGACTCCATGCAACATCCTGGACGCTCAGGTTTGCATCCTCATCAGTTGCAATGTCCTGGTTGCCTAGGGCTTCTTGAGAGCTCATCAATTAGTGTGACCGATGACGTTTGTTTCTGGTTATTGTCTTTGTTAATGCTAATTGGTCAGGTTTTATGACTCTATGTGTTTGTCTCCCTCCCTTTCCTTATCTTGCCAACTGTAAAAATAAATGTTCTCAGACTCGCTCCACACATCCTTACCAATTAGGGTGAGGTTTGTTCAGGTTTGTTCTCATCTTGGCCTCCCTTATCATGTGTCAGGTTTATCTCTGTATGTTCTTGTTTACGGCTCCTTTGACCAGATAGCCTTAAAAGAGCAGACACGCTCCTTCCACATTCCCTGACACTCCTCCACTGACCCGTAATATTGGAAGAAGCTGCACCGCTCCTCACTCCCATAGAGCCTGAATGGGCCCCCCTGTGGGCTGCACACATTGGGGCAGGAGCCTGACTCCTCTGGGCATTAACCGGGGCGGGGGCGGGCGCGCAAGGGCTGCGGTTGCTGGCCACCCCATCAGAGGCAATAGACATGAACATATTGAGACAGTTATATGAGACAGTTAAGATCAGTAACACCTCTGTAAGTGTAACAGTTCATATAGGCAAGTCCAATTGTTTGGCTTTGATAGCTGCATCTCTCCAGGCACCAGGTCATGGGATGTCTGCGGCCGGGTGGATCCTGCAGTTTTGTTCTCATTCAGGCAGAGCTGAGTGATCTGCACTGGTGACCTGCTTCAGGGTTAGCTCTGTGCTGACTGCTGAGTCGCAGTCAAAGACAGCTGGGCTTAATTCTTAGTTTTTGCAACCAGTGGTAGTTCTGCACCATTTGTAACTGTTGTAGGAATTGTACAGCCACCACCTCCACCATGGTAGGAATTAGGCAGATGCCACCTCAACAGGGCACATCCCTAGGTTCTGCTTTAATAAAAGAATCAGAGTTTCTTCTTCTGCTATGTTTAATATCCAATAGTAGTTACAGCTGGAGCTGGGTGCTTCCAAAGAGAGACCCCATCTGTGGATTGTTACTGGATTTTACAGTCTCTATAGGTCGCTTGATTTCCTGATAGCACTTCTGCTCATCCAATCCTGTTCGCGCAGTCTGGGGTCTTCTCTTCTGGATTTGCTCTTGCAGCCTCCAGGCACTCGTTCTGTCTGTGTCTTGAGACATTTCCTTATCTTTTGTTACAGAATATCCTGTACTTAAATTTTTACTTACACTTCCTCACTGGTTACATTTCCATAGATAAAAACTAAAGTACAATCCATATGGCCTAAGGCTTTGTTTACTTTAGTCACTAGTGCTAAGCTCTGGCACAAATTAGTCTCTCACTACAGTAACATTAGTCCACATCACACATTCTTTCACAAATCGTAAGACATTGCTGTTTTCCTAATTAAGGTGGGCATTTCCCTTCCCGTACCCCTCCATTTCCAGTGAACCATTGCTTTATAGCCAATATCATTATTGATTCGATAGCAGGGAGTTGTCTGTTACTTACTGGAGGTCTTGTGCATACTTTGATAAGCATCTCTTTTCATCCTCCAAACTACAAAGCCCAGTCACTAGGCCTGCTGTTGGAGCCATTTACACCTCCTATTATCCTTCTAATGTTCTTGTCTGTTACTACTGGAGGTCTTGTGCATACTTTGATAAGCATCTCTTTTCATCCTCCAAACTACAAAGCCCAGTCACTAGGCCTGCTGTTGGAGCCATTTACACCTCCTATTATCCTTCTAATGTTCTGTTGAGATCTTTGCAACCTAATTCACCCAATTTAGCCAAGGATTTACTAGCACAGGTCCCATTTGAATGCCCACATAGTAATGCTCTAGAAGTCTGGTTACAACTTTATCACTGTGTACATATTAACAAAGGATCAGTCCCCCCTCACATAAGAATTATATATGCATACTCTCAGGAATACTAACAGCTCAACCACATCCTGCCAGTTACAAAACTGTTAAAGTATGTCAGGAGCAGCTGCCATCTCCAGCAGCCTCCTCCCAGAACCCCCCTGCCTGGCTGCTGGAGCCCAGCCTGGTGCCCCTATGCCAGGGGTCTCTGCCCAGGATGAGGGATGCAGCTGCCACTTTTTCAGCTGCAGGTTCAACTGGTAGCAAAGCTGAGCACATATCCCAGACACACACAGGCACAGACATAAAAGGACATTCGCAGACAAGGTGCTGCCATCAAACAAGGTGCAGTCATTTACAACACCTACACATAGGACTTGAATAACACATGCCTTCATCAATTAGTGTGACAACCAGGTTTAGTTCGAATCACTGTCTCCCTTATCATTTGTTGGTCAGGTTTGTGTCCCTGCATGTTCTTGTTTATGGCTTCCTCCTATTATTATTATTATCATATTCCTTTTTTTTAATTATTGAAAAGGTTCTTGACCAGATACCTTTAAAGAAGAAGACATTGTCCTTCCGCATACCCTTACAGGAGGGACTAGCATGAGTGAGGTGAGTGAGGAGCTCAGTGCTGGTGGCTGGAGCAGGACCATGGATCCTATGACCCTTCACCTCTAAAGGGAAGTGTGTTCCAGCCTCTTTCACTCTTCCTCCCTCAGTATGTTGACCACTGCTGGCTTCAGGCTGGTTTCTCTCATACTTGTTATCCTGGTACTGGTATTCATTCCCAGGGGTTGTGGCCACAGTTTGAGAAACTCTGCTAATAAATAGCCTGTAACAACTCCCAGCTTCATTCTAGTCACTGGGTCAGGGCAGCAGAGACACCTGTGACTACCAGACACCTCTGACTACCACCTGTAGACCTCTGAACAACCACCAAAGAGAGCCCAGAGGCAAGACTCTCTCAGAGATCAACAATTTAAACACTTCCCTGAATTCCAGACTCTATACCAAAGAAGAGGGGATATTCTGGGATCCCACATCATGGACCCTTAAACAAATGGGGAGCACCTGTGCAACTCAGTTGTTTTAAAGGAACACATTCTTCCTCCAAACACCCCAGGTCAGCTATGGCCCTTGCACGCCGAGACCTGGAAGAACATTGCTGGTTCTGAACCCCAGCGCTGAATTCACTCACTTGTTTATCTGCAGGAACACGTTTTGCCTAAGCCAGTCACCTGGGAGGAAGTCCTCTCCTCTGTTTTCACACATCTACAGAACATTTGTCTACATCTGAACTTGTCAGCATAATGCCTTTAAATCAGGTCGGAGAAATAAGGCCTTTGGGGATCTTCCGCCTCTGACCCTCCCTTAGGCATTGCTTCAGGAAGAGAGGACTCCTGCCTGCCACTTCCTTGATGAGATCTCCTCTAGCTGTAGTGCAGTACCAAGGGATGAGCTTAAAAATACAATTCAGTATCCTCACCCTAGGCAGCTGCTGCCTTACTTGCGTTGTAAGACACACACCTGGCCACCCAACCGTGGCCCCAGCTGATTGTGTGTCTCTGGATGGCCCTATGCCATGTCTGCCAGCCCAGTGCAGTCATCTGGGATTCCCTAGAGAGCAGCAACCCTTGAGGCACTCCTGAAGTGGGACAGGCTACCTCACAAAGGTAGGTTCATCTCAGGTGAACTGCCCACCAGCGTTGTCTGCTTCTCTCTGTTGACTACAGAGTGATCTGAGATAACTAGTTAAGACTTGACTAAATAGTACCTGCCTCAAGTTATGGGGCTGTGCTCCGCTTACAATATAAGCAGTCTCAGCTACTTCTTTTTCCTACACAGAAAATCCCCATCTTAGTTCTGCTCCAGTTATCACGAGGTTCCTGCATCTGCACGTAGTCATGATCCGTACAAATGAAGTGAAGCACTGCAGCACTCCAAGAACTTTTCAATTAGCCCCATGGTGACAGGATTTCAAATCTGCTAATTATTATTATTATTATTATTATTGTTATTATTATTATTATAATGATCAGAAGCTCAAGGTTTATTTGAGATTTTGTTTTCTTCTTGTATCCCAGCACTTGCCTTAACACAGGCATCAGGAATCCTATAATGGAAGGTTGCTGGAGTCTTCTGCTAGAGGTAGGTTTGCACCCCCTGCTCCTCTGAGTAGAGCTTTGCTGTATTATCTTGTAACTTGACAGTGACATCTAGGAGCTTTTGTGAAGTTGGATCACAGAAACAGCAGGTTGCTGGAGGTATTTACTCTTTCTGACAAAAATACTGAAAAGACAACTAATTCCACGCACTTGCAATGACAGCGTATATACAGAGGAAAGAGAGTATCACTAGGAAAGAGAAAGTGACCTGAAAATGCTTGCTTACCACTTGTAATATATCTCACTTAATGGAGACAGCTTCAGAGACACTACCCACATGTTGGGACAGGTCTGAAGGAAGACAGTCTGTGCTGCACCGTTGATAGCTGTCTTACAGCCTTTTAAAGTCTTTCAGACTTTTACCAGAGCTTGATCTTAGTCTTATGCTAGAGAGATTACTGAAGCAAGAGAACGTTTGTATATATGTATGTGTATGCATGTGTGTATATATATCCTAACTCCTCAGAGTTAGTTCATAAACTCAATTTCAGGAGTGGTGCTTGAACTCAGGATGGAGTTCACAGAGGCTGCTACTTAGACCATTTGCACCTGAAGGCCTACAGCTCCCACATGAGGCAGGCCTTCAGGCTCTATTTCTGTTCCTGGAGGGCAGGTGACTCAGCCCAGAAACCAGTGGGAGAGCTAGCATGAGGGCACTGTGGATGGTCAGGAAATGAACGGAAGGACAAGGTCCGACCTAGCAGTGGAGAGCAGGCACCCCTTGCTCTGCCTGACTGTGCAGCCTGTCCATGTTGGTCAAGAGTAGATTTTAACCTTGCACAGAAGTGAGAGCTACAAGCAACTACGGCATGGCAGATGCATCTTGAGTCATTAGGGTTGCCTTTATACTTCTGTGTGCAACTTCTGCCTGTAGGTCTGAGTCTTTTCTGCAAGCATCTGGAAGCTATGGAGGGGCTTCGGAACACTTACTGGTAGAGGTTGCCATCTATGGTCTTTCTAGAGAAAGCACAAATGAACAGGCTCCTCCAGAGGCATGGTCAGTCAAACGAGAGAATCCTCTCACATGGGGAGGAAAAAAATGTCCTCCGGAAAGACCATATCCCAGTACACCCCTCTCTCCCCTGCCTCTCATTGACTGTAAAGGGGGCTCACCACATCATGTTGGATGCCTACACTGCGGGTGCCTAGGAACAGGGAATGGGTGAGCTTCACACACACAGCTGTAAGTGCCATGGAAATTTGTCTGGTCTGTGATTTATTTGTTTGCAGTGGATTTTGTCCAATCCTGTAGAAAACAGAGTGGAATTTTTGAACAGCTGCAGTGATATTCCTCTCAATGCCAGTATTAGATTCTGTATGTGGTCATTCCAAAGCCCAAGGTGTTTTATAATTTCCCTAATTGGCCTTGTTGGGACAATCACCCTCTAGCCCAATGGAAAGCTTAGGAACAACAGTCAATGCTGTGGAAATATCCAGGAAGCACAGGACCCGGAGGAAGAAGTACATGGGCATGCGGAGGGTGGGGTGCACTGTGACCATGAAGATGAGAAGGTTCCCAATGATGGTGACGGTGTAAATTAAGCAGAATGTGAAGAACAGCAAGTGCTGCATTTCTGGGTGGTTGGACAATCCAGAGAGGACAAATTCAGTCAGCAGAGTGTGGTTTCCTGGTTCTGGTCCCTCTGTTGGCTTCATCTGGGAGGAATCAAATGGACAGACTGCCAGAGGGGTAGTCACTGCACCAAGATCGCTGTGCTTCAGCCAGTTACTCAAGTGAGGAGTCTCTTGGGAATCCCTGGAGAGCCACTGGATCGAAGGGTGCAACTCTAGAGCTGGCTTAGCTGAACAAAGTAAGAAGGCAACGACTGTGCGTGCTGAAAGCGCGTGATGTTAATGCTCTCTAAGTTTCATAGTTTGGGATAGTGACCAAGCATACAACTATGAGGAGTTGGTATTTCGGGGTTAGCTCCATTATGGGTGCATGGTTAATTGTGCTCCCCACAAATGTCAGGTCTGTGGTCCCAACTGGTTCCATAGGCGCTCTCTGCACTGAAGGGAAAGCCCAGCTGACAACCAAAACACCCACAGTCCAAAGAAAGCAAAACCAAACCAAAACAAAGCAAACCCAAATACCCTTTGTCCATAGGCAGGCAAAGGAAGAAGGAATAATTAGAAGGAAAGATACCCATAGAGAATGCTAAGAAAGTGTAGAGGGTGAAGCTCAGTACTATCTGCTTCATTAGTCACATTGCCTCATTACCCTGATGAGTGTTGCTGTGTGTATGATGCAGATGGGATATTCATGCAGCGCTGTGCCAGCCGTGGCAGCTTTGTGTTTTCTTACTGCCCAGAATGGGAAACTGATGCACAGAGAGAGAGAAGAAATTAGCCTGACACAGAGGAGAAAGGGGTCATTAATTCTGCGTTCTTCAGACTCGTCATCTCTTACTGAAGGGGCAACCAGCCACTGGACTACACTGGTAAATCTCAAGGCACAGAATGCATTTTGGCAGCAGAAATGTACCCATATGTATGGGGAGAGTGGGGAAGCACCTTTTCCACTGTACACACATGGACCTGGTCAGGAGACCATATCACACAGAGAAGGACATATCATCAAAGGAAGAACAGCGCATACATACCCTGTCATGATTCAGTCAGTCCTTGTACTGACTCCATCTAATTTCTCTTTCTGCTGTAACTCACAGAAGATGCCTTTTTGTCAGTGGATTTTTCTAACATGAACATGAAAGTGAAAGCTGTGGGACTGGGAGCCACAGATGATTTTAACTTACAAGCAGAGTAAAGAAGCTCCTAACATTCTCAGGCATTTAAAAGTCTGATGTACTTAAAGGAATCTTTCTGGTTTTGACTGCTTCCATTAACATAGAAATGAAGGAACACTATGTTATATGAAGCTCCAAATTTTGAGAGATACCTCAATATAACCTGTGCATAACAGAATAGAGAATGACATTAAAAATTCCCTGCAGTTTGTAATGGCACACATTCACACTAGTTTTCTTAACTTGTTAGATCCATGTAGCTGAAGTAGAATCTACCTAATTCTGCTCTCTGATCCCTTATGAAAGTTTCAGACTATTGCTTTGGTCATTAGCTGTTAAAACGAATAAAACTCAGAGCAGTCACTGTTTTACTGATAGGTTAGTGTTTTATTCCCTAATGCAGAACACCTCTCAGAAACAACTCTCACTTTGTGTAATTCTTGTTTAGTGGCTATGAGGACCTTTACGTTTTGGTCTTAGTTCTTCCTTGGATTTGCTTTATGTATTCACAATAACCATTTTGAAGTAAGTGTCCTACCTTCAGCATATCTGCCATCCAGTGCCTCCAAAATGGATCATGCAAATTTCACTAGAAGAGTTTCCTTTGTTTTCTTACATTAGGGACAGTGTTGGGCTGATGACTCTTACAGTCAGCTTACATTGCAGATTTTAAATTGTATTTTAAATGCAGATGCTCTCCTGCCACAGCTTGGATAATCTGTGACATTAGTACATGATATATTCCATGGAACATCAGGCATGTTTTCTCCGAAGCACCATAAATGGAATTTACCACACAGATATCATAATGCCAGTTGCCAAAGACTAAACTCATAGAGAAGAAGAAAAGGAATTTGTTAAAGTTGTTTCAAATTAGTTGAAATAGTAGCAGAATCAGGTAGTTTCATGGAACAGGTACAATGAAACTACATCATGCACATGTATTTTGACTTGCAAGTACATGAGAACCTACATGAGCATCTGCATGCTAGTTCAATCATGAGATTGCTTCTGCAGCAAAATTATTGTTTCCTTCAGAAATTACTCTAGTCACTGAGGATGTAGACAGCAGCAAGCTGGGCTTTAGTGCTATCCCAGGGTGCCTTGGAGTCTCAAACACCTTTAGCATTATTAAAGGATGTCAAGAGCAGCTGCAGGCTCCAGCAGCCCTGGCCCAGGACCCTCCTGACCAGCCACTGGAGCCTAGTCCAGTGCCTAGGGACTCGGGATCTCAGGGACACAGCTGCTGCTATCCCATTTGCAGGTTCAACCAGTAGTAAAGTTAAGCACGTATCCCTGAGACTCACAGGACACACACACACAGAGACACACAGGCATGCAAAGGACATTGACATGGCCAGCCACACAGACTGTCACAGACAATACATACAAGACTCACATCACACACAAGCTCAGACAGACATGTCCCCTCCTCCTCTGGGGTTGGCAGAGACAGGAGGTCACTAGTGCAGGCACACTGTCACACTGGTTTAACCTCACTCTCCCTCCCCCCCAGTGGGATGGGGGAGAGAATCAGAAGGGTAAAAGCAAGAAAACTCGTGGGTTGAGATAAAGACAGTTTAACAGGTAAAGCAAAAGCTGCGCAC
>NW_008794824.1:13029-19785 GCF_000699145.1 Aptenodytes forsteri
TGGTATGGAATGTCCCTTTGGCCAGTTTGGCTGTGCCCCCTCCCAGCTTCTTGTGCACCTCCAGCCTTCTCAGTCGGTAGAGCATGGGAAACTGAAAAATCCTTGACTAGTGTAAGCACTACTTAGCAACAACTAAAACATCAGTGTGTTATCAACATTGTTCTCATTCCAAAACACAGCACTGTCCCAGCTACTAGGAAGAAAATTAACTATTGCAGCCGAAACCAGGACACACACACATAACATCCCCAAGATTCACAAGCACATGCACATTCGTGGGTCCCCTGAGCACTGGCATGACCCCTCTGTCTGTCCGGTACCCCTGCCCAGATCCTGGCCCTCTGACCCGCCCCATAGGTCCCCTACTCCACCAGCTGGTCTGGCTTAATGCACAATCACACAGCACTCACACACTCATCCCACAGGCACCCCACACTTGCAGATTCTCCCTGGGCACCAGCACAGACTCTCTGCCCACCTGATGCCCTTACCTGGGCCTCCTACTCACCGGCTGGTCCAGCTTTAAGTTTGCTGGTGAGTATACATGCACACCCCACGCACACCTAGTTTGGGGCAGATATAGACACTCTCTCCTGCCCCCAACAGCCAGCACAAGGCACAAGAGCTATGACCCATGGTCCTGCTCCAGCTGCCAGTGCTGAGCCCCTCACTCAACTCACTCACACCAGTCCCCTCAGTAACTGGTTTTGGGGACACATGCTGTTCTCACCCCAGTGGCTGTAGGCTAAGAACCTACTGGCTCCAGTAGCTGCACTGGGACCCCACTCGCTCCCATAGCTCACACCAGAGGCCAAGGATGCCCACACCCCAAGTCTGACTCCAGTAGCTGGTACCAAGTCCACCCACACTGATCCCCTCAGTAGCTAGTACTTGGTCCTTGCAGCACATGTACACACGAGATGGAGCGAGAATACGCAGAGAGAGAGTTAAGAAAAGATCTAATAAGACAGGACAGACTGCGGTGATCAGGCGCAGGGCTCAGCCAGACAGCAGTGACCAGCCTCACTTTGCACTCAACCAGTCCCTTTTAGACCCCTTTTCTGTCTATCTCCCTCTTTGTTCCTCCTGGCTCCCCTTCACCTGAACATCCCCTCATCAGCTGGCATGGTCCCACTGATCCCGTCCAACATCCTCGACCCTCAGGTTTGCATCCTTACTAGTTGCAAAGCCCCAGTCGCCTGTAGTTTCTTGAGAGCTCATCAACTGGTGATGTTTATTCCTGGTTATTGTCTCTTAGTGCTAATTGGTCAGGTTTTATGTCTCTGTGTTTTTGACTCCCTCCTTTGTATTATCACTCCAATTTGGCAAGGTCCTTAGTCAGAAAATCTGACTGAAAAATAAACATTCTCACACTCCATAGGGATACCAAACAGCTATCCTCTTAACATCTCTCAGTAACAGAAAATCGGCATCATGGTTCTCTCTACTGTAAGTCTCATGCTTTTCACACTTCTCAGAAGCATGAGTTTGGACCAAAATTGTATAACTGAATAGGAATTTATTTCCAACAACTATGCTTTTCACAGTTCTCAGAAGCATGAGTTTGGACCAAAATTGTATAACTGAATAGGAATTTATTTCCAACTTATTTCCAATTTATTTCCAGGAATGTGACTGACCTAAAATGTACATGAATGACTTCATACATCTGTGATATAAAATCCTGCCACTGACTGTCCTTAAATGCTCCTTGGAAAATTTGTAGAAAATGTTATGACTTTCATGAGATTAATAATTTCACTGGTTCACATTTTATATTTCTAGGGCTACAGGCAATCACAGTATAAGTTTCCTAATGCTCTAGCTTTTGAACTCCAGATTAAAGATAACCAAAAGAATAACTTCAGTAAAGTCATTCCTCTGAGCTTCCTTGAAATGCACTTATTACTTCTTGGTGCTGAGGGAACTAACCTACTTTTTACCTGCTAAAGATAGTTATTATCCACCTCTACCCATGATCCTTTCTAAAGATTTCTTAATATCCTCAGAACTAAGAAATGGTGCTTTTAATACTTCTTTTGAAGGTTGGATTCATTCACCTGCCTTCAGATATCTAAAATGTAGACACCTGGTTTTGAGGTATTTGTCTAGGTTATTTTTATGCTCAATGGCAAGGTCTTCTACAGGGTGTTTAGAATCATCCTCAGGTAAATGAGACTCATCATGTTTTAAATTGGACTGTTTCTCCTCTTTGACTGTAAAGGGAGGCTAAAGCAATTGGCCCAGATACATACCTTTTTATTGTAGATACCTAAGTTAGCACCTGATTATTCCCATCCTATTTTGTGGCACAGTTTATTTGGTCACAATGTTTTCCACGTTATTGTTATGACTGGTTTTTGGGAACCACAGGAGCTGGTGGAAGGTAACAGAACATCAAAATCATTATTTCTGTTTTCTCACCAAGAAGTCAGGGGTTTTTTGGAAAGCAAATCAGAGACAATTGCATAGTTTTGATTGGGTAGATCCACCCTGCAAATGTAGTTTGTGGACCCTCAATTTTGACTAGACCTTTAGACATAGCTGCCCTATGTTTCAGGTCAGAATCCTCTTCAGGCCTGGGTTTAACTACACAGAGAGCAGAGCCATAGAATAAAGTCACAACATTCAGGTAGGAGGAACAGGTAGAGAAGGCCTAGTGGAATGTCCAAGTGGAAACCATTAAAGAGTGATGTTCCTCAAGGGCCCATACTGGGACAAAATACTATTTAATATCTTCATCAGCAACCCAGACAGTAGGATTGAGTGCACCCTCAGCAAGTCTGTGGATTACACCACGCTGAGTGGTGCAGTTGATTCATTAGAGGGAAGGAATGCTATCCAGAGGGACCTTGACAGGCTTGAGGAGTAGGCCCATGTGAACCTCATGAAGTTCAACAAGGCCAAGTGCAAGGTCCTGCACCTGTGTCAGGGCAATCCCCACTACCAATACAGACTGGGGGATGAATGGATTGAGAGCAGCCCTGTGGAGAAGCACTTGGGGATACAGTGACAGGACAAAGGGAAAAGGTTTTGAACTGAAAGAGGGTAGATTTAGATTGGACATAAGGAAGAATTCTTTTATGATGAGGGTGGTGAGCCAATGGAACAGGTTGCCCAGAGAAGTTGTGGATGCCCCATCCTTGGAAGTGTTCAAAGTCAAGTTGGGTGGGGCTTTGAAAAACCTGATCTAGTAAAAGATGTCCCTGCTCATTGCAGGAGGGTTGGGCTAGGTGATCTTTAAAGGTCATTCCAACCCAAACCATTCTATGATTCTATGATTCTATGGTTCTATGATTTCATTATGATTCTATTATCTTTGTCTCAATTTGCTCCCAGGAAAGCATATTACCATGTATCCTGAACTAATAGCCACTAATGGAAACTGGGGGGCCTGCAAAGTGATCATTGAAATCAGTGTTCAAATCAAGTTGGGTGGGGCTTTGAAAAACCTGATCTAGTAAAAGATGTCCCTGCTCATTGCAGGAGGGTTGGGCTAGGTGATCTTTAAAGGTCATTCCAACCCAAACCATTCTATGATTCTATGATTCTATGGTTCTATGATTTCATTATGATTCTATTATCTTTGTCTCAATTTGCTCCCAGGAAAGCATATTACCATGTATCCTGAACTAATAGCCACTAATGGAAACTGGGGGGCCTGCAAAGTGATCATTGAAATCTATGCTGGGACAGCACTTTTTCAGTGAACAGATCCCTGGTAACTAAGAATAGATACATTCCTATCCCCACCTAGGAGGATCATGGTGGGGAGGAACGCAAACTGCTGGAGACTCCAAACTAAACTTAGAAATATCAGAAAGGCTTTTTTTTTTTTTCTAATAGTAATATTAACTTTGTAGAGAGAACCAATAGGGACGGTTATTACTTTCTTTCTTCAAATGCAAAATGAAACTAGGCTATAATGCTAGAATGTTCTTTTGGGTCTTGCACAACAATTATAGAACTTTCCTGATTTACTTGATATCTGCCTGGGAATCTTAACTGTCACACAATGGTCAGTGAACATCAGCTCCATAACTGCATACAGACTGGCTGGCTTGTCTTTGCTGGATGCCAGTGACTCATCAGTTGATGCTCCCACAATGTTTCAGGTCTCCTGTCATAGCATTAAACAATTGTATTCAGTGATGCTGTTCCCAGAAGTTTTTTCCGCTTCAATGTTGTTGCTATGTTCTTTCTTGTAAGGGGAGTGGCCACTAGCCAGTAAATGACCAACTACAAACCATATTGACATTAGACCATCATGATCTAGGATGTATGTTTGGGAGTTCTAACGACAGATGACTGACTTGCTTGTTTTGCACAATCTGCTATGCAGATGGAGGTGCTTGTTCAGATACCTTTCTGTAGTCATGGAAACGTGAGTCTTCTTCTATAAGTCAGGATCACAGATACATGTCGTGGTTTAGCCCCCACCAGCAGCTAAGCACCACACAGCTGCTCACTCACCCCCCCACACCCAGTGGGATGGGGGAAGGAATGGGAAGGGTAAAAGTGACAAGACTTATGGGTTGATATAAAGACAGTTTAACAGGTAAACAAAAGCTGCATGCACAAGCAAAGCAAAATAAGGAATCCTTTCACTACTTGCCATCAACAGGGAGGTGTTTAGCCATCTCCAGGAAAGCAGGGCTCCATCACTTGTAATGGTTACTTGGGAATACAAACACCATAACTCTGAACATCCCCCACTTCCTCCTTCTTTCCTCCAGTTTTTATTGCTGAGCATGACGTCATATGGTGTGGAATATCCCATTGGTCAGTTGGGGTCAGCTGTCCCAGCTGTGTCCCCTCCCAGCTTCTTGTGCACCCCCGGCCTACTCGCTGGCAGGGCAGTGTAAGAAAAAGAAAAGGCCTTGACTCTGTGCAAGCACTGTTCAGCAATATCTAAAACATCCCTGTGTTATCAGCACTGTTTTCATCACAAATCCAAAACATAGCCCCATACAAGCAACTTTGATTAAATTTAACTCTCTTCCGGCCAAAACTAATACAGTACAGTAAGCGTATCATGTTCTCTTCTCACTCAGCTTTGTGTAAACCAAGTGAGTGTACGCTGAAGGTAGTTGTCACAAGTCCTTTCCTTTTTATGAGTAATTTACTATTTTTAATAGAGTTGCACAGCCATAGAATGTGCATAGCTGCATGAAGCTTGGAAAATACTTTTGGGGTGACATGTTGGTAATATTCGGCACACGGGTCTAGGAAACTAAATGCAGAATGATATCTTTAAAATTAGTCACAATGTTTACCCTAACTATCCTTCCTCCACCCACTTTCCTGTCTAGATTTTGATATATAAATCACTGTTACTGATTAAAATTGAAAGTGTAAAAATGAGGGAAGACTTTACCCCTGCACTTAGCTTTTTATAAAGGATGGAATGCTTTTTCCTTATCTTTAAACACTCCTGATGAGGACAACTGAAACTCCACAAAACTGAAAGGCAGCAAACACTTCCACTTCGGAATTTACCTCCTTTAAATGTTACTGTCCTCTCTCAGAAAATGCAAACTCTGGACATGGGATTTCAAATTCTCATCTGTTTTTCAGAAATCTACAAAAAATATTAGTCAATAACGTAGCGCAACTAAGGAGGTTTAAGAATGAATGACATTCTAGCTTCCTGGCTAGCTTCCTTCCTCCACGGCTTTCTAGGACTTGTATTCAATGGCTAGGCTAATTTTTACAACTTACAGCCTAGCACACTCTTCTGGGAATGGCTTAGCTTCCAGTTCTTGCTTCCTGGAACTACTTGTTCCACAGTGTTTCTGTAAAAACCTGAAAAAGTCCTAGGTACAGGGACTAAAACACCCTGAAATATGAAACTGAACACATGGTAGTCTATGTATTCATAGTATGTGAGACTAGCCTGGCACTCAGCAGATCACCTCGTCCACCCAGACGAACCATGGCAGAATCAGCTCTAGACAATCTTGGTAGTTAAGTAGCTACATATGCTAGGCAATTGCCATAGCCTGCTACATGTGAGAGAGGTAGCAGAAAGACTCACTGGGCTCTTGACAACCCTCTTTGGTGCCCAGTGGAGGTGAAATAAACATTTCATATTCAGGCCTAACTAGTTATGTTAAGACAGATGGGGTAAACTCTTTGGCTCTAAGGAAGGAAAGACACACGTAAGTTCAATTTAATCTATAGAGAAGGCAGAGGAAAACATTTCAAGTCAATTTTACTGAGGGGAGAAAAGATAAAAAGCGAACCATCCAAGTAGATCCTCCTAGACATAAGGGAATAAATGCACAGATCGTATTTATATGGCTTACTGATTATTATGTTCACCTATAGAAGTTAGTGATAAGGGTCGCTATTTCTTTAACTTTTAATATTAGTCTGACTGTATTGGGTTTGCTCTTCAATAAGCAAACAGGGAAAAAAACAAGGACAACACCAGGTGTAGAATAAGGCACTTTCTCTATGTTGAGCTTGATTTTTCAGCTTTCATTTTGCAGAAAATTCTACTAAATTTTAAGTAAATATATTTTTTAATTTAAATTTTGCATTCAGAACAAGATTTACTCTCATCAGAAATAAGGAGAAACAGGAAAATATTCTATGTCTGCCTTATGTGATAAATATTCCCACTCACTAATCTGTATCTGAACAATCTGGATTCTGTTATGGCATTTCTGGCATTTGCCTGAGGCAGGGAAACTTACCTGTAGTGAAAGAAGCTTTCTAGAATTTGCAGACTTTGTGACAGTAATCATTGTT